>NW_008824306.1:2260897-2295435 GCF_000699105.1 Pygoscelis adeliae | reverse complement strand
GAAAGCGATGCTTTATCGCGCCTCTGCGTGAGCCAGACTGAAAGGTTGCTGCAAAGGTGGGACGTTTTAATGGTTGGTTGGCACAAGGCAGTGCTTATCTCTTTAAGAAATGGAAATTAGGTCTAATTAGCATATACGGGTTGCAATTAGCATATAAGTCCCGTTCGGGGACTTGGAGGAAGGAAAAGGACCAGGCAGCAACTTAATGGGATTTTATTAGACGAAATTAGCCACCGCTGAAGAGTCATAAAAATATCTAAATTATTAGTAGCTCTGCAATTTATTGTGAGTGCTTCCCGGACATGCTAATATCTACTGGAGCTGCGTCGTGCCTGTTAATCACAAAAACAAACTGTGGCACAAGTATAATCTATCTGCTGTACATTGTTATGCTATTGTAGGCACGATATGACAGCTTTATACGGACATATACGGGGGGGGGCTTGGTTTGAGGGGTACATTTTTGCTAATGCCTTATGAGTTATGTAAATGGGATACATCCGAGCAAAAATGACAAACTGGTCTCTAGAGAAACAATCTCACCTATAATAGGGGGGGGAGGGAGAAGAGGAGGCTGAAGCATACGGCTTTTGTTGAGTCAGAATGAAATGCAAAACCCCTATAGTCGTGGCAATCACACGCATTCAGAGGCCAGAAGAAAAGCCCTTCTGTATGAGACAGTGATCTCTAGAGGCAAAAAGGATATTAAAAAAACACTCAAATATATGTATTTTTAACACATCCACGCTTTCCTTCATCCTCACACGGGTTAGATGCTCTTTTTAATGAGCACCAACTACAATATCCACTTTAGGTGGGCTCCAGTTATTGTTTCTTTCTGCAAATGTGATCATCTGGGGGTGGGTGCTGTGAAAGTGAGGTGGTGAAGAACCAGCATTTTTAATATACAGTGAGAGGTCAGGCAGACTGACCCAAGATAGGGTCTAACAGAAAGTTGGCTGTAAAGACAGGAGAAAATCCCAATGATAAGAATAATTCTACCGCTCTAGCCAAGCTGCTTGCTCAGTGTTTGAAGAAAGAAGCGGTTCCTGCGAGCCTTCTCTATTGACCGTGTACCAACGCGGGACTTCTGGGCTGGGTCCAGCAGAAACTTAGCTAATCGGTAGGTGTGGATGCCGTGGCGCTGGGAGTGGGATGACACCACCGATTACCCTCCTCGGCTTTTTATGAAACAAAGTGGAATTATTCCAAACATCGCCAGGACCAGCATGAGCTCTTGACACCTTGTCATGGCTGTGTTTTCACTGCAAGAAGGACCAAAGGACAACCAGGGGGAATGCTGTAATGGACCCGTTAGGGGTCAGGCTCCTTGTGTTAATTTGCAAGTGGTGCGTTTTATCATATTATATATGTAAGTAACTCCATAAAAAAGGTCAGGTTTGACTCAGGTTGGCAAAAGAATTGTAGAGGCTGATTTAACACAAGCTAATAAGGTTAAAAAAAAACAGATAAAAGTAATCTTAAATGGTTGGTATAGCCCACCCAGCCTCCCATTTTGGAGTAGGATTTAGAACAACTTCTGCATTTCATCTGTTTGATATGTTCAGAGCATGGTGAGTGTCTCTGAAATGTTGACTGTGGTGCCTGATGAGGAGCCCAATTTACATATTCTCAATTTAATCTAAAGTAGGTGCTAATTGATTACTGCTGAATGTCAGCACGCTCTGATTATCTGTTCAAGATGCTCTAAAAAAGAAAAAAAAAATACAACCCTGAGCTGCAAGTCGGAAGGGGGGGGGGGTGAATTCTGTATGCCACGGAAAGACTGTTTACTCTTCTACCTGAAATTATATAAAGGTTTTAATTATCCAGGCCTGAGGCTGTTGAGTGACTGCTGCTTTGTCACGGCCTTCCAAGGCAAATAGACAGATACAGGATTGTCCTTGCTTTCTGTCCTGGATGATTTTTCTCAAACTAGACGTCTCTTCTACAGGTTTTTTCTCATCTCCTCCCAACCCTGTCCTTGACAGCTTCAGACTTCAACCCTGAATTTCCTTTCCCTGACTTTGAAGGCACAGTATGAGGTCAGAGAAGTAAGGTTAGGCTTACATTTAATATACCATGCTGGATTTCAGGAGATGAGCCATGAATCTCAGCAGCGATGTGATCTCTGAGTGTCGGACTGGGAGGAAAGCAGTCTGTAACTGATCCTAGCTCTGCATGCAGCTTGGACCAAATCCCGCATCTTCTTTAAATCTCAGATTCCTCTCTCATGACTGCCTCTTTTTTTGTAGGCAGCAAGGACCACCTCTCACTATATAGTTGTACAGGGCTTATCATAAGGAAGCCGTGACACATAGGCTGATGTAATACTACTAATCAGACATTTCCAGCCAGGTGCATTACAGCTTTTTACTCTCATACCTCGTACATTATTTTGGGACTCTCTTCTTTTGCTGAGACCTGAGCTTTTGGGGTTGGCTTGTTTGGTTTTGGTGAGCTTTCTTATCTGGGCACTAAGCCCAGCTTTAATTTGTTTACATATTTTGTAGCGTGCCACATTCTGTACCTGGAGGTAGGTATTTATCCATTATTTAAATAAATACCTACAGTCTGCATGAGGAATAAGTCACCATGAACAAAAATTTTAAAAAAGCTGAGCTAGATGTAGTGAGGAAATGCTCTCTTACTGTTTCCTTTTTTCTTTTTCTTTCCTTTTTGTGGCTGGCTACAATTAAGTAGCAAATTGCTGCTTCTTTGGGTCACGGTAGGTTTAATCAACAACATGCTAGCGAGGCCATTTTTTCCTGGCTCAGTCGTGGTATGTGGGGCTATTTCCCCAGTAGAAGTACCTTCCAGTTTAAATCCTGTCATGCAGAAAGCTTTTTCTTCATGTATGCTCTCCCCTTGTGGTTTCCACGGGAGCTCTGCCCTCCAGCTTTTCCAATTCAGCATTAGCGGTATGAACTTGTGTGTTTGGGAAGCTGCCAGGGGATGGGGAGCTGAGGCAGCAGCCAGTGCCGTGAGGAAGTGTTGTGTTCTTTTATTTCTTTTGAGCAGCTAATCTCCATTAGATTGCCCAGCTCCTGTTATGCATCTCTGATATGGATAAAGGACTGTGTAGGAAATGCTGTCATTAAGAAATTTCCCTTTCTGTTAGTGCTGTTAAGGTCTGAATGCTTGAACGCTGTTTAGTTCCGTCAGGTAGTGGCTTTAAAACTATTTAGATTTTTTTTCTTTTTTTTTTTTTTTTTAATCATGCAGTACTTTGGCCTCCTCCCATGCATGCATTTTTTATATGCTTTGGTCTATCCCAAACACTTGCCTGCCTGCTTCCAGCTCCTTCCAGTCTCCCCTAGAGAACAACCCACACTGTCTAGCGCCCAGCAAAAGTATTGCTGCGTCCCAAAGTGCAGCAAAGTCAGCCCCGATCCTGTCCAGAGCTGCCCCACAAACCTCCCCGGTGGCAGGTTTTCGCACCCTGTCTCTACCGCACTGCCTGCTCGTCCCCTCCCATTTGCCTCCCCAGCTCCCCATCGCACTGACATACTTCCATGGTTCCTCTGCACTGGGTGTGGGGGCCTGCTCCCTCTCACCCCCGTCCCAGCCAGCAGGGCTGGCCTTTCCCCAGGGGAAGTGAAATGCAGACATGCCTGCGATAGCTTTGTTCCTGTCCCCGCTCAGCTCATTTCAGCAGGTGAGGAGGACGAGCCAGCCCTCACAGGGAGGGTACGCCTCCACCCTGGTTGCAGCCTGTGGTCCTGCTCTCCTCTGTCTGCCAGTAACACAAAGCCAACAGCTGCCGGACTTGGGAGAGCCAGAAGAGGAGAGGTGAAGGCTTGGTAGTGTTCCCCCAGCGCTCCTCCCCTCCTCTCCCCATCCTCAGCTCTGTGCCTGCTCTCCTGGGTGACCTGCCCCCAGTTTGAGACCTGTGTCTTCAGAGGGGCCCCAGAGAAGGAAGCGCTGGCCCGGCAGCCCTGGGCAGAAGGGCAGAATCGCTGGGTGGCCTGGAGGAACCCTCGTGCTTCCCCTGCGCTCCCAACCGTGAGCGGAGTGCTGCGAGGGTATGTGTCCCACGTAGCTGGGCACTTTTCAAATACAGCAGAAAGGCGCAAAATGTTTTCTTAAGTTATTTTCATACTTTCCTTCTGGATCTTATTCCCCTTCGGCAGGGACATCTAACCAAGGTGGATCAGGGATCAACCCTGGCAGGCAGAGGAGGAGCTCCGCTTGGCCCGGCTGTTGCTCCATGCAGGCAGGGCATCCTGCCTCTCTCCGTTTCCTCCCTTCGGCTAGGCAAAGAGACACCCCGTGTCTCCACACGCTGCCCCCACCTTTCCTCGCTTTTCATTTTCCCCTTTATTTCCGTCCCTCTTCTCGGCCACTCTCTCTCCTTTGCCTATTGCGTGTGCACAACGCTGCCCTTCCCTCAGCCTCCTCAACCCTCCTGTCTCCCCTGCGGAGTCCTAGCCACCCCCTCTCCGCCCCCATGCCCAGCACCTCCCCAAAGCCCCCTCTCCTGTTTGGGCCCCTTTGTTCTTACAGTTGTCTGTCAGCTAGGCCTTCATTTTGAAAGCGAATCAAAGGCAGTCTGTTGCGAGAAAATGGAGAAGTGGCAAAATGACTGGGGATAGGAGGAAGCTGGGATTAGAAAACCCCATTTTTGTTCTCTCTTTCTTTTTCTGGTTCTGGCGCAGGTAGTGCCAGAGTAGCAAGCTGTGCAAATTCTTCTTTTCTCGTCCTAGGAAAGGCCAGTTCCTATTTTATCGCAGAGAAAAACATTCCAGCAGAAATGGGAGCATGCTATATATTTTGATTGTAAAATGCTGCATTAGAAGAATTAATACAAATTTCAGTGCCGAGCTGAAGATTTCAATAAAATACTAGGCAGGCATTGCTGGAAAGCATAATTAATAATTAGTTATTATCCTATAACTATCACAATAATTAATGTGCAGTGTTTCGCTTCACCAGTTTTTTTCAAAATATTTGATTATTTCTGCCTTCGCGGTGCGAATTTCAGGTGGTGAAAATGAGTTGCTTTGCACCGGCAGATCTCCTGAATATGCAATGAAGAAACCTGCAGCAGTCAGGAGCCCCAGCCAAGGCGGAAGATGAGACGGCGAGCTGGGAAACAAAGGTGAAGGAGAGAGGCAATGAAAGCGAAGCGTTTCGTACAATAGCTAAAATACAAATCTCTGGAGACTTAAAGATATTGCATGAACATCAATTTCGCATGCCTATTGTCTGAGTGGTATTAGCGTGCGTAGGACTCGCCGCCCCCCCTTCCTCTGAGTGAGGGGAGCATCATGGCAAATCAGGAAATAGCATAATTGAATCAGCTCCAGCACATGACAGGGCTTAAAACCCGCCTGGACGAGGCACTGAAATGACCACATATCACAAGCACCTTGGCATCCCGCCTCCCCCCCCCCCCCCCAAATTACTTCTGTGAGTAAAGCAAGCGAGATTTAAGCCGCAGCAGGAGACGGTCTAGTCGTGGATTTCATTAGTGGTCTCTCTTGCCATCTGGGAGACTTTATGGCTAAGAAGCTGGATGAAACAGCTTTCTAGAAACTTCTTTAGAGAAAAGACAGCTAAAAAAATGCGAGTCATGCTTATGCTGTTTACGGAGAGCTTATTTTGTCCTTAGGAATAAAACAAAATGCTAGTACTTTGCCACTCTTTGCAGTGTGAGATAACACATGAGAGTCAGAACATGCTGCTGCAGGTTGGAGAGGTACCGTTCCCATCTCTCCCTCCCCTTTTGCCCCTACATAAAAGTTGACAATTAGTTTTTACTGCACATACATGAAGGGAGATACATGCTTTGGCCTCTATGTGAGAGCAATAATTCTCTTAAATTGATGTGTCAGCGAACTAAAACTCAATATTTTTTTCGCACAGTGTATTTTGCAGTCAGAGGACCTTCACTAATCGGAATAAAGCAATTTGGCTCCCTGTCATTGCTCACTGAAAACATATGAGCTGGTTGGCACGTATGGCCTCCTAGATTTATCAGTGTCTCCCATCTAGTGCATGGGAGGTTCAGGGCTGCAGCTCAGAGAGGAGTGAATTTTTATGAATGCTTTTTTCCCCTCCCTGAGAATTCCCAGAGCTAGATTTATTCGTTAGTTTCAGAAATGTTTTATTTATTGTCCATATCCCATATCCTCTTTAGGTCAAATCAAAGTCATATTTTACATTTTTTATTTGTATTACTATGTCTTTACCACTTTGTTCATTAAAATAAAAAGCGCAACAACCCAAAATTTGGGAGAAGTACCGTTCCCATAGCTCTCCTTTGCTTTTTTTTGTGAGAGTGCTGTGATATGGACATACACAGCTGTCCTTTCAGCGGGACCTGTCTAAAATGGATTTGCTGCATCTTACATCAGGTTCACCGAAGGCCAGCTTTGGTGTCATGTGTTTGTCATGCTGCCCGTAAGGAAGTCCTCACCTCCCTCCCAGCTGAGCTGGCGCAGCTTACACTGGTGCTCTGCCAGGGTAGATGGGATAGGCACGTTTTAACAGTTAGCCTTCACAGCTTGATTACCCCAGAATATGCCCTTTTGCCTCACTGACTCTGTACCCTGTAGTCCCCCTCTCTCCTCCTGCAGCTCCGGGGGTTGCTCTTTGCCAGCTCTTGAACTGTGCTTTTGCCTGGAGGAATGTTTCTCAGCCTTCGGATAATGTGAGCCACAAAAATGCGCTGGGATCCCACTGCCACCACTGTATCACACCTCTAGTTACAAAGAAAAGGATGCTCTGCGTCAGGTGTGGCAGACTTTGGTTGATATGCAAGTTGCTTCAAAGTCATGCCAGGAGAATGCCTGTTTGGGGTAGGAGAACTGTTTCAATGTCCGGACAACTCTTCCAGCGCTTGCTCGTGAGAGAAGGGGCAGCCCAATTGGGGCCAGCCTTCACTGGGGAGAAGGAGTGTGGCTGGATTCCCATCCTGGGCTTGTGCACAGCCTGGCACAGGTCTGGGACCAGCGCTGTTGATACCATCACGGTGACAATCCTGTGTCTGTGATGACAGTATTCAAGGCCTTGTTCCTGTCCTCTGTAAATAACCTTAGTGTCAGATGGGACCTAAAACATAAGCAGTGCTCCAGTGGGAACCAGGAGGAGATATTTTAGTCATGGATGAAAAAACCTTTCAGCGTATGCATTTGAGGAGTTAGATTCTTGCCAACTACTGTCCTAAAACCCCCTTTTCTCTTAGCCTTTCTCACCTGAAATTAGAAGTACTTTGAAGGCTGGCTGCCCAGCTGGCTTGGCAAAAGGCATGTGGGCACTGCTGTCCTGGTTATGGACTTTAACCTGCCCACATGGTTGTGGGGACATCAGCTGCCTCTTGACTCTCGCACGAGGCTTGACCATCCGTGCTAGGCGTTCAGCTAGGACGTGCCAGCCTGGAAAGTGGCATGTTCAGTTCTATAAAGTAACAGCTTGGTCTTTTCCACAAAAGAGACACGACTGCTGTGCTCGAGAAGGAAGGGGTCTGTTCTATGCGTCCCTCTCAGTCTTTCCCCGGAGGTGACCTGCTGGTCTCAGCAGCTGGGGAGGACATGCTATCTTTGGCTTCTCCTGCCTTTATTCTCATCTACCCTTGGCACGTTGTGGAAGGAATGCTAAGAGGATTGGTTAATAACCAGAGAAAAATGTCCCAAGCCTTTGGAAGTCCATTTATCCGTTTAATCACACTCTCTCTAATGAGCTATATTTTTCTTACTTATCATTTCCTTTGTTCATGCCCATTACAGTGTTATTCACAATTTTAGTTCAAACAATACCTCTTAAATAAGAGGATAATATTAAGTGCATCAGCACAAGGAGAGGAAGCTGCTTTTAAAACTGAAAGTACTGCTTGATTTCCACTTTCAAAGAATTTAATTTCACCTCGTCCACACTTTTAATATTTTCCAATAAAATAACTAGATGGGGGCACATTAAAATGGTCTCAGTTGAGCTGTTTTAATAAAAGGAGAAAGTTTAAAGAGCTTGGCCATGGATGAAAAGCTATTTAAAGCAAGCAGGTTGGATATTTCTGGTATGGATGCATGAGGTATCTGTCTCCACCTCTAATTAAAAGGTCTATATTGTTCAGTTCTACAACACTCCACACGATAGACATATTAAAGACCCAAGAGACCACCATGTTGTCCTGTGTTGCGTCTCACTCTCGTAGTGGCCCCATACGTGTATATATAACCGATCCTGCCTGCATTCCTGGGCAATTTGGTGATTCAGTCCTTGCACCTGACAGTCCTGCCAGCCTGGCAGGGCAGTTGCAGCCTTTGAAAGTTAATTACCCTGGGTAACGCTGGGATCCTGGAAAAATGACACAGTCTTTCTGCAGCCTAGGTGGAACTACAGAGTCCAGAACTGGGAACAGCGTTAATGATATGAAGAAATCTTGCTTCGTTCTGCATCCTTCCACGCACAATTTTCCCATTGGCATTTCAGGGGGGATTACACCTAGGAAAAAGCAAATGGGTGCTTTTCCTGCAGTTGTTGGCCTACCAGAACTAGCAGGGAGCTGGGTTTGCTTGAACGGGGAGCAGGTATGACTCTTTATCTGAGCAATTCCCGTTCTGTGGGTTTCTGCTAAAAATAAAGCCAAAAAGGCTATTGTCGTGGTTTAACCTCAGCTGGCAACTGGGCACCACACAGCCGCTCGCTCACTCCCCTCTCCCTGGTGGGATGAGGGAGAGAATTGGAAAAGTGAGAAAACTCATGGGTAGAGATAAAGACAGTTTAATAATTGAAATAAAATGAAATAATAATAATAATAATTATTATTATTATTATAGAATATACAAAACAAGTGATGCACGATGCAGTTGCTCACCACCCGCCGACCGATGCCCAGCCAGTCCCCGAGCAGCGGCCCTCCCGGCCAGCTTTCCCCCAGTTTATGTACTGAGCATGACGTCATATGGTATGGAATATCCCTTTGGCCAGTCTGGGTCAGCTGTCCTGGCTGTGCCCCCTCCCAGCTTCTCGCTGGCAGGGCATGGGAAGCTGACAAGTCCTTGACTAGTGTAAGCGCTGCCTAGCAACAACTAAAACATCGGTGTGTTATCATCAACATTATTCTCATCCCAAATCCAAAACACAGCACTATGCCAGCTACTAAGAAGAAAATTAACTCTATCCCAGCTGAAACCAGCACAGCTATCCAGTAGGTAATAGACTGAAAACCCACATAAAATACTCAGGTATCAGCCTTGGTGCTCATTGTGACTTGCAACCCCACAATCCTTTGTAACATGAGGCCACATTTGTAATATGAAACACATGAAACAGCTAGAATGCTCTCTGACAATTTTCATCTCTAAAAAAAGAGAAACAAAAAATTATCTATCTTTCTTTCTTTTTGAAAACCAGGCTTAAACAGGCTGTAAGTAACGAACAGGCAGTTTTCTATTTTACCGTGCACAACTATTGTGTACCAACAGGTGGAAGGTGTACATACTGTTTTAAAGTACGGATGTCTCAAAGTGCAGAGGCATAGGCTTTGCTGAACTTGGTCAGGGAGAGAAATATGTGAATGACTATAAACCTGGATGAAATTCCCTTAGGAATTTGGCAGCAAATATGGCTTTCACCGAGGGCTTCTTGGTGAGGGAGAGTTTCGGAGTGTCTCCCACAAGGTTCCCTCTTCTCCTATGTAAACATCCAACGCAAAGCACAATGCTGTTTGTAGATGATGAGACATCCATTGTGTAACTGCATAGAAACAGTATTAGTATTCTTACAAAATGCAATTACTGTCTAGAAGGAATACTCTGATGGCAATAGCAGCACTAGAATTCTTCATACACAAAGGAACTAATTAATTCTGGCATCAAATAAGAAGTGTGGGTAGTTAGTTGTTTTAAACCCCATTTCACAGCTAGGTGTAGGAGCAAGTAGGACTGTGTGCGTAAATGATATTATGGAAAGAAAGGTCTGTGGATATTGATATTATGGGAAGAAATCCATGATATTATGGAAAGAAAGTGACTTGTGTGAGGTTAGACAACCAAGGGAGCGGCAGAGGCGAGGATTTGGACAGTCTCGGATTCCAGGTTGATCTTCTGTTTATTAGGTCATATTAGATCTTGAAGACTGCGTAGATATTGGTATGCTTTTATTGGCCATTTTAACTGCATGTTATTTCCCCATGGTTTTTAATGTCATCCTTTAAGGCCGACATTTGTTGTCAAAGATTATAACAACGTACAACAGATTACATTTTAATGGAGGATTCCGAAGTAATGTGGTATATTTTCCTCTGCTGTCTCTAGTCTCATTGCTTCCAGCGCAATCCCATCCAGAATAAGGACACTGGAAATGTTAACAGACAAAACGTTGCTGGAATTTTAACCACACCATCAAGTAGCAGTGCCATACACCTTTTTCTGTGTTGGCATCTCTGAGAAGAGGTGCACTGGTATGGGAAACTGTGAGACAATGTCTTTGAAAGGGATGCAGGAGGGAGTGGAGAGAGGGGAAAGGCAGAATCACAGAACGGTTGAAGCAGGAAGGCACCCCTAGAGATTGTCTAGTCCCAGCCCCCTTGGTCAAAGAAGGGTCACCTAGAGCATGTCCAGTCAGGTTTGGAATATCTCCAGGGATGGAGACTCCACAAACACTCTGGACAACCTGTGGCAGTGTTCAACCACCCTTACAGTAAAAATGCTTTTTTCTTATGTTTAAATGGAATTTCCTGTATTTCAGTTTGTGTCTGTTGCCTTGCCTTGTCACGGGGCACCACTGAGAAGAGCCTGGCTCCACCTTCTTTACACCTCCCATCAGATACTTATACATATTAATAAGATCCCCCCTGAGCCTTCTCTTCTCCAGGCTG
Source organism: Pygoscelis adeliae (assembly GCF_000699105.1). Taxonomy (NCBI): domain Eukaryota; kingdom Metazoa; phylum Chordata; class Aves; order Sphenisciformes; family Spheniscidae; genus Pygoscelis; species Pygoscelis adeliae. The sequence goes on along the minus strand of NW_008824306.1, from coordinate 2,284,613 downwards.
AACAGTCCCGGCTGCCTCAGCCTTTTCTCGTATGAGAGATGCTCCAGTCCCTTAGTCATGTTCATGGCCCTTTGCTGGACTCACTCCAGTATGTCCGTGTCTCTCATGCACTGGACCCAGCACTCCAGATGTGTCTCAACAGGGCTGAGTAAAAGGGAAGGATCACCTCCCTCGACCTACTGGAGACATTCTGCCTAATGCAGCCCAGGACGTTGTTGGCCACCTTTGCCAGAAGGGCATAGTGTGTTCAACTTGTCCTCCAGGACCTGCAGGTCTTTTTTAAGCAAAGCCGCTCTCTGCTGATCAACCTCCAGCCTGTACTGGTGCATGGGGTTGTTTCTCCACATTCCCACTGCTCCACGCTATGCATTCCCATTGCTGTCTTATATAAAGGGCAACTACCACTCCTCACTGTCCTGGCCTGTTCTTCCTAAAACCCCTGCACCCATCCACTGCAGCACTCCATTCATGTGAGCTATCCCACCACATCTCTGTGATCCCACTGAGACTGTAACCCTACAACTGCACACAAACTTCCGATACCTCCTGGGTTTTCTTCTATGCTTTGTTCATTAGTGTGCAGGCATTTCAGAGAAGCATCCCATTGTGCTGATTTCCCAGAAGTGTGAGAGCTTCTCCCATCGTGCTGTCTTGTAGGCACTTCCTTATTTGTGTGCATATACTTGAGATGGGCATCTTTCAGCCCTGTTTTTTGATCACAAGGTCTCTCTTGTTCACATTACCCTGCAACCCTTGCTTGCCGTCCTGTTCCACCACTTCCTCACTTGATTACAGGTCATCATCTCTCTCCTGTGCCAGTCCTAGTATAAAGCTCTTTTCACCAGGTTGGCCAGCCTGTTGACAAAGATGCCTTGTCCCACTTGATCAGGTGGATCCCATCTCTTCCTACCAGTCCCTGATCCTCAAAGAGGGCCCCCATGATCATAAAAGCTGAATCTCTGCTGTTGACATTAACTGTGTAAGCAGATGTTGACACCCAGAATTTATCCATTCCTCCTCAAGCCCTTCCCCCTCAGCGGCAGGACTGAAGAGAAAACCAAGCTTAATATGTTCTAGGTGTCCCTTGGCTGTACACTGGCACCCACACTGAAGAACAGCAAGTGTAATAATTGGAGGGTCTGAAAAGCCTTGACTGTCTCCACAACATCCTGTATCCCGGGCCTAAGCAAACAGCAAACCTCCCTAGATGATGGGTCAGTTTGACAGGTGGAGACCTCTCTTCCCTGCAGCAGGGAGTCACCCAGTGCTATCACCCATAGCTTCTTCCTGGTGCTCCTGGGTAGCTTGGGCTCAGCCATCTCAGGTGCTTCATTGTACACAACTTCCAGCCTCTTGTCTGTTACCAGTGCCCTGACCCTGTTCTGAAGGTGCAGGTCTGTGGGTGGAGCAGAAATCTTCCTCCTGGTGCTAGAAGTCACTAGCTTCCAGCCTTCGCTCTACCAGCCCCCTAAGAATACATTCAGCCTGTGCTTCCTTTGGTACAATTGCAGGTTTGGGCTATTTTGCCTGCAGGATCTCAGGGAAGATCCCGTCACTCTCCTTTTGTCATCTCCGAAGCTGCACAGGACCTTCTCCGGCAGCTTCTTTACTTGGCAACATAGATCTTCCACAAATGCACACCTTCTGCAAGCAAGACCATCACCCCTGTCCCCAGCCTTCAGCGGGAGGCCCCATGCACCCCTGCAGCCCCAGGCCTGCAGAGCTGCATTCTCCTCAAGAACTTGGTCTTGGTTGGCGCCTCTGATGTGCCAGGGGTAGCTGCTCCAGTGGGTGCTGGGGACTGCGCCCTGTGGCATGGCACCACTGTTGCTAAGCAAGGAACACTGTCCCCAGCAGAGTTTCTGGCCTCCTTCTGCGTGCCCTTCTACACAGCGTGCTGCACAGACTGCTGGGCAAACACCTTCTCTGCTGAAATTCAGCTGCTAGTGGGACACCGCACAGTTTAACTGAGTCTAGTGAGACTTGGTAGTGGACCTCGGCAGTCTTCAGGGTGGAACAGCAACCACAATGGCAGAATGCTCCTCACGTTTTTCCTTCACATGATAGGAAATAAATAATCTTATGAACTCCAGCAGACAGCCACTGAGTTTGGGAGTGTTTTTTCTTGTGTCGTCTAGCCTGCTGAAGAGAAACTACTGCAAAACAACCAATGGCACTTCCCGTAGCCCTTGAATTTTCCAAGGCAGCCTCTCCTCCATCTGGCGCCTGCCTCATGCTGCTTAGTTTGAGATCTCATGAAATCACAGTTGCAGGCGATATGATTGTTCCTTGAGATGCAGCTTCAACACTAGGGAGGGCTCTATCCCCTCCTGTACTTGCTCCATATTCCTGGTTGCCTTAGTTCTTTGCTCCATTTAGTGATGTGAAAGGTAGGAATGGAAGTGCTTTGAACAAGTCCCAGGGGGTTCGGAACAGAAAAAGGAATATATCTGAGAAACGGAAGAGTATCTAAGAAGAGAGGAGTTATCAGCATGAGAGACCTCAAGCTGAGTGACTGAGAGTTGACATTCCTTCTATTTATTTATAAAATATGTAACTGTGGAAATTAGCCTTAGAAGCTGTAGACCCATTACTATTAGTTTTATCGTCCTTCTAAGACATTCCCTGAGGCGTTCCTGGAGATTGAATCCTATTGTACTTTGCAATAAGCCCATAATTGATTATGTTATGGAGCTTTAATATGGGTTGAGAAATGGAATCCAGAGTAAATACATTCAGAATTTTGCTAGCAGGCCAAATTTAAAACTGGTTTTCTGAACCTACCAGGATTATTCCTTCTCAGCTAATGATTTAATTTGTACTAGCCACCCTGAGAGGTGCAGTGTGTGAGTAAGTCCAGGCTACCTGCTTGCTGGGCTTCTTTAAAGAAGTTTATCCTGTCTACTTCACCTGTAAGTTTGTAAAGATAAAATTAGATTCTAACATTATTCATTATAGGACATTTTAGATCCTGCCTGGTGCTTCCGCAAGTAATGCCTCAGATGCCTATCAACAATGCTACCACATACAAATTTGCTGATTTCTTTCATTTCTGAAAAACAAGTACATTACACCATATTCTCAAAAATGAGGGAGAATTGAATTAGGTGGTGGTGGTAGTCGTCTTTATATTTCTCAGCTTGAAATACAGCCCATGTAGCTTCCTAGTCTTCCTTAGATGTTTTTTTTCAGTTCACTCATTTGATGAAAATCTATCCTTTCTAAAAGAAGCTTGTTCATTTTGCTCATTAATGAGGGATGAGAGGGATGTTGGTCTCTTCTCTCCCTTTCATTAGAAAGGTTCCTCTTTCCTTTTCTCAGTTGCTAAGGACCATATTATTTCCTTTGATATGCAGGTGGCTCCTGCTGACTGTAGCTAATTCTAGAGCTTAAAGTGGGCTAACTTGTACAGCTGGTAGAAATTGAAGTTTCTTAAAGCACATCCTTTGCTATCTAGGAGGCATCCTAAACAAGCGAACCCAATGATGTTGGTACAAGCAAAAGAAATTTTGTTCAGAAGTGACAGAATTAGCACTGTTTTCTGACCATTTTAAATGCTGGATTTGTTTCTGGACTGAAATCTCTAAGGCAAAATTTGTTTGTGAGATTCAGTCTTCAGAGTTGGTTTGAGGTGGGGGGTTTTTGATTCACAATATGTATTTATTTGAAAATACTCCTCATGAAACGTTGTTATTGTCTGTGCGTAGTCTTAAGGGAAAAATAAGTAGTTTCATATTTCCCACTGGAAAAGAACTCTCTCTCTCTCTCTGTCTCACTTTCTTTCTTTCTTTCTCTCTCTTTCTCATCAATAGCTAAAAAATTGGTTATTTCCCCAGAACTACTACACCAGTGGGTCTGCTCCATTAAAAAGTGATACATGAGGACTGTGTGTTTCTATGGCCAACATGCTAATTCTGGTAAAGTCTCCTTTCACATGTTCTTACCAAATGTGGTGATACTGTATTTTTGTTTTCTGTGACCAGGTAAGAGGAACAAATGGAAACTAAAGAGACAAAAAATCGTCATGTCAAATTGAAGAGAGCTGCAATGAAAGAGAAACTTTATTTCATGGTTTGAGCTCTTCCTTACTTAGCTCCACTGTAAAAGGACACATGATATCTTTGGCACATAATGTTTGCAGCTGCACATAGGTCAAGATGCAACAACAGACGTATGTGGGAAGACAAGGCATAGGTCATGAGGAGTACATAAACAAAAAACCCTTAACATAAGCTTCTTTAGCAAGCATAGCAATATTGCATTTGGATTAAGCTTTGGATCAGCTGGCAAGTTAAATTGAAAGAAAAGTGAATATTTGGTAAATTTTGTAGGAAAGACCTGTTCCTCCTAACACCAAACTCGGTCAAAGTCTGGAAATGCATACTTAGTGTTATGCAATAAACTTAAACTTTAATGTTATCCTTTCTCACTTTTTATCTGTGCTGTCATTGCTCCAGGGAGACCTTGCATGTAAACTACCTAATTTTTCCCCTGGCACTGGGAGGTTCCCACCTCTGCGTACAACAGCTCTCTGCAAAACTTTGCCATACAAAAATGTTTTTTCCCATTTGAAAACACCACCTAGACCTGTTTGGAACAGGAGTAGAATACGTGATCTTTAAAACCTGAGGGTTTCATGTCTGTTAAGGGAGTTTTTGTTTCTGCTGCGACGGAGGGTTGACTGCAGAGATTCTAGCAGAAAAGGCTCGGTGGTGTGAGCAAACGCAGATCAAAATGTAAAATCATTGCCATCTGTTTTGTACAAAGGAAGAACTAGGATTTGAAGGGCAGAGTTTAGCAAAACTGTTCCTTGTAAACTATATGGCTTTGCTGGATGGAGTGACAAAACGCTGCACGGGATGAGGCACTGGTGGCATGCAACTGAGCTGAGCTCAGTCCTTGAGAAATGGAGCTGGCATTCCCTAGGACAGCTCTCTCCTGGTTTCTTTCATACAGACCCATTTTAACTCTCCAGAAGGCCTAGATATACCGCCTGCAGTGATTGTGTTGCTTGATTGTGTTGATGCCTAAGTACCAAAGTGAACGATCTTCCATTGTCTTTGCGGCATGAGAGGAAAAAGAAATGGCCCCAGCAGTTAGTGTCTCGACATCTTGTTTGTGTAGGGCAGTGATTCCCTATCTTGCAAAGACTCATACAGGGGCAAGAAACTATTGATAGACTGATAGATGGTACCGCTTTTCCCTGTCGGAAGCACTAGCTCTCAGACCTCAGGAGCTACGTGCACATGCACACACACAGAGGGTTATCTATGTGTAAATATGTATGTCTGTTTTTAAAATGCACAAATTTAGAGGGACAGTGAGTAGCCTTTACTCCTGGATATGTTTTTACATGCATCTCCAAGGATGCTCAACAATGTTCTTTACACTAGCATCAAAGAGGAGATTTCTTGATTTTGAAAGAGCAGACTTACAGCTAAGAATTTTGATTCTCGTTCTCTTTTGTAACCTGGCATATTCTGCTCCCCCCCTTTATTTGTTTGAAGTGGGAAAACAGCACTGATGAAAAAGTCTGTATTAGAATGATATCTCCCCCCCGCCCCCCTATATCTCATTGTAATTCATCAGTGTATTTATGAGGTCTTTATTAAGACAGGCCAGATTTATTTTTCATTTGTGTTAAATTGTTTATGCCCTTTTAAAAGTGCACTATATCCTCAGCATTGGGCTTTTGGTTATCTGCCTGACAATGATGAAGTGTTATGTTCTAACAAGTGGGTTAAGATCTTGTCCTGGTGCATATTCTGTGCTATTTGTGAAACGTAGTGATAAGGAGAGACAGACAGACATGGAATGGATCAGGTGTGCATATATCTTAATATTTGGTAAATTGCTCAAACCAGTCCAGGTTGGTGGTGATCAGTGATTAGTGGCTTCTTTGATAAACCAGGCTTCCCAAAGGAGTCTCATCCTGCTTAGGTGATTAAATCAGGGTCATATTTGCAAAAGAACTCATTGCCAATTTGCAAAGAGTGCTTACCAAGATCTGCTTGCTTATTATGGTGCCTGGATGACAGCTGATTCATCCAATGAGAGGGCTGCTACCAGTCCTATTTCTGGTAAAGTTATTCTTTACTAGTAAGCAGCTTCTAATTGGTATGCAGAGTCTGGAGTGAATTTACTCATTTTAAACATGCTGGTCAGGTTCCTGGGCTTGTGTGCTCTGGCTAGCCTCTGGCTAGCCTGGGAATCCGATAGGTACCTTGCCGGTATGCTGCAGCTTTTCCAAGGGAATACGTAAGAGTAATTAACAAAAGCCTCTGACTGCCTACACTAGTAGAATCTGTGCCGTTCCAAGCCTCTCGCAGCTGATGAAAAACCACTCAGCACAGAGGCCAGCAGCCTCAGCAAAGAGGGCAGAGCGTGGCTAGGGCTGGGGTCTGGGGTACCTCTTCCCAGGCGGGAGGGGACAGCTGCAGCCTAACTCTGCCCACACCTTAAAGTACAAGCCAGCCACGGCAGGTGAGCTCCTCAGGAGCCGGCAGGGCTGCATCCGAGCTCTCAAGTCATGAGAGGCATCATGCAACACAGGTGGGAAAAACAAAACTGTTGTGTGCTAGTGTCACAGTATCAGCCCTGCAAATGCTGCTCATGCTGCTTCCTCCTTTGGGAAGAAGAGGAAAACTTCTGTGCCTCCTAGGGGAACTTCCTCCATGTCTCCCTCAGGAAAATGAGCCCTTTAACTCAGTGACAAGGATGGCAGCAAGAAGAGGCTATGGACTATAGCCCTATGGCCACTTGAAGTTCTCAGCTTAGCTGGTCTTGCTGGATGGATCAGATCTGATTTAAAACAAGAGAATAAGCGCTATTGATGTTTCTCTGCTATATTTTTTTTTGCTTTCAAACCTTCCAAGAAACAAGGCTATTCTGAATCTTTTCTCCATGTTAATGAAAACAGCCTCAGGATTTTTTCTCACCCAGTTCCACACTTTCCCTTGTCATCATATTAGAGAGCAGCACGGCACGGAGAAGAAGTAGAAGAAATCTCACTATGTGAAGAACACAAAGGGGGAGTGACACAGGTTAGAAGATGTCTATCAAATCAGCTCATTGGCATGGAGGGGGAAGGGAGGCACACGGCCATTAATTTTAAGAGTAGATGTGATTTCCCACTCTCATGGAATGTTTTTTTGCAGCATACACCCCATGGTTTCAGGGAAGTTGGTTTTGATTTACAGCAGAGAAAGGAAGAGAAGAGTGGAGGCCATTGTATCTAAACCTCATCTGGCTAGCAAGTACAGCCATTATCAGACACTCATTTTGGCGCTAGACTTTGCCTTTTCCTTTTCTACGTGTGACTTTCCCTGGAAATGAGCCAAAAGAAACTGCCTGGCCAGCTGAGAAGGTAGTGTCATGCATACCCAGATGACTTTCCCTGGGCCCATGTTACACAGAGTCTGTGCTATTCATGATGCTGCGGGTGGAAGGAGTCAGGACTATCCTGCCTTTTCAGCTCTTGTCTCCAAACTATGGAGGGAAAACAGCAGCAAAAGATGGGTCTCTTCCAAGACACTGGCCAGAGCTCCAGCTTTTTATAGCCGTCAGCGAGGTGGGGAGTTAATGCCAGCTTGTGATTACTTAGGGTATCGTATTTATGGCAAAGTGACATATGAAGCAATACTTGACACCTCTTAGTTTGCCAGTAAGATAACTGAGATCCTTAAGAGCTCCATTAGCTAAGCTGCAGAGTCATCCTCCTCCTTCTGATTACCTATGGAGAGCTGGGATGGGTAGCTGACGCACTAAAGAGGACACCTTGTGTCTTACCACATTGGAGTTTAGAAATTCTGCGCTTAAGCTGCCTTTGCAGAATCTCATGTGGCCAGAGCATAATTGAATAATTTGGTTCCAGGGCAAATTTGAAAATTAAACAAGGACTTGAGGGAGTGGCCCCTATGGAAACCATGTCAACGAACAAACAGCATCAGAGGATTTCAGTGATGTTTGTATAAGGAGGATAATGTTTGCTTGATTCTTGTGGGCTTTAACTGGCTGTCATCCTTCTACAGCAAAGCTACAGAAACTAATTGAAAGAAACCAAAACCAAATAGAGATGTGATAAGTTATTTGGAATTTGAAATTCAAGTTGTATGGCACAGTTTTGATAAGGATACATGATGTCACATGGAAGATTTCTGTTTGTTATTGGAGCAGTGTAATTTTTAGAAGATGATTTCCATTGCAGACACTTTTGTTTGCCTGTTGAGAACTCACTGTTGGAACTGAAGTGTGTTAAAAATGAGCAAAAGTGGTAGATTTCTATTCTAAGATTTGTAATTTCTTTTTAACTCAAGCCACTAGCAAAGCTTTGGGATGATTCAGTTAAAAGAATTAACGACAGTTTCTTCCTGGATGCAGTTCCTTTAATTTAGAGAGACCGCCCAAAGACCTTGTTCCCAAGGGAGTAACACAACAGTCAGTAGCCCTTTTTGCCAAACTTCTGAGCCCTTTTCAGACTCTAAACATCCATTGTCTCAGATATTTCTCAGGGTCCTGCCATCAGCAATCCAGTGTCCATCTCTGAGGTTTCTTTCTGCTTCCTTCTTTTTTTTCCTGCATTTGCATTTTTTTCTTTCTCTTGTGCATTTGTGTACATACAGACACAGAGCCCTCTCTTAAAACTATACCTAGCAAAGCTCATCCTTCCATGCAATTCAGATTCCTTAGAAGCTTCACACATTTTCATCTGGGCCTTGACGTGAACCCATGTTTTGGCTGGAGGGTGCTATTGCTTCAGCAAGCTAACTTAATAAAAGAGCTTATGGCTTCTCACACCTTAAATGAAGGGTAGATGTTTCACCCAAATATGTTTAATCCAATCAGAATGCCATTGCAAGTTTAAGTATGTTTTCTGATGCTTAAACTATAAGGTTGAAAATGGAGATTACCTTTTATTCCTTGGAAGTACAGTGTCTGGGACAGAGGGGCCTTAGTCCCATTTCAGGTACACGGGTGCTGTTTGTACCACTGCACAATAACAAATAGTGACAATACAGCATAAAATGTTTTTCCAAGCAGAGACTGGAACTCACAGCCCTTGCAAAGGAGAAAGCATTTGTGTCTGTACTTCATTCCTGTCCTCCATGAGCCTGAATTCAGAAGGCAGATGGAAAAATGTCAAAAATTCCCAACAGAGAAAATCTTATGTGAAGAAGAGCAAAATGTTAAAGATGCAGCATGAGAAGCTTCATAGCAGCAGCCCTTGCTTCCACTCAGGCAACCCTGAGGGCTGACCCCCACCCCAAAATTTAACTGCAACTTCTCCTAGTCCTTTTTGAGCAGATGACTAGCAAGACTGTTCTGCCTTTGCATGGCCGTGCGTCACTGAGCTACTGTGAGCATTTTCCAGGATTAACTCTGCTCTGCTCCTCAATTGGTTTCAACGGGTTTAGCAAGCCCTTTTTTAGCCAGTGTGGAGAAGCTAATGCTCTTAGTTCTCAAGCTCTTTAAAAAGTGCACGAAGCCAGATCATCCCCTCCCAGTTTTGCCACAGAAGGGATGTAGCTAGCAGAAAGCCCCCAAAGATAGTTTGAAATCTCTTGGAGGAAAGGGAATGGAACTTAAGAGACCTCAGCCTTCAACCTCCTTGTCCTCTCAAGACTGCACTGCACAGCAAAGGCTGTGCAATGCTGGTGAAGGGCTCTGTCAAGTCTCGGAGAACTGCATGGGACAGTCCCATTCCCAGGAAAACTGGGGGGAAATAACTCAGGACAGAAAACTCATGATTCACAGTGAGACAAATTCCTGATGATGATGACTAATGTCATCATCAATCCTGATGATGACTCTCTTAAATTCAAGGCTGACCCCGAGAATTAATCTTCCTGTTCCCAGAGGAATGGGGCTGAGGGGGAAGCCGAAGAGATTGGCTCTATGCACAAAGGCCCCAGCAACTTCACCTAGTCAGTGTTGGGCTTCCTAGCCCAATAGGGAACATTAGTAATGCTGGACAGGTCTGCTTTTTGTTCTGCAAAGAAATATTTCCCTCCTTCCCTTCCTCAACCTCTCTGACCAGAAAATTATTCAGGCACCACCAGGAATTCTCTGCAATTTAGCAGGAGTCTCTTCAGTCTCAGCTGCCTGCCTGTGATACATCCTGGGGGAGTAACCTCTGCAGACCTCCTGCGCTGCATGTGAGGAACGGCGCAGCGGACCGGGTACACTTCTCTGTGTCTTTTATTGTTGGTGTTATTACTGACTGCACAACAGAGCAGCAGTGCTCTGGCTTTGAGCAGAGCCTTCCAGTCACACCCAGGCTGAGCAAGCTAAAATCAGAGTAACTTCAGTCTTCCAAATATCAGTATGTCATGGTTTGGACGGGCATAGCAATCATTTGGATACAGATCCCACTATATTGAAACACCAAAGATCAGGGAGCAGGAGAGAGGTTTAAATTCCTTCCAAATTTCCATAAAGAAGACAAGGCAAAGACAACCAACTTCTTTGGAGAGTTTTTGTTGTTGTTGTTGTTTTTTCCAGACAGAGCCTGTATGTGCTTATCCTCGCCTACTATTTCTACAAGACATTTAGATAGAACTTCCCAAGAGCAGACCGTTAAGTCAACCCTAACCTTCTCACAACGATCTGAGCTTCCTGGTAGCTTGTGTGAATGACATGCATGGGTTGTGATTGACATAAGTCATTCATGCTAGAGTCTGTGCAGAAGGACGAGCCTCTAGCTATGAAGGCTGGGCAGCAATATTTTACTGTAATAAAGTGATGGACAGCATTCGGCATTTTTTCTTTTCCTGCTTCTCTCAGATGACCACTTGAAGACAGGGGTGAGAGAGGAGAAGCCCGCCGGCTTTCAGAGGGTGCTTTGGTGGTGAATGCCTGAGCACCACATTACTGTTGTGCTCTGGCTGAGAAGCCAAGCACCATGCCCATCTGTGGGGTTCCCCTCCGCTGGGGCTGTGTCCCTTCTGGATCGACAGCAGAGTGGGACAGAGAGAAGGTCTCCTGGCTCGTGTTCTAGTGCTTTCTTCATGGATAAGGTGGGTTTCTTGTTTGGATGGCTTCAGCGAGACTGTTACTAAACACATTTTATTTCTTAAAGAGTTGAAAGAAGGCAGGCGGGATACCTTTTGCTAGGCACAGTACAAGGTCCCTCAAGTGTTGACCTGAAAAGCTTACAAGATAAATGAGCTTCATATAAGGCTAGGGGGTGGTTTCTGGTTTTGAGGTTTTTTTGAATGTGTTCCCAGGCTCTTGAGTAACAAGTAGTGTGTGTCCTCTCACAGGAGACAGAGTAAAAGCATATTCAGAGGGAGAAAAACCGGTTTTGTTTCCAAAGCCATACACCTCCTGCTCACCAGGAGCAGTCCTGAACTGAATGATTTGAAAACTTCTGCAAGATGGGGAGGAAATCACAACTGGCTGTGGCCAATCATCGGTAGAAATAATTTTCTGATGGCAGTTTGGCTTCTATGTAATTCTGACTGGCTCAAAGATGTGGAGGAAGACTGTTTGGTATATGAGGATGATTCATCTCTCCCCCTCTCTACCCCTTTTTAGACAAAAGAAATTAACGGCTAGTTTAAGAGCAAACTAATGGCTGGTTACATAGCTTTGTTAAGTACCTGACAGACCTGTGGAAAATGGCTTTTCATTTCGGCTTTCCACTGACTCAGAGATTTTGTGTTTGTTAAATCAGACTACCACGTAGCAGCAATGGAAGAACTAATGTAAACTAATTGAGTTTGGACTGCTAGAGCAGCTGGCCTCCCTCTTTCTCTGCTGCAGCCTCATCACACTGAGTACACCATGCTGCCCCATTCTAGGGGGATTAGGATCGTGTTTTTGTGAGTGCTAGGCTGGGCTAATCTCAGATGGAGGGCTGAAATCGCATGAATAGTTCAACATGTGTACAGCACCTGATGGGTCTGCAAAATGAACAGGGCAGAACTCTCCAGATGCAATTTTGTTGGAAAACATCTGCTGAAAGCATTTGCTGTTCATGATTTTTTCGTATCTGACCTAGAGATATTTAAAAAAAAATATTTTCCTGTTTAATCATTTCTGTTTGTGGTTTTGGTGGTTGTGGTCTCTTGACATCCAAGTGTAGGTTTATCTTTTCCATCATCCCAACAGGAGGAACGGTGAGTCACATGAGCTGAGTGAAACTTTGCCAAGAAGCCCAGAGAGCTCAGAGAATTCAATTGGTCCCACTGAAGTCTGGATATTTGGCCTAGGGCTGTAGAAGGGTTTGCTGGAAGGTTTGAAATTTCAGGATGATTCCAGGTTGCAACTTGGCAGAAAGGTCCAAATCTGAGCGTGGAGCAGCTTTGAATCTTGAAGTCCGTTGGCAGAATTGTGGGTGTCTGAGTACAAGGGATGCTGGAGAAAAGCCAGTGTGATCTTCTGCATGTGAAACGGCCTCAGGCCTTCCTGCTCCAGGGCAGAGTCTCATGGATAACAGTGCCATTCATTTATCTTTTTACTGTGAGCTTCTGAGTATTTTTTTTTTTTTAAACATATACACACAGAGACACACACACGAACATATACATATGTAATGTTCTTGCCGTGCATCCAAAAGAAGACATTCATGTGTCTTGTTAACTGATAAAAGACTAAATAATCTCCTTGGAAAACACACTGTCCTACACCTGACTGTAAGTAACTGCTTGGTAGCAAGGAAAGTGACCCATCAATCTCACATTTGCCAAACGTGCTTTCCCTGCAGCCCACCCACTGCCTGCTCCATCACAGCTGGGGTCTCCTCCTTGCCCAGATTTGCTTCTTGAACACTGTGTGGCAATGCCAGCGTTCAAATGAGTGAGGGAGAGGAGTCAGAAGCACAGGTTTTGTTCACCTGCACGTAGGATTACTGGCAAAACTATTGGACTTAGCCTAGAGGGTGTCAGTGACATTTTTTGGCCCCAGTACTGCCAGCAGCAGGAGAGGTGTTGTAGCTACTACCATCAGTAGTGGCAGCTCCCGAGTCTTTATTGGGCCATTTAGTCCCTTGAGGTGGTTTTGCTATAAATATTGGAAGTCGGAAGCCGCTCACTTCCAATGCTGGTAGGTTTTTTCCATGATTAGTACCTTAGAAAGTTTCCCAAGCTGCTTCCCCTTCAAGATGTGGACACCCTCCCTTGCATGGATGGTCTATGAAAGATCCACAGCAGCCCCAGCAGCACTGGGGTGTATAGGAGAGTATGGCTGGAGAGGGATAACTTGAGATTAATTTGTATGGGGTGTGGACCTGCGTCCACAGGAGGGAGGCGGGCAGGGCACCACTGTGTCCCCTTTGAGACACTGCTGGTCACCATGATGCGCTACGGAGTTACTCGATGGCGTGGAAGGCAATAGCTGCGACACCAGCAGCCCGCAGGCTTGCTGGCAGTCGGGTAAGTGGCACGGCTGGCAGTGCCTCACACGGGGTGGCAACATGCCCAGCATTTGCTTACACAAGGACTAATGGGAATGTGTAGGTGGAGGAGGAATACTCTCTCTTGACTTCCTCTGTGGGCTCCGGTCCTCTTGATGGAAAACAAGCCTCTGACATGAAAATGGATGGCTCCTCCTGCTGTTTTAGCCTATGGCACCATGCAGCTGGACGGCTGTCCTAAGGGAAATAGCTGGTTTTTACACAAAGCAATTTACATCTGGATTTTCTCTCATTTTCATGTTAATTTTGAGACTGGAATTGAACCAATTGTATGCATGAAAAATAATGCGTTCGTTGTGATTATTTCAACAATGTTTTTTTCTTTTATTATTAATTTCAGGACACAGTTTCATATTCCTATACGGTAAAAAGAAACCAGAGTTTAAATAAAATTAATTGTCAGGGTTTAGATAAAATTAATTGTCTGTTAGAAAGTGACAGAGGCTGAGGAATTCTGTTCCTCATTCTTCCCCCCTCTCAGCTGTTTCAGCCTCAAATGGCGTGGTGCTTAAGGTCTTCCCTGGCAAAGTACTTCTGGTAACGGTCTATTGGGAAAGGTCTTCCCTTCCCTGGTATACGTTTTCACTATCTCCATGTAACTGAGACTAAAAAGGGTTCCATAACTTTAATAAAACTCTTTTCCTTCAGTCAGATTCTTTATTTTGCATTGGCAGTGGTTTCTGAGCTGGGTTTCCCCTTTACCCCTAGCAAATTTAAAATTGAATATGGCTTGCATGGGGGTCATTCATCCGTGCAATCCATAGCAAAGAATTATTTGGAAAAAGATTTTTGGTGTAACTTCATCATACAAATGACAAGGACAAAATTTAGTTCAGCTTTCAGTTCTTTCTAAACCTCTCACATTTTTGAGAAGAAAGGGAAAGGTAACTTAGCAGTAAAAGATCTGTTTACTGTTTGCTTTCCTCCTGCTTTCTGCAATATTTGCATATATAGTGGCATGCTTGCCATATATCTTTAGCTAAAAAGTACTGCAAATTTTGTATGCAGGGTATTTTTCACCGATATACGGTGGCTGTGAGTCCAGGCAGGTGCCTTTATTTTGCTCTCCTGCACCAAGGTAAATCTGGAGGGTTTTGTTTCCCTGAAGCGCCTCCGGATTTAGATGAGCATAGCTGAATATTGAATCTGCCCCACTGTCTCCTCAGCGCTAAGACTCTGAAATGGATTTGCGAGTCTCAAATCAGTCCCTGGGGCATCCTAGTCCACACTGTAAAACCACCGTATGTAAATTGTCGCCGTTAAATAAGTTGCTCAGGAGGGAGGGCGAACAGGACGGGAATTGGAAGTGACTCGGTGCTCATGCTGGGTTTCAGACAGGGCTGCCCTTCCAGTTCAGAGGTCACTGAAATGGCGGGGAGGAGAGCGTATGGCTGCCATATGGACGGCATGTGGCAGATGGGGAGGTCATCTCCATTACTCCCACATTCTGCAGAAAAACAGAAATAAAAAATGAAATGTAAAAACCAAGCCCCCTTCCATTCAGCCATAGGAACAGGGTAGAAGAGGAGAACAGGTTCTCCTTTCAGAGTGTTTCTGTGATAATTCATTAGCTGATGTCCCCTGTTTTTCATCTCTTCAGAGAAGTCTGCTGAGAATTTATTGCTGAGCCATTAATGAATTTTTAAACTGTCAGGGAGCAATGTAAATAAGTGGGATCCCAGGTTGTTACACAGCCATTATCAGGTCAAAATGCATGCACAGGAACTGTTGCTTTGAGCAGAGGGTAAACCTTCACGTACAGCTACGCAAGGCACAGAGCCCCTCACAGAAACGCCTGCATGGCGCCGCTTAGCAAGAGTCTGGCTGTTGCCTGAACCCTCTCCCCGCTGAGGGGTGAAACAGTGTCCCCCGAGGAGAACATTTTGATTTTCCAGCCAGGCCTCGACAATAGGTTTTTGTGGCTTTATTGCGGCAGAAGGAAAAGCATAATTTAATGCCCTTGGCCTTGGCTTTTCCTTTCCCTGGCCAGGAGGGCAAGGTTTCATTGTATGGCAGTGAGTTCTGGCACAGAGACCTCTGGAGCATCAATGTCCATGGCCAGTGCTGGCCACTGCTGCTAGCTGCTAGCATGGGACAGATTTTTGGAAAGGGAGAGGGCACTCGGTCCTTGCCAGGAGGAACAGGGGAAGGAGGAAACGGCATGCTTCACGGGGCAGGAGCAAGGGCTCACGGGGGGAGAAAATGTCTCAGCGGACATTTCCAACTCCCTGCCCTCCCACCCACACAGTAGATGAGTTTCACAGGTACCATGACGCTTAAGCGGAGTGAGCGTACTCCTACTGAGACAGCCAGATGCCCGAGCATTTGCCCCAGTGCTGTATCCCTGAAACTATCCCTCTTCTGCCTAAGCCCAGGGACGGCAGCGTGGTGTGCTCTGGTTGCTAGAATAGCTCGTCAGATGCATCTGCTACACCTATGGCTTAGTTTTGTCCCTGTGGATTAACTATAGTGAATGGAAAGAGTATTTTGTGACAGCTGCAACAGCCAGGTAGGAAGGTTTTTAGTGACTATTAATTTCTGACTTTTAATTTCATTAAAAACCTGAGCCCTTTCAATAGAACTAGTTACTGCCTTTATAAACACAGAAAAAAAATAAAGCAGCAGATTTATTGATGGGACCAATTCTAGGAAAACTTGTCTTCAGTGCTAGGGCTTGATTTGTCCAGCACAGGGGGTTTATTTGTTTGCTTTTTACTTTACAGAGGAGAAAAAAACCTTTCCCATTCCAAAATAGATAATCATGCATGAAAAACAGACGTGTTAAATATCACAAGCAAGGACTCATCTGCCCAGGTGCCTGAAGTCCAAAGAAGAGAGTCACATTAATGTCAATGTGCTTTGGATCATTAGCTCTTAAGCCTCTAACGATGTTCCCTAATGACCCTACTGTTCTTCCTCCTCCATCAGACTCTCTCTAACCTGCAGGAGCTGTGCTAACTTTTCAGGGTTTTGCTGTAAGAGAGCCTTTGAAAAAACATGTAAGTATCCCAGTAATATATAAGAGACATTACCTGTTGGGAGTCTGGAATGTAATTTATAGGAGGTTGTATCCACAATATTCATTATGTGAAGGCTCAAGTTCTTATTCATTTTTTATTTCATTCATTTATTCTGCTACAGGGACAAGAATAAAAAAGAACACCTGTCCCAAGATTAAGACAACTTGCCATTAATTTAAAACTGCAATATAGATGCTGGTTACAAAATCAGCACCTCCCTCCTCCCCTCACACACACACTTCCATATACTAACCAGCAGTCAGCATTTTCTCCTGGCCAGGTCCAAGGCTGGGGCAGACCGGCATCGTGATATTGCCTTCCTCTTTCCCCGGGTGAGGTTTGACACCCACGCACTTTGTTGTGCACCGATAGAAAGCTCCCTTGTCTGCGAAGCCAGAGTATACTCTGACTTTGTTTTGAGTCTGTCAACACATCTTCCAGTACGCTTCTCGAGGTCCAGAGAAGGATACACTGGGTGATCCCAGCAGCTGTTCTCCCTCCACGGGGATGACAAAGACTTTTGCAGTGTCAGCACAAAGTAGATTTAAAACACCCACTCTGTGTTTATGGGCTTTGTGAGCACCATGTGTATGTTTATATTTCTCTCCGAAACTAAGGGCGAGCAGCGCCCCGCCTTGCAGCCCCAGTATGGCAATTAGAGTTAACCCTGCCCACATCCTCCAGGCAGGGATACAGCCTGAGGCGTTCTTGGTCAGCCACTCTTCCCACTGGCACCAGGGTGATGTGAACTACCTCTTGGAGAAATTGTTCTCAGTTTAAGAGGGAGAAGAACTTGACCCTCCAGGCTGGCTGTTATTGCAATAACATAGGGAAAACTTGTAAGACACGTGCAGGATGTAGGAAATAGGTACTTTCCATCAAAGTCGTGCGCTAGGGAGTAGCTCAAGCTATTCAGAGGGTTCATAACTTAGCTTACTGTTTTCTGATAGGTCCTAGAATATGGTCCTACCCATAGCACAGAGGTTGCCAGACCTTTCACATTTGGGCATAATCTCTGGCCTCATCACTGCCCATCGGATCTCTTCATACATTTTTGTCACACAAAGAGGACCAGAAGCATCACGGTTATTTTGGGAGGTAGGTCTGTCTTGCTGCCTTCTGACACTGCTGCTGCTCAGACTTAGATAGCCAGGGAACAAGACTTTCTCAGCCCGTGTCTTGGAGAAAGCATGCAGCACAGCAGCACCAAGGGAGACCAAGGGAATCCTCCTGATCCTCACACTGACCAGAAAAGGCACAAGAGAAGTTTTCATAGGGAAAAACCTGGAGGAAAACCCTGGTAAGTGCGTCAGCAGAAACTGTTTTGCTGACTGACTGGATGGCAATGCAGCATCCTCTGCGCAGTCTGAGCACTTGCAGCCAAGACAGTCACCTTGGGGAGGCTTGGCTCCAGCCAGCTCCAGGCACCTGGAGGGAGGCAGGCGCCTGAGCTCCCTGCGCCAGAGGCAGCCGCAATACATGGAATGAATTGCCCTCTAGAGGTGCTTTTCTCTCTCTCTGCTGAACACACTGGAAGCCTGGACAACTAGCTTGGACTTGGGCCTTTAAAAAGCCATTAAACAGCCACAATTCAGCGAGGTGACTCCTCCGTAAATCTCCAGAGCTCAGCCTGAAAAATGGATGGGAATTCACCCTCTTAGGATCATCTGTCCTCCCTCTCCAAGTTCTTGGTTGGGCGCTGCAGGAATCATTGTGCAATCAATATTATTAATACTAGCAAACTAACTCTGGCTCTAAATATGCACACACCAAGAAAACAAATCGAAACAGCAAAAAAGGTCTTTGTGGTAACACAACTTCAAAGCTGAGGTTGTAATCACACAGAAACTAAGGAATGCAAATGTGTGGTAATCAGAGTATTGTAACTCATCCATCCAAATGTTAATAGTATTTTCTCACCATATATTACATTAGCATTAATGGCTTGGGTTCAAATTCTGCACTGTTTTCCACAATTATGACTCATTTTTCAGGTAAGGGGACTATCCATGGTAATCAACATAGCAGGAGCAGGATTTTTCAAGGCTTATGTGAGCATGCCGCGTGTGTGATTCATCCTGTAATAACTTTTGAAACCCTCTGGCCAAAGCCAACAAATTGCAAAAGCACAGTAGAGTTTGCTTAGGTAATTTAGTTCCTACGAGGTCTGTGAAAATAGGCAGCTGGGAAGAGAAGAGACCTGTCACTGGACAGGAGGCCATGCTGCTGGATGAGCTCAGCCACTATTAGACGTTGGAGACCTCACACCAGAGAGAGCACCTTTCTAAACCAAGGGAGAAACACTCCTCATCTCTCAGGGCCCAAAGCCAGCCATGCCTGAAACACAAATCCATGCATTTTGCTCCTCTCAGTGCCAACGTCCACGGAACTGCTTGTTAATTGAACAGTGTCTTAAAGCAAGTGAGAGAACACATCACAACATGTATTTTAATGTGCCATAGTCTGCAACTATCCTAAAAGAAAGGTAAAATAAGCATATAGGTTGCTTTGGGTATACAACCTGGCTGCTGCCCTTCCAAATAGAGACACCATCGCAGTGACACAGAGCTCTGGTGCACCCAGGCTCCCACACTCCTGCCTGCATGGGGGCTTAGCTGAACATTAATAATAATAATAATAATTAATAATAACAGCAGTGCCCAGATAAAATACATTCATATGGAAAGCAGTGGGCTAGACAGCCCCTTTGCCTTACATCATGCAGGGAATGTTTTCTTTATCACACTTTCCCCACCTGCTTTGGGTTTTGGTGTTCCTCAGGTGTGGGTAAAGTGCATGTGAAGAGTAAACTCATAAGCCAATATGATTTTAGTTACCTGAAAACACAACAAGAAATATCATGTGTTTCCATTCTAAGGGTTGCTTGAATAGACTTGCTTTTCCTAAGTTAAAAAAGGAGTACAGAATAAAAGCATGAATGATTCTGTATCACAGCTACAGTGATTAATAAGGTGCTATAATCCAGAGAGAATTGTCTTTATTTTATTAGAAACAGTCCTAGAAATGAAGTTTATTCCTATCTGGATAAAACCAAGTCTGTCTCCAATCCTTCTCTTTCTCTTCCTACATAAAGCTCAGGAGTGGTTTTGCTGGAGAGTTTGGCTGATGCTTGTTCCTAATTCACTTTGCAGCTCTGCTGCACCTTGCATTTGTAAATCCCCAAGCACTCAGAGCAAACACCCACAACGCCGAGAAGATCCCCGTGTGATGTTTTAGTATCTCCACTTCAGAAATGGCTGAAATGAAATATGGCAAGAAGAAGTGATGTGGCTTGTCCCTGAGCTGGCTGGTGACAGAACCAAGAACAGAGCATAGGAGTCCCCGTGCCAGGAACCTTGGTCTAGGCTGGACCCTTCCTTTATTGCTCTCGTCTGAACCCTCAGCAGAATGAGGGCTTGAAGGCTCAGCATAGGCTTATGGACAGAAAAAACAGACCCGCGCTGGTTTTGATATTCATGTTTTTTTCAATGACATTGAACTTTGAGCTGAACTTCACCTGTTCTTCTCCCTAATCATCAGCTTCCCTTTGCTTATATTCTTAGATATGGATGAGAGTGGATGGCAGGTCGCTGGGTTAATCTGCATCTAATCCATAGCACAGTCACGATGCTGAGCAGAAACCATGTTTAGCTCCCTGCTGAGTAGCTATTCTGCCTGCTGGGGGTGGGAAATCCAGCTGGCTGATGCACTTCCACTGCTTTTCTACTACAGAGCGCGTGACAACAAGGTTCCAGGTCTGAATGGCACTGGTTTTGTGCCCTAGATGGGAGCAAGCCTACATAGTCTTTTGTGGGCAGACAAGAATGTTTTCTTCTTGAATTTTTTGTCAGCTGTACCCCAAGAAATACTTTATATCCCACTGCTTTTTCAGAGCATTTGGAAAAGAGAACAAGGTAGGCAACCCTGCTCATGAGACTTACTCTCAGTTTTCTGATGTCACGCTTGTTATTCTTTCCACCACAAGTCACTCCTTTAGAGTGGCCCAGTTTACCCACACTCACCCCCTGCTTTATTAGTGACAACGAGAACGACTGTGCAATGGCAATGCTCGTATGCCGCAGGATGTCCTCTTTGTGTAAGCCTTCTTTGGTACTTTGACATTTGTAAGTGTTCTCATCCTTTAACAAGCAGGCAGAGCCTAAATTTCAAAGGTACTCACTGCCTGCAGCGACAACGTCAGATGAAGAACACGGGTGCTGTGTTTCATACAATCAGGCCCGCAGGTAAACAACATGGGGGTGGCATGAACCTTCACTCAGCTGGACACATAACCCAGGCTTCAACCTCGTTTTTAGCCCGCTTTCCAAAGGAGAGGAGGTTTCTACAATGGTGTGTTTGTTCGTTCTGCCTTTCCGTAACTTTTAGGCCCGTTAGCAGATTTCTACTGAATTTGAGAGAGAGAGATATGTCCCAAATATAATAAGACCCCCAAGCCTTTTTAGACCAGGCAACGTTACTAATTCCCCAGTGAGGAAAAGGCCACCGTGTGACTCCGTTCATCATAGAAACTAGTGAATCCACAGGGCTTTGCTTGCTCTTGAGACCCAAGCTGAGAGCAAACCAGACCTCACAAAACAAACGTGTGCCCTAAGTTCATGAGGACCACCTCCCATGAGCTTTTATACGTGCGAGCGAATTTGTTCTCACAGGTTATCGTACCCCTGGGCAAGGGGCGAGGAGCGCCCAGATGTCCCGGTTCTGCTTTGGAGGCGCTGGCTTGCACGACTTCTTTATTTGGGGAAGCCCCAGCCTGGAGAGTTGCAGCTGATTAAGTTCTCAGGCTCCCACGGAAAGGGAAAGCTGATACGCATTTCTGCCAGCTTTTTGAGGAGGAGGGAGCAGAAACACCTCAGTGTTGGATGAACCTTAAAAAAAATTAAAAGAAAACCAAAAGAAAACCTGTATTTGCTAAGTCACTGAAGGTGGCCAGAGAAACATAGAAATTATTAAAAAAAATCCCTTAGGTCAATATCCAGTCTGCCTTTGGAGAGACACAAGGGTTCGGTGGGTGTAAGTTTAATTAAGCCAGCCAAAAACTGAAGGGAAAATTAGAAACCATTTCCAACAATGCTTTACAAAACCTTCCCATCGAAACAGACACATTAATTGAATAGGAGCTGAGCTGTACTTTGATACATGAGCCCCAGCCCAGGGTGCCTCTCACTGCAGAAAGCAGCATTGTGAGGTTTCATTTAGAAGCAGCAATCTCTCACTGTTATCCTTTCCTCGTTGGCAAACATCAGCTCCCTCCCTCTTTTTTTTTTCTCCTTTCAATTAAATGTTTAATTAAAGTAGCATGACTCCCTTTCATTTGGAAAAGTAATTGAGGACACCAGTGTGTAAAAAATAGGCTGAGAAGCAAGCTGGAGTACACACAGCACAGAGCATCGGCAAGGCCTACAAAAATGTAGCTCTTAATTTGCTTTGGTGCCACATCAAATATGATGGTGAGGTGATACAGCTGCAGAAACATCTGGAAGGAGCTGATAAACATGGGTTTGGTTGGGTCTGAAGCATGTGTCTGGTGCAGCTTGCTTTTTTTTTTTTTAATCCTGAATAGTCAGCTCAGCACAGCTGGGAGAGAAGCGACGTTCACAAAGATACATTTTTTGGTGAGTTTTCATATAGTGATTCAGGAGAGCTTGTTGAGTTGCTTGATAAGCAAGCTGGTGCCTAATAAGGATTTTCTGCTGTATCTTGTAGATCAGTCTTTGTCAGGTTACATGAT
The DNA here is from genome assembly GCF_000699105.1 of Pygoscelis adeliae. NCBI lineage: Eukaryota > Metazoa > Chordata > Aves > Sphenisciformes > Spheniscidae > Pygoscelis > Pygoscelis adeliae. Next base: position 2,262,430 of record NW_008824306.1, on the reverse strand, counting down.
GGCTCATCACCCTGACACGTTCCAGGGCCAGCAAACACCTCTGCTCAGACTCCATGGCTCTTTTTCCCAATATTTATGAGATCTTAGCAGAAACTTATAGTTACACAGGTTGGCTGGGCAGCCCGTTCCCAGCTATTGGCTTGGAGGTGCCCCAGTTAACTCTGATAGCTTGGTTTTCTCGAGCAGATTTAAAAGCAGAGTACAGGAATTCCTGTTTTTCTGTAAATGGGTAGAAATTCCCAGATGTCCTGGTTTCAGCTAGGATAGAGTTAATTTTCTTCCTAGTAGCTGGCATAGTGCTGTGTTTTGGATTTAGTGTGAGAACAATGTTGATAACACACTGATGTTTTAGTTGTTTCTAAGCAGTGTTTATACTAAGTCAAGGACTTTTCAGATTCCCGTACTCTGCCAGCAAAGAGGTGCACAAGAAGCTGGGAGGGAGTATAGCCAAGACAGCGGACCCAAACTGGCCAAAGGGATATTCCATGACGTCATGTGACGTCAAGCTCAGTATATAAGCTGGGGGGAGTTGGCTGAGGGGCAGCGATCGCTGCTTGGGGACTGGCTGGGCATGGGTCGGTGGGTGGTGAGCAATTGTACTGTGCATGACTTGCTTTGTGTGTCATCATCATCATCATCATCATCATCATCATTTTATTTCAATTATTAAACTGTTTTTATCTCAATCCACGAGTTTTTCTCACTTGTGCTTTTCCAATTCTCTCCCCCATCCCACCGGGGTGTGGGGGGAGTGAGCAAGCGGCTGTGTGGTGCTCAATTGCCGACTGAGGTTAAACCACGACAGTCCCCTAAATCAGGAGCATTGCTTTGGTATCAGGGACATCTCCTGGCCATTCTTTTGTTAAAAGAAAAAAATACCATAACAACTGTAGATTAATGTTAGTGTTAAATTTGGGATTTTTCTCTCTTTTTGTTACAACAAAATAATTGACAAAGGTAAAGTTCTGAAAGTTGTAATTTATTCTAAAATTGGCAAAATGAAAATCCCCCTTCTCTGTCCATTCAATTTCACCCGTTTCCACTGGGGAATATTTGCAGTGATTCAGGTTGTAAAGCTTATAGTGAGAGAGCAGCTGAATCCTATTAGAAATTTGACAAGCTGTTTGTCCAGACAGGATGCCTGTCAAGCCAAGTTTGTCTAATCACTGACATTTGGGCTGGGGAATGTGATGGGAGGTGATTGATGCATGATCTCCACATTTGCTTCTCATTCTGCCTGGTGAGTCAACAACTTGTCAGTGTGAGAAAATAAGCATGTTATAGGGTAAGATGCTGGTCCAACAGATAAGCAGGAAGGATTTAGCTGTCACCTATGGCAAATTTAGTCTTTAGGTAGGTGAGTGAGATAGTCACAGTTGGCAGAATTTGCTGCATATTTCAAGGTAGAAACAGACCCTTCTAAGAACTTAACCTGATCTTATATTAACAGTTACCTTCATTTTCAGCAATAAATTTCTTAAGGTAATTTAGAACTCTGGATATGTGGGAAATGAGCTATATACTGCTGAATTA
>NW_008824306.1:2247425-2256177 GCF_000699105.1 Pygoscelis adeliae | reverse complement strand
GTTATTTCTAAGCAGTGTTTATACTAAGTCAAGGACTTTTCAGATTCCCATACTCTGCCAGCAAAGAGGTGCACAAGAAGCTGGGAGGGAGTATAGCCAAGACAGCGGACCCAAACTGGCCAAAGGGATATTCCATACCATGTGACGTCACGCTCAGTATATAAGCTGGGGGGAGTTGGCTGAGGGGCAGCGATCGCTGCTTGGGGACTGGCTGGGCATGGGTCGGTGGGTGGTGAGCAATTGCATCGTCCATCACTTGCTTTCTATAGTCTTCTATTATTATTATTATTGTTGTTGTTGTTGTTATTACTATTTTACTTTGTTTTATTTCAGTTATTCAACTGTCTTTATCTCAAGCCACGAGTTTTCTCACTTTTAATCTTCCGATTCTCTCCCGCATCCCACCAGGGCAGGGAAAGCGAGCAAGTGGCTGCGTGGTGCTCAGTTGCCGGCTGAGGTTAAACCACGACACTAGAGTTTGAGCTTTTAATGCATTCTGAATTTTCTATGCCAATAGTATTGTGTCTCTCTTCGCACACTTTTAATGGAAAATATTTGAGTTGAGATCTTTTTCCTTGCCATCTTTAATTGTTGACCAGCGTCTGTGACACACCTGTGCACATCGAAAGATTTCTGCCTTCTGAAGAACTGCTGCAATGGGGAGTTACTCTTCATAGGCTGTGCTTGGGGCTGTTTTTACCTATTATTTCCAACCTAGATGAAAGTTTGTGTGGTACACAGGCTTGATTGATTGAGGCCAAGAACAAGCCAGTTTGATTCATTACTGGAACAGTATGTGTGCTGTTTGATAGGGGAGGGCTTGGAAATGAACCCAGGTCAACAGTCAAGCCCAGGGCCTATCTAGAACAGCAGGCATAAAGTAAAGGCTGACAGGCCACATCCCTCCTCTGCGCACCTTGGCCTGGAGTCCAGCCTTCTGACACCGTGACCAGCTTCCCATGTGCAGCAGCATTTCACTGCCCACGTCTGAAGAAGTCAGTGCTGAATGCCATGGGGACGTTGCTATCGAGGTGGGTGGTTTTGCTCCCCAGAGTTTTCTGGCTGCTCATTGGAAAGATGGACTGGGCTAAAGCTGATAGTTGCTGGCGCTCCGTGTTCACAGTATAGCTGGTCAGAAATTTTCTGGCATGCTTGTCTGGCATAGCAAAAGCTAATACACTGGCATTGAAACACACTGGAAACATGTCCATTTTGATTACATCCTCCCAGAAACCAGGCAGATGTGGGATGGCATCCTTCCTGCCAAGCAAGTTTTGAAAGCTTGCCTAGCTCCCTCCCCAGCAGCCCACCTGGCATGCTGGTGGGGAGATGGCAGGCAGGGGACAGAGGCTGCCATGCCCCCGTCTCCTGGCTCCCTGGCAGCGGGACTTCCCAGGGCTTCCTGGCTGCTGGGCTTCCTGGCAGGCGACTGAGCTCTGGGATTGCACTGGAGAAAGCAAGGGGGTGGCCAGCCTACTCTGTGAAGTTTCAGGGACTTTCTACTTCAGCTGTGCAGGAGAGACACAGATTCCTATCTTTATACATTTTCCTTCTCTTTTGGAATCAAATTTGATTGAGGCTTGTTTGCTTGGCTGGGTTTTTTGCTTCCTTGTTGTTTCCTTGGTTTTTTAATTCAGAATTTCCCAAGGCACAGGAAGAGCAGTTTCTAGTCATCCCGTAAGCAATAACCTTTTGTAAGAGGAGATTGGACATGTTTGAGACTTTTTGGCCTCCTGTGATGCTTCTTTTCTTCAGGTCAAGCGGAAGAAAGGACTGGAGTCAAAGATGTAAGATGGCGGTGGGTGGAACATGTATTTTGCTGTTTCTTTCCCAGTAACCTCCAACCTTTCAGAAAATCAGTTGGTAAGGTACCTAACGATCCTTTCTTTTTTTTTTTTTTCAGCTATCACTAAAATGACTTGGCCTCAAAAGGGCACTCACTTGACCGCCAGTGGGAATCTAACAGTCAGTGGGCCAACGATGTCCCAGTGCCACGGAGCCCTGCCCTGCTGCTGCCAGGCAGTGCCATGGAGGAGCACGCCGACCACCCTGGCTCCAGGGCACAGGTGGCCACAACCACGCGGCTCTGCACAGGTTGAGAAGAGGCACAAGCAAGCCTGCGGCAAGGCCGAATTGGGGAATGAAAGGCCAGCTTCCCAAGGCTAAGCTGGTAGACAGAGCGTCCTGGAATGGAGTCAAGACCCACTGGAGATGTCAGCGGGATCTCGCTTTCAGTAAACCCTTAGGGGTCATTAGGTGATGTTTCTTTCTTGGCACAGCTGCAAGTATGGTCCATTGCCTCTGTTTTGCTCTGCTGGCGTTGTTTTCCCACTGACTTTAGTGTTGATCTAACGTAACCGTTGCATCTCATTCCCATCCTAAGATGAGGTATAATCTGAGGGAGGCCTGTTTTTCATTAGCGTTGAACTTGCAGCGCAGGAACTTTCTGTGACGCAGTTCACAAGGGAGCTAGGAGGTGGGAGGGAGGATTAGTTATTACCTCTGTTTCCTCTGCTGGAGCGTGGGCTTCTCTACCAACCTCTCCCGTCTCTCCCAAGGGCCAGCACTAATTCCTCCATACCCCTGCACACTGGAGCCTCTCTTTAGAAGAGACTTCCAATCATGACAAATTAGCTGTGCTGATTTTGTGACATGAACTGTTACCCATTAGGGAATGAACTGACACCAATAAATTCATTTCACTTACAACCTCACACTGTGCATGAATTGAAGTTCTAGAGGTGAAAGACATAAATTTACCAGGTGGGCAGACACACAGCTTCCCCCTAAGACTGTGCACTTCACCTTTGCTACGTGCGCTGCTTCTGCTGGGCCAGCCCAACATTAATTTTGCATAGAGTAGATTTCTCCTGTACCGTGCGCAGTCCATATGATTTATACTTGCCTGAAGTAGCTGTGTGAATAGCCTTACCGCAGAACTACTGGCTGTGCCTTCACCAAAATAAAAATTTCAAACCCAAACGCAGCCTTTTGCTTTACAGGATAAGAACAATTAGTATTTGCGTAGCATCTTCTGACTTCCAGGCTATGCGGAGTCAGTAATTAATGAGTCTTCCCTATGCCCTGGTGGGGCAAGTGAGCAAGCATTATTTATTAGGCAGAAAGGAGTTCCCATATGTGCAGATCTACGTCTTAGTCATTCTGATGGTACATTCATCAAATCATTCCAGCAGATAAGACTCTCCTTCTCCCCAAACACTCTGTCAGTCAAGTGGCTGAAAGTTTCACTTACTTACCCAAATGAAAATCTCACAGTCCCCTGGCCAAATAGAGACTTCCAAGCATTTAGTTAAAAGCCTCTTGTCATGTAATTCTGCAGAGGAAGGACTGGAAAAAAAAAGAAAAGGTTTTCCCAAAAGGGGCAGACACAACTACACGCAGAGGTGGAGAGGAACGTAGTTGTCTGTGCGTCCCCATGTTCCTGAGAGCTCCTGATCAAGATGGGGATCCTGTTAGGTTGTGCGGTGCAGACACCGGGTGAAGGTGGTCCTCAGCCTGGAGGGCTCATGGACCTTGTCCCCCCTGCCTGCATGTTTTGAATGGCTGTTTTGAAATAAAGCTTACTGGACATAATATGAAATAAGGGATCTTGAGGATGAGGTCTCTCCTCTCCTTTTCTTATGAACAGCTATAGGAAGGATTAGACATGGTCATGGGTGACAGGTCCATAAACAGATATTAAAGGGAAAAAACAGACAGGGATGTGCCCTTCAGCAATCCTTAACACACCTACAAGTGTGGGTGTCGGGGGATGGATGACAGGAACAGGGTCACAGAGAGTGGCTGGACTCACATGCTCTCCTTAAATTGCTTCTCTTAAGATAGAGCACTGGGCATGACGGACTGCTCGTCTGACCCAGCGGGGCATTTTTTCTGTTCTTATGTTAAAAAGGAAGGCTGGAAACAGCCTCCAGAAGCCGTACGAGGGAAGACATGGCTTTGCCAGGTCTTCCAAGTACAGTAGGCACTGGAAACACCTCCAGGGTTGCTGCTGGCTGAGCCGCTTCCTTTTTGCTTTCATCCAGCAATCACATATTTTCCCATCCCTCTGAGGAGCCAAGCCTACCCCCAGCAACAGCATACAAAGGTCACATTTCTTGTGAACGTGCAGGAGAACCTGAAAAGAGCCAGTGGTTGGGCGACAAGTCTGGCCAGGAAATGGTCGAAATGGTCTTTTTTTTCTGCTTTCTTGTTTTTTTTTTTTTTTTTTTTTTTTTTTTTTTTTTTTTTTTTTTTTAACCTTTTGGCAAAAACATCAAGTATCGTGATTTGGGAATACTGTCTAAATGCATCACAGTAGTTGTTGCTCAGAAGTTTTATTCCTCTCTTCACTTGTATATTCTATGCTTCCTGCTTGAACTTCATTAATTCAATGAACTGAACCTTATTTTTGGTAAGCATCCTGTTGACCTCTCTGTAACTGCAGGAAGCTCTTTACCGTAAACATTGTCTCTCTCTCTCCAGTCATAGCTTGTCAGCTCTGCAGAAGAGAGATTGTGGTCACCTCTCTGCCTGGAAAGTGTTTATCCTGCTGTCGTAAATAAACGGGACAGACTGGGAATGGGTAAAGTGCCCAGGAGCATCACTGTGGGAGAGATCAAACCCCAGACAAGCCTCTGAATACCAATTTCCCCATAGCCTTTCCACTGCACATGAGAGGGAGAACCACGTTTCAGCTCCTTCCACGCTTGCTCCCCATGCAGACCCCATGGCAGGACCCCAGCCCTTGCTTTGGGTTGCTGTGATGCCCACCCCTCCAGGCACCCCTAATGCAGTCGTATGTGAAGGCAAAGGTGAAGGCACGGTGGCAGGCAGTTTGCATGCCCTCACTCATTATAGCATGGCAAAACTTGTCCTGGGCTGACCTGTCCCACGTAAGCAGCAACAGCAGTCCTGCCAGGCTCCTCTGCTGCTGCTTCGCTGGCACCAAAGGCACGGCTTTACAGAGAGCTTCATGCCTGTTAAAAACAAAGGCAAGTCAGGAGGAAAATCCCTTCCCTACCCTCCCTAGCGCTCAAACTGGGAAGACAGGGCTACTGGTAAAGGCAGGGGCCTTTCCTGGAGCAAACCGGTGTTTCGAACAGAGGCTGTGTGGGGTGGCCAGTGGATCACTCCCAGGGGCACCGTACCGTGGCCAGCCCCGCTGCTGCTTTCCTCTCCACCCTCCCACCTGCGTCGCCCTTCCTCACCACTGACCACCCCGTCCCCAGCCCCTCTCCCATGGCCAAAGGGGTCGGGAGGTGCTCCTGTGCCTTCGGGGTCAGACTCAGGCACCCTGAGTGGGGTCGCTCGGGGAGCGAAGGCAGGGAAACCCGGGTTCCTTCGTAACGTCAGCAGCAGGCAGGACCTGCTCATATTGAAGCTCCGGCGCATGAAGAATTACACTCCAGTTTGATTGTTTTATAAAAATCTGTTCCAGCACCTGTCCAGAGCCATGATCACATCTTCAGTCATGTGGCCAAATGCCTTTTAGTTTTAATCATTTGATCAAATGCCCTAGTGAAACAGCCATTTGTTCAAATGATTGAAAGTTTGTCATTTGACCAAATTACTAGTCTGGCAGGATGACTAACGGGTTATGCCACAATGTCAAATTCTATTAATGTCACCCAAGAGAGACAGGTGAGGAAAGTAAGGGTTAAGGGAGGAAGTTCGTAGAAGTGTGTATTCCCTCGCCACGTACCCCCACACATACACCAGTGTGGTCCCGAGGAACAGGGTGTGAAGTCGCTCCATACCACCTGAGCAGGTAGGTGGCTGGAGGGGCTCCATGTGGGCATCCCTCAAAACTTGGGGAGAACAATTTATGTCACTAAAGAAGCACAAAGCTGCTGGATCAGAGGAGAAAACTGGAGCTGGAATGTCCACTTGGACACTGCTGGGACTAGATGGAGAAGAAAACCTGGCCAAACCATGAGCCAGGAACCGCGACTCGGTGAGAGCAGTCCCGAGCACTTCTAGTGCCGCTGGTGTTACCACACTTTCACTGCCTGGATCAGCTGGTGACACTGGCATCATTTCCTCAGTCCTTCCCTCTCATGTTTCTAGAGCTGCATTTCTTAGATGGAAGGAAAGGAGGGGGTGGAGGAAGAAAGACTAAAACATAGCTGCTGGAAGAAGTGAGAACTGACAGCAGCCATATAAGGGGGTATTAACCTTTCATAAACCTGCTCCCTGGCCTGTGACTGGAACCAGGGAATAAATATCATTCTTGTAGTAGGTCTCCTGCGTGCAGCACAGCTGTTCTGGCACACACTGGTTTCCTGTGAATTGCAGTTACATTTACAGGGTGTTAGTACAGAGGTGAGATGGATTTTCCCAACATTAAAGAAGCAGCAGACCTCAAGCAAGAGGCCAGCATTGAGGAACCGACTTCCCTCGTGTTTCAGGAAGGGTTTGCCACGGACATTCCTGGTGAGTGATGCACTTTCGAAACTCACACACCCTCTATGGCCCTGTCCCAACGTGGGCAGGTGGGTGCTGCAGTGTGACCGACATTCCCAGACCTCTGAGGGTGCCGGCAGGAGGGGGTGGGTGCTGGATCTGATTTCTGCCCCTTCCCTCTCAGCTGCCCATGTTTTGCTTCAAGCAAGACATACAGGGGGATGGTGTGCCACCACTTCTCATCCAGACGTATGGTTAGGCGCTTGTTCGTCCTGATACCAGAGCCCTGCCACGTGGACACAGCCAGTTAGCCCGACACTAATTCAAACACCATAGTAACAGTCTGATTGTCTGAATTGAACGCTTGACCTGCAGACGTGACATAGGCCAGGCCAGGAAACAGCATGAGCAAAAGTGTGCGTGTGCATGTGCATGAGCATGTGCACGCACGTAAGCATGATCTCTGCCTCTAGGCCAGCTCCTCTGCTGCTCCCTGCAGCCTCTGGCGCAGGCAGAACCCTCTCCATCGCAGAATGAACCATCTCACTGCAAAGGCGAATGATGACGTGGGTGACTGCTGCTGTCAGTTCCCGGACAGCCTCTTTCTCAGACTGGATCAGCACATCTGATCAGCATATCAGTGCAATATGCCCCGGAGCCCGCTGCCCAACCCGTGGAGGTGCCGGCTTGAAGTGCATGGTTCAGTGCTGTGCCGTGCCAGGGGCACAGTGTCGCAGCACAGGCAAACACAGGGCGGTGACTTGTCCTTATCTGTGCCTCCTGCAGCCACAGCGTCTTTCCTCTTCTTGTGGCATGAGCTGGAGCGCTCGAGAGTCATCAGGTCGGTGTGGCTCTTGCTGCTGTCTCTCATTCCTGTCCTAAGTCATCAGATAAAGGTGATCTGAGCTCCAGCCTATCCCTTTCCACTTCTTCCAGTTGGCATATACACCTCTTCATTCAATACGCTGCTTTCTGCCTGCAGGCTCCGTCTTCTCAGGCTACAGAGCGCCAGCTTCCACAGCTGACTCCAGAGCTTATAATATTAGAGAGGTGTTATATATCCTTTGCACACCTACGTGTACTTGAGGACTGTCTGTACTGGGCCTGCAAAATTATATATACACAAGCGTGGAGAAAGATGGTGTTGCAAATACCTACATCGGTCATAAAAAGATTGCCAGTTTGGCCTCAGTTTGAGGTAAATGTCTCAAGCAAACCCATTACGTATTCTGTGTATACACAATGGGTTTGATTTGAGATGTATTTATGCTCAGGAATATTATGTATTCTCTTTACACACCATGCAAGGTTAAATTTTTTTGAAAATTTATATTTGCATTTTATCATACAGACATACAAACGATTTATGGCCAGACCTGCTGAATCTATTTGAAAATGCCAATTTATTCTTGATTAACTCCAGAAGTGCTGGAGATCACTAATTCACTCACTGCTACTAAAGTGTTTAGGAGCTAGACTTTGAAAAGTTTAGTTAAACTGTTCTGGAGGAGACTGAGAATGCAGATTTGGCCTATTATAGATAGGGTGGATGTAAAAATCCAACTTTATATTGCAACTCCTGATTGGGGGCATTTAGATTTATAGTTGTGATTTGGACTAGTCCCTAATCAATTCCTAGGTAGTACTTTTTCATCAGCTGATCTGACAGCAGGAAGAAGGTCAGGATCATAAATTCCCTCTTCCTGAGTGCGGGGAGTGCAGGTGGGAAGTGCCTCCCCCAGGTGAGCAGCAGAGCCGGGAGAAGGAGCCGGGGCTGCGGGCGTCGAGTCCAGCCACTTGTCCAGCCCCCCGGGAGCGCTGGGTGCCTGCCAACCTTCTTCCTGGAGCTCAGCTGCGGAGGAGCCCAGCTTGCCTGAGGGCACTCAAAAAGGGCGACCGCACACTTTCCAGAGCTGGCTGGCTCAGCTGGGAGCAGGGTGTCAGCCTGGGACGTCAGCACAATTCTCCCTTACCCAATATACATCTCCTCCTGTTCTTGCCCCTTCCCATATGCCTTAGCATGGCTTCTCGTGCTCCCAAATAATATGAGTAATGCTGTGCAAGCCAGGCCGAGCTGTCCTTTGAGGGAGAGTATGAGCAGAGAGAATGCTGCCCTTGGCGTGCAAGGCATGAGTTTCTCAGCAAAGTGCACCGAAATTAGAAACTCACTGCTATATTTAGCTATCTACATAAGCCATCTGATTTCCAGCACTGTGAATTTTTGTTTCTAACTTTACACAAGCTTAGCTAACACTGTGTAGGTGGGTCTGAGCTGCAAAGCGCTCAGGTTTGGACTCAGTCCAAAAAAAGACACTAAGCAGAGAAGAGGTGAGTGCCTTTCGCTCTT
>NW_008824306.1:2239710-2247414 GCF_000699105.1 Pygoscelis adeliae | reverse complement strand
CCTTCCACCAGGTGCTGTGTGGCCTCCAGAGGTAAGCCCTGTTCCTCTTAGCCTCTTCTAGCTCCTGAAGCCAAAGTCCCATCTCCTTCAGCTGCTCAGAGCTACCTTCTCCTCCCCGCATCCTCGTGCTTGCTCCCACCATGCTCCTGCAGCCCATTTGTATGCAGCACTATCACCCCCTGCCCACCCCACAAGCAGGCAACAGAGGCATTGAGGGTGTTGGCGTGTTTGCTTGCCCCACTCAGAAGGGATGCCCAGACCCTCCCTCACCACCGCTGTGAAGCCCTTGCTGGATAGAAACTCTGGTGTCACATCAGAAATACCTGAAGTACTCGTGGCCAGCGTCAGTTGGCAATGACTTCTGCTTGACTTGGTTGGTGCAGGCTGCCATCTCCTTCTCTTTAGGGAGAGCTCATGTGATGGCGATTTGATTCACTCTGCTCTGTGATGGCAGCCTCCGTTCACCCAGTAAGTGTAGGAAGTGCAATCAGAAACCCAATCCACTCATCCTCTGGAGGCTGGAATGAATGTGAAATGATATATGCATCCCTGTTTAGGTTACGGTAATGCAAGCCTTTAAGCACTACTGCCCAATGACTATGGGGCAAAACCATCTGGCTCAGATAGGGACTCTCCAAATAACGTACAATTTGCGCTCTCAAATTAAGGGCTGACATGCAGTCTGTTGCTACCAGAGGTAGCAAACCAGCCAGTTTGGACTTTGTAACATCTTCACAGCAGCATGGTACAATTCTGCCCAGCTTATCAAAAATGAAACTGGTATTTGATGTAACAACAATATTTATCTATCACATCCAGCATTGTGAAATATATCGGTCAAGGAGAGTTCCCACAGAACAGCTCAGCACTTAGCTCCATGCAAAAGCTGCGGGAAGGTATGAATTATTATGAGTATTTTTAATCAAGTAACAGATACGGTTGGTGCAGTCAGGGTTTTCAGAGAAGCTCAAGCTCCTGATAAATATGTCACAATCTATGATAACTTTGCCAAGTCCTTTAATATCCTACAGCTCCAGTCGCTGCTGCCTGACTCCTGCAAAATGTGGGACGGAAGAGCAAATGTCAGTAAAATCACTTTGTCTGTTTCAGGCCAGCATATCATCTGCCTCAAGGGTAAATACATGCCGGCTCCTTCCCCTCTGGTGGATGCAGAAAAGGCTCTTTGTTCACCTTGTTCTTATCGGAAGGTTTTACCCAAAAAAAAGGCCCCTCCTATCTGATTTTTGGAAGTGATTTAGAACCCACCCACCCTGGCTGGCAAGGCTCCCATATCCACCGGTGATAGAGCTTGCATCTTCTCAGCTTCATTGGCGTAATCTTTTGCCCCTTTGCCGGGTCTGCATCTCATCTCGAACACTTAGCTCCCAAACCATAGCACTGCATTTCTTCAGACTGAGCTGACAAGGACAAAGGAAAACACCCGAGGATCGCTGAGCCCCGCGGCACTGGGAGGTGACCACCCCGTGCTGGGAAAGTGGAGAGGGCAGGTTGAGGGAAGGAAAGAGCAGTGCCCACACAGACGAGAGCTTGAGGAGATGATCCCCTGTACTAGAGGGACCACTGGGTGAAATGGGGGTGAATTATTTGTGGCTGTTTCTTTGCCTGTAGAACAGCAAGGGCAAAACTGCAAGGCTGGATCCCGACCTCCTTGAACAATGAAGTATTAGAAATGGATTTTGTTTACATGTAGGAATCAAGACTTTTTCTTTGATGCAAAATCTGAAATTGCCAAGAGAGATTTTGAATGAGTCTTAGCTCAGGGTGGTTTTCCAGATCACCATTACAGGCATCTCTGGGAAGTGTTGCAACACATGGCTTTTACCTGGCAAATGACTACTGCTTCGTCTCCGAAAGCATGGGGAAGGTGTTGGGGTTTGGATTTCTACAATTTTTCTTTTTTCTCTCATCATTCCTCTCTTTCCAGGCATCTGCTGTCACACTACGGACGAGCAGCAGTCTGTATGGCCTGTAGGAGTAATGCAGGATTTGGGAAGGAGAAGAAGGAGTTCGAAGTCATGCAATTAGTCTGGGAGAGCAACTGCGGAATGCACAATGAGCTTAGTTTTATCAATTATTACTTTTAAAGGACATGGAGGAGAGGGGAGACTGAGGAAATCTCCTCCAAGGCGTCACAAATCTGTGCTAGACAACGGCTGCTCGATGAAACACATAGTAAATAAAAACACAAATGCTAAAACACAACATAAAACTCAGTACAAGCTGGAGACTGAGAAAGGTCAGCATTCCAGGAACAGCAAAATCTCCTGGGCAATTGAGGCAAGGTGGAGCCCCAGTGTGCAGGTAAGCACTTATGGCACCCCCTGCGACAGCCTTGTCAGTATGGAAACCCCAAAGGCGCTTCTGGGGAGAAAGGCTGGGACTGTGGGAGAACTGCGCGGTAAATATTAGCCTAAATAAACGCATGATAATGGGACCAGAATCAACACAGAAACTGTCCACACCCCTTGACAGAGAAAATAGATCCAAAAAGCAAATATGAGGCCCACATCTTCATATAATCTGCCTAACCACAGTCTCACTGTCCCTGGTTTTTTCCCTTCAGTGCATACTTTGAAGGCGCTCAGTGCTCCCTCGAGCCCTCCCGAGCCAGGCGGTGAAATGGCTTTGCCCTGGGCTTCCCCACGCACCCCAAAGCAAAGGGCAGGGTGGGGAGCACAGCACCCGTGCTGCCTACCACACAGCAAGGCACGGCTGAGCACACTCCTGAGCCGAGCTCAGGACCCATCTCACCCATTGTTCGCACAGCGAGCCCTCTGGCAGGTGCTGGCGGGCAGTAGCACATACCCAGGCTCATCCATGAGCACAGTCGGGACGGATCGGGCACGGGTGGAAGGATGCTACAACTCTGTCTGCCAGCTAGCTGCTCTCCTAAAGTCTGACCTGCTTTCAGAATAATCTTTTAAGTCTCTCTTTTCACCTTTTTATCTGTGGCTGTGATGAGCAATCCCAAAATGACTGAGCTTTCCGCTCGCCTTCCGTTTGTTCAATGCACCAACCTAATCCTCTTTCAGACACTCCTGGGGCATGGCCAGCCCAAGACCGCTCAGCCACCATCCCAAGGACCTTCCTCCACCGCGGGCCACAGGATTAGTCCTGCAACGTGAGATCCGCCAGAGCCCTCTGCTCGGTACGCTCCTGGCTGATTTTCCACAGCCGGCAACCTTGTCAAGGGGAATTTCCTTTGACGCTTCCACTGGGGGAGAAAGTGCTGTCAAGAGGGCTTTAAAAGCAAAGCTGCTGCTGGCTGATTCACTTCAAGTAATCCAAGCCAGCAGAGGAGCTCACGAACGCAGCAGCAAATAGACTGTTGGACCAGGGATGCTCACACGCCATGGGAGGTGCATTCGGGATGGGGCTTGGCAGCCTGGCAGTGAAATTAAGGGCATGAAATTAGACCACGGCAAGGAAAGTCAGTCAGCGGGAGCTGGCCCGAGGTTTCCTGAGTGTTATCTAGTCCCTGGGAGGAAGACCGAAGAGAGGACAGTTCGAAACACCTCCCAGGCTGGCAGCAGAGGGGACGGCACGTCGCACCCCGGGCTTGAAGGGTCAGCACGGCGGCTGCGCGGGGCCAGGGGGAGACAGGTTGCTGGGAAGAAGTTGAGACAGGAGAGGAGAAAAAAACCTTGTGTGCAAAACAGAAGCTCAAAGTGCAAAAGTGAGACAAGGAAATATTTTACATCTTTTATTAACCTACCCAAAACAGCAGGACAAAGAACAGTATTGAGAAATAGTCTCACTGGGAAAATTTGCAGACCTTTCCTTCTGGCACCACTCCACTGCTGGCAGCCATGCAGATGGATTAACGGCTCCGGTATCTAACCCTGGCCGTTGCTGTAGCAATTTGGAAAACAAAACTCCAGGTGTCCTGGCTGTCTCGCAGCGGTGCAGTGACCCACCGCATCCCAGACCCAACACCTACACCTTCAGCTCGCTCTCGCTTTAGAAGGAAAAAGGGTCAGTGGCTGGGCCTTTGCAGCACTTTCCCCACTGCTCGCCTGGTCGCAGTGGCTCTCTGGAGAGGTCACCAGTGACAGGACTGGTGATGGTGGGTTTGTGAGAGAGGCTCAGACACTCCTGTGCCCCGTTTTCCCTTCTCTGCCTGTTCCCACCAAGGCTGTCATAGCAGAGTGCAGGAGCGGCTCACGGCATACAGGGCAGCTTTTCAGAAGGGTCTTTCGGATGAACAGAAGTGGTGGGTGAGCCCATCTCTCAGGGAGTGAATACAGCATACGTCTGCGAGGTCACTGCTCCGCTTGTCAGGGCCTGGTGTGTTTCGGTGACCGTTCCCCCCAGGGGTGGCTAGCACCATTCCCATGTCACGCAGCACCTATAACTCACGGAAATAAAGCACGTCCGACACCCCTCAGAGACATGTATTCTATATGAAAATTTGGTTTATTACTGTCAGACCCACAAATCTGGATCCGCTGTGTAATTCTACCGGCGTCCATCAGTCAGGCAGACACATTTAATGAGAATGAGAATTTATACCGCTACTTCCTATATTGGCTGCTGCCAAAGTGCAATCAAGAGTCAAGATCTTCCCTTGCCAAGAAAATTGTCCCTGAAAGAGTGCCGGCATCTCAATGTTTCGGGAGAGCAAACCCACGGATACAGGGGTGCCTCTTTGGTGGATGCAATTCGCCCGTGCTGGATACAGAACCAGGGTGTCTGTCCTGCTCAGGCAGGAGGGGGATGCACAGGCAGTCGGCGGAATAGATAGAAATGTATAATGGATGATCTTGCTCAGCGCTTGGGAATGTATATTCCCCGGTCTTCTCAGGGAGCAACATGTTTGATTTCCTCCAGCTATTTTTTTAAAGTGCTGTGTTGCGAATATTGACGCGTTTAGGCGTATTTGCATCAGCTGTAGCTGTGGGGGCAGGGAAGACTTCTCCAGATGCATGTGGCGAGTCAGGTGCCTGGCTCTCACAGAGTGACAGGGCTGAAAATCCCCTTTTCCCTCCATCCTCCCTGCCCTTTCTTCAAAAACCTTTGCCGCCCTCCTGGCTGCTGCAGAGAAGTCAGCGAGCGTAAGAAGGAAGAGGTGCCGTGGTGTTTCAACACTTGGAAAGGTCTCCTGTTCGTCAGAGAGGCAGCCACATCCCACGTCTCCCCCTGCTCAGGGTGCCCCTGCCATACCTCGCAATACATTTGTCCCCCTGGGATTGGCCCACCGTTAAACTAAAGCCTTCAGCTCTCGGTGACTGCACGTTCGCATGTATGACTGCCAGCCGTGACCAGGATAACCGCCTTCGTGCTTTGGCAATGTGGCAAAGCACCAAAGCACCAAAACGCCAGCAGCACTGTGCGTTTTCCCTGAACAAGGAGGGGATTTGTGTTTCAGGAGACAAAGTGCTTGGGGATGATTTTGCTTCTGGATTAAATACTTCCTTCTATCAAAACCAGGCATCTTGCACTTTGAACCCTTCAAAAAATCAAAAATAGAAAAGGGGCTGAGAGTCTTCCTTCTGAAATTATCCCAGTTTTGCTCATTAACTGAATTTAGTAACAGTTTCTCTGGAGTAAAGAAATTTTGGCTGGCTGGATTTTGAGCCAGACGAAAGACCGAGAAAACCACCTTTCCGTCCAAAGTCAATTTGGACCAGGATCATTTTCTTTCTGCTGACAGACAGGTTTTCTGGCTTAGAGCAAGGTACTTGGCATACACTTTTCCTGGTTTACCGAGGAGCAGAGGTCACAGGGAAACAAAAGACCAAAACTACATTGGATAAGACCCGTCAACGCCTGCAGTTTAACCTGATGCTGAGCCACGACCCTGCACGCAATGTTACTGGCAAAACCCACACATATGAAGACAGCCTGAGAGAGTTGGGATTGTTCAGCCTGGAGAAGAGAAGGCTCCGGGGAGACCTTATAGCAGCATTCCAGTACCTGAAGGGGGCCTACAGGAAAGGTGGAGAGGGACTTTTTACAAGGGCATGTAGTGATAGGACAAGGGTTAATGGCTTTAAACTGAAAGAGGGTAGATTTAGATTAGCTATAAGGAAGAAATTCTTCACTATGAGGGTGGTGAGGCACTGGAGCAGGTTTCCTGGAGAATTTGTGGCTGCCCCATCCCTGGAAGTGTTCAAGGCCAGGTTGGATGGAGCTTTGAGCAACCTGGTCTAGCGGAAGGTGTCCCTGCCCATGGCAGGGGGGTTGGAACTAGATGATCTTTAAGGTCCCTGCCAACCCAAACCATTCTATGATTCTATGATACGTGGCTCCTGCAGAGAAAATGGTGTTGCAGTTTCTGCAACTCATAAAGTATACCTTGTGGGTGGTACCTAGCGTGAGCCACCTTCTGCATAGGATCAGATCCTCACTGTGGTGTGAGACCACAGTTGGCTGTCTCTGACAAGTCTGTGTTGGTGGTTCTCGGGCAACGTCACTGGTAAAATGCTGAAATGGCAAAACCCCAGCCTTGAAAGTGCTGAGCATCCTCATTTCCCTTTGATTTAAATGGGAGCTGAAGGCACACGGCACCTTGCAGGATTTGGCCCTGTGTCAGCAGATACTGGCTGATCTGCTCTGACTGGCTGTCAAGACTGTCCTTTTTTCCATAATTTTTTTTCCAAAGAAGAGATTTGTCTATGATTTCAATTTTGCAAAGGCAAACTAAGGCAAAAGCTATCCTTCTGGAGACAGAGAAGAGAAACTGCCATTCCCTTTCTGTCTGTGTTTTCAGTGTTTGCACCTCTAAGGGTCCATGTTAAGTGACTAGAAAAAAAAATGGGATGCTATTCCAACAGTGGAGTAAATTATTCTTCACAAACATAGCTAATCGAGGCTGCAGGGTTGTAATCATTCATTATAGATGGGCATCAGAGGAGAATAAAATGTGTCTTCTAGCCAGCTGCTAACCCCAAAATTAGAGGAGCCAGGGAAGTACAAGAACTGAAGCTGCCTGTCTCCTGAAAACGGCTCCTGGTTCAGTGGGAGGGGAAGATTCCTGCCCTCCGGGTCCCTTTCACAGCTCAGCAGCCCTCCTGGCAAGTTTTCACTATCGATACCTGTAACATTGAGCACCACGATCCTGGTCGGGTTTCGTCTGCTGGCAAACAGAAATCAGACATGTGCAAATCAGAGGTGGGCATCAGGACGGCGATGCTACAGCGTCCCTGAATTGCTAAAGCACCGGGCTCTGAAATGCAAAGCTGCCAGGGGTACACCGGCATTTTTCAGTGTGAGTTGCTCGCTTTGGACGGTAGTGCCTGGTTACATTTCTTTCCCCTGGGAAATTCCCTGAGGCAGGAAGGCGGTTGAACTGCCGTGGTTATAACTTTGATATCCGAATGAATATCTGCTAGCCTCAGGCAACCGGGCTTCTGTTAATTTTGACCAGGGAGCGTGATACACTGTGGCAAGCCGTGTCACTTAGGATTGTGTCTGCTTAGACATGATGCCTCTGAGTAATGTAATTTATATTTCATGCACAATTGAAGCAGCTAATGGTATAATTCTCCAAGGGGGAAACAAGTTGTTACAGCATTAATTACATGGCAGTTGCCATTTTTTTTTCCCGCGCTGAGCGCTTTCGAATCATCCGCAAAACGATAGCCATAGCTGGAATCACGTAAAAGGGCCCCTGCCCCGGCAGCCAGGGGGGAGGCTCGGGTCCCTTCCCTTCGGGGGTGGCAGCCCGATGGGCTGGGCTGA
>NW_008824306.1:2188806-2239536 GCF_000699105.1 Pygoscelis adeliae | reverse complement strand
CAGGAGCCGGGCGTGCGGAAATAGCGCCGGAGAAGTCAAGAAAGGGTGTCGATCCTGGGCGTCCCGAGAGGTGGTGGATACTTCAGTGCCCTGGGATTTGGAGGAGGGATAGCTGAGCGCCTGTCTGCCTGCGTCCGCGGTGGCTCTCTGCAGTGACTGTGACCGCTAGGGAGCAAGGATAACTCAAGAATCGTGGGAAGAGTGGACAGAAGCGATAAAAAGAACCTCTGATGTCTCTGCCAGCCCGGCTTTCCCCTCTGTGCAGCAGTCACGGAGAGGGTGCCCTGCCTTCCGTCTCTCAGCCGCTGCTGCAGCAGCGGCAACAAGAAAGCATCCACAGAGGAGACGAGTGCAACCCTACCAAAGCAAAGCAGCCCCCAGGTGTCACAAGGAGGCAGATTTGTTTCTGGGGAAGACAGCAGTTTGGCAGGCGGGAGCCTGGGGGTCTCACCCGGTCTCGGAGGCCGGGTGGCAAAGGGAGCTGGGGGATCCCAGGTGCTGGGAGTGGAGCTGGGGGAAGACAGCGCTGAAAAGGCTGACCCGGCCGGAGGACAGCAGTGCTGCGTGCGGGGGGAAAGCCCTTATGAGCTGAGCTGAGCCACGGCGGCGGCCTCAGGTGGGCAAAGCGGCCGAGGCAGCCTCAGGCAGGGGTTTGGGAACTGCTGGCTCTGTGTGGCTCTGGGCTACAACGGGTGTTTCTTTTTACAGTTTGCCTACGGCATCAAAAACCACGGAGCTAGCAGCTGAGCTGGGAGGAGGTGTAAAAATAGAGTCACAGCTACATACCACGATATTGCCAGGCTGGATGTAACCCAAGTGTGCGCTGTTGTCAAAAAAAGAGGAGAGAAGGGGAAAGGAAAGGGCAGGAATTACACAGTTTAGACTGCTATGAAAAGCGCTGAATTTAAAAAAAAAACTCCTTGTGTGTGTTTTGGCCCCGCGGCACGTCTGGGAGGGAGCACAGTGCGCTGTGCTGCTGAGTGTGAGGCTGGGATCAAGAGACATCTGTGTTGGGGCTTCCCACACTGTCAGGAGACTGGCAGGGTGGTACAGATGACATGTCTAATCAGGAGGAGGAGGAGGGCAGTGTGACGGGGTGGGCGAGGGAGGTGGCCTTCGCCTACGCTGAGAGCACTGCCCGTAGCAGCAAGCACTGAGAGCCAGTGACTGTCTTCACGGTGAGAAGCTGGTGGCACAGCTCGGAGTGCTGCAGAGTCTCAGGGAGGATGCTAAGGAACATTTGCTCTCCCCATACTCAGGCACTAATTTTGTACAATCATTTATTTCAAACTAAAGAGGAACTGAGTGCAGATCCATATGGAAAATGATGCCGCGTATCTATGCAGAGATATTCCAAGCATACCATGGGACATAAGATCTGAAGGAGGGAGAACTGGAAAATTATTTATTCACGGAGAAATGCAGCTTGTAGGAAGCCAAGATTATTCAGTTCAGTTGAAGTTTAAACTGGAAAACAGCTTTGGCAGGAAAAAAAGTATGAAGAAATTGTTTCTAAAAATTCATTAATATCTAACTGTTTCATATCTGTCACTTCCAAAAGGAAATATTTCTATGGGGAAGAGAAATTCAAGTATCGTTCACTAGGGGACTCAAGGACCATTCTCCAAAGGGAGGAGCTCACATGCATATATAGAATGTGCCCTCAAAGTGGTTAAATATAAATCAGTGATTAAATAATATTAGCATATTAACTATTCATGGATGAGGGGACTCCACCTTCCCAAGTGGATGTTCTCCCCCCGAGGCTGTCGTGTCCCTCATGCTCTGTCCCTGACTCTCTGGGGTTGCTGCTATTTATACAGGAGCCGGTGAGGAGACACGGTAACGCCCGTCCCTCTGGGTGTGCTGCTGGCTAATAGCTGGACACTGTCCAGCAGGATGAAATACCGTGTTTCAATCTCTTTCTGCAGCAAAAGCACAGCTGGACTCCACTCTGTGATATTTTAGCTGTGAACCTTAATCCACTACTTTTAGCTCCTGAGATATTTGGGGTGTGTTTGCACCGTTCTGGTGACAGCAGCAGAGATGTATCTTTAGTTCCTTGTGAACCCAGCTCTGGATCCCTTACCCAAGGAGCGGGACCCTTTTTCCTTGGTCTCCATGTAAACCTGAAAAACACAACGATCCAGGGGGAGATTTGAAATAGATGTACTCCTGTGGGGTAAATCCTTTTGGCTGATTGAAGCATTTTATGGCACAGCCAGGAGCATCGGTACAGATAGACCCATGCTTGCTCCAGCCATGCTCAGGGCTGGCTAGATGCAAGCCGCCTCCAGCCTGGGAGCCAGATAGCCACGAGTCAGCTCGGGCCCAGCTCCAGGCTCATGGGGGATCTTGCCACTATGGTGGTGTCTGAGCCAGCTCCCAGCATCCACCCAGCAAGCCTGGGTCTGGCTGCAGTCCCTCATAGCTCCAGCACTGACCCAAAGTGCTGGTCATCCGCTGAGATCCACTGGACTCATTGCTGGGTAAAAGTTGCAGCAGAAGCCGAGGCTTGGGGTCCTGTCTCTGCACTGCTTTTTTCCTTTTTTTTTTCCAAATACAGATAATTCCTGTCAGGGTTAGGGGGCCTTCTGCAGCTTGGGAAATCAGGCTAGTGATGTGGGGAACCTCCACATGGTCTGAGGTTGCTGGCTTTAGGCATTAGGGATTTCTTTAGCTGTTTGTTTAAAATCAGAGCTGGAAGCTACACAGTTTAGAGCTGGAGCTGACTTTCTGCTTAATCTCCACTTGCAAGAAAAGTGTGTCAATTTTTTTTTTCCTTAAGCAGTGAGGTAATTAAAGGAAGAACAAGGCAGATTTGCCATTCTGGGAGCTGCTGCTGTATATCTGGGCTTCCACAGAGAAGACTGGGTATTGCTATGAAGCTGTTCCAGAAAGAATGTCAGAAATATGCTGTTACTGATGAATAGGCAGAAGCCCCACTTTCAGATAGGAGTATTTACCTGCCCTGCCATACATCCCAGCTGCTGCTATGTCCAATATATAATAATCCAATCAATTTTAATATCCTGCTGCTCTGCAATAGCCAGGAATCTCTCCATTTTGAAGAAAGGGGCCACATTAACATGCAGATTGTAATCCACACATCCCAAGCACATTTATAGCTGCTGCCATATACCCCTGGACCTGGATCAGGGCTGGACTCCACATTCCCTCCAGCTCCCACAAAGTTTAGAGGTGTTTGGTTCCAGGATATTCCAGGGCTCCATTTTTCAAATCTCACATGCTGATCTCAGCCAAGCCTCTGCAACGTGCTTTTTGAGCCCCATACTACAGCCTGCCCGCTGTCCTGTAAGCATCGTGCGAGCCATGGTCACACAGCCTCAGCTGTGACCGGCCAACAAGCTGAGCAAGTTGTGCTTGTAGGAAATGGTCCGGGAGGAGGAGACAGGGCTGTGGCACTGCCCTTGGAGCATGAGCCACGGGAGGGGACCGCTCCCAAAACTGACACCCACCAAGGCTGCTAGCGATGGGCGCTACCGTATGGCCTGGCACCCCCTGCCCATTCTCACACAAGAAGCCACAGGGGAGGCTGGTCCATTCCCAATAGGTTCAGAGGAGCATGCACAGGCTGTCACTGCATGTAAGGCTGCAGCTACCTGTCTTTGCCCTTTATGGTCCTCAGTCAAGTGAGGTGCAGCCCGGTCTGCACACATAACCATCTTTGCAACTGCCATGTCAGGGCAAAGGCATCCCAGGCATTTAAATCCAGCACCTCCAGCAAGCCGGGTCCCTTTGTCCCTTGCCCCACCTCACGACGATGCCGTCTTCAGGCAGCACAGCAGTGCCAGCACCCAGCTGGAGAGGTGCCAGAAGCACGCGGGGAGCTCTGCTCACATCTGAGAAGGCTGGAAAAAAGCAGCCAGAAATAGCCAGCATTTTGTAAGAAGCCTCACGAGGGCTGGCGCCGCGGCCCCGCTCTGCAAACCAGCGGAGTTCAGATAAGCTTTGACAGAGCATCCAAGTTCTCTTTTAATTTCAGCCTTTTCTCACTTTTGGCTCAGCACCAGCCTGGCAAGAGACACAGCAGAGGGGATCGAAAAGAAGGTGAGAGTGTGCCTGGTGAAGAGAAACTCTACACCTTTACACATGCTGAAATTATTTTTGCCCCAGCCTTGGGCCCCGTTGTGAAACAAGTGTCCACACCTGCAAGTGGTCCCTAGAACGTAAATGGCAATAGATTTGTGTTTAACCAGCAAAAACTTCCACCCAAGCTTTCTCTCAAAATAAAGCAGGTTTTGTTTTACTTGCAAGTGTTAGCCCCCAGGAATGGGGGACTGACCCTCTCCCTTGGTGTCTAGGCTGGTCCTGCCGCCCTCAATGATGACCTGATCCTGCAACAACCCATCTTCCCTTGACCCAATGGCCTCGGTTTCTTTTGGTTAGAAGCCACGGTGTGGAAAGGGAAGGAGTTAATAAATATTTGCTTCATATCCCAGTGCAAGAATGGGATTGAGCCAAAACATGCAGGCAAATCAAGAGTCCACCAGCTTGGCCATCACAAAACAGAGCAAAGGCCAGGAGCAAACGGCCTTTGGCAGGTACTGGACGTGGATTCATCAGGCACGTAGGAGAAGCACTCAGCCTGTACGTCCGTTGGGTACCTACGAAGCCTATCCATAATGGTGCTACATGTGTAGTTGTCTTGCAAGCAAAAGCTATTCATCAAGAAATACCCTAAAACCACATAGTAATTTCACAAGAAACGCCACAGCTTTCAGATGGTCTTTTAATCCTTGCTAGATATATGATCACTCTTTCTTGTGGCTCAAATGGAAGTTAGGCTTTGGACTGGTTACCCATAGCCCTACCACTGACATACAATCTGCTGCTAGGGTAAAGAACTCAACAGAGAAAGAAAAGCGAGACTCCAGCGGCGGGTTCCTGCAGCTCTGGCCAAGCCTCCATCAGCGTTGAACTGGGTGGACACGTATGTGTTATCAGCAGAGCCCTGGCCAATTCAGAAAAGAAAAACATGAGCCACATCCATGTCATGCCGCCCAACCGTGAGCACGTGCAAGAGTGCTTGGGGCACCTCTGCAGACCTGGGAGAGATCTGAGACCTGACAACCAGTCCAGACGAGCAATTTGCAGGACTCTTTGGAAAGGAAAATAGGCAAGTGCCAAAAAAAACCCCTCCTGTGCCCCAAAACTGATCCCAGATGAGTCCGCTTTATACAGGAATCACCTTGTATTGTATCACCAAAGAAGCAGCCCTGGCTGCCGCACAGACGGCAATCCTTCCAGATTTAATGCAACAGCCATGTGTAATGACACACACAGTTCATCACAGAGGCAGGTAGCAGGGCCCTTCGCTCTCATTCATATGAATATAATGCCCACAGCAACGCAACACATCAACATTTTTAGAGCCAACAGTTTGACTTTCATTGCTCTGTTATTTTTAATCACTTTAATCTGCTTTTTTAGCATTCTACTTCTCCATTTTACTTCAAAACAAGACAAAAAGTATTCAGCAGCTAATACCTCTGTTTTTAATGGCTTGAAAAATAATGAAGGAACATTAAGCAGTTTCCGAGCCTTCTGGAGCACTGGTATTTTTAAAGATGAGATTGATCAAAGAGGCTATGAACTCTAATGGAGATGGATTGGCTCAGTGCGGTAATGCCAGCACGGAGGCTGGTTCAGCGTGGATCCCAGCCTCTTCCTTTCATCTGCTATGCACTCCAGCGGCCAAAACCTCTTTGCTGAAGCAAGACCCTGCCAAGTACGAAAAATCCCGCGTTTCTTATAAAGGTCCAGGGATGAGGAATTCATTTTTATACCAGCTGATGGTTTGTGCCACTGCTTCGCTGCAAGCAGGGGACAGAAAAATCCTTTCCCCGAGGCTGCTGTCATGTGTCTGAGCTATCCCAGCCCGAGACCACACTGTGCCTGCATTGCAATGCAGGCAGCTCGGCGGCATGGGAGGAAGGCAGGAGAAGAGATTTTAGTCCACTTATTGCGACATGAAGCACACACCTACTTCTGCTGTGAATCTGCCCAGTCTCCTGGTGAAGAGGGGCTCGGCAGCCTGTGCTGTGGGGACGGCAAAGACCCACACGGGAGGCAGCGTGGTTCCTGAGGCCACCTCTGCATGTGTGAGAGGCCAGCAAGGACTCTGCCCTGCCACCAGCACCTGGGGACCCTTTGCACCCTGCTGCTGCTGCCTCCTCGGCCAGGGCCTGTGCACGCAGCTGGTTATGGAGTGATGCCTTGGCTTGCCTTGCTTTCTGGCTGCTCCGCTGAGTCCCTGAGAGGAGCACAAGCATGGGATTTTTTTTGTTTTCCTTTCTTTTTTTGTGGGAGGTACCCACCAGTTTTATAGCAGCCTGTAAATCCTGTGGTACAGGAGGGACCTGATCTTGGACACCCTACATTTGCCAGAACCGAAGGCATGAGCCCCGGCTGCTAAATGAGGTGAAAACCACCCATTCCCTATTTCCAAGCAGTGCCAGGACTTTGACAGGGACAATCGCTTTAGCAGGGGAACCAGCTCTGCATCTCTTGCCTCTTTAAAACCCCCTCCGCTATCCTGTGGCATTGCTGTTGCTTTCTCCTCCCTGGGTGAATCTGGCTGAGCTTTTGGATGCGGGGCAGGATGACAAGGTTTGGGGCAGTGAGGCGAGGAAGTGACTGGCAGAAAGATCTTATTTTGGTGGGAGAGTCACTCGAAGAGGCTCATGACATATGCATGGCAGCCTGTGTGCAGTTTGCATGTGGTCTCTGTAATAGGAGCCTGGATCTGAGGGCTCAAAGAGCCAGGAAGGAGGCCCGGGGATGGGCTGAGACACAGGATACTGAGGGTGGCCACCAACCCCAGCTCAGCTGCAGGCAGCTCTGCAGCATATCGACACTGAGCCCTGATGTCCAAGGGCTTCTCCACCCACCGAGGAGAGCTCTCAGGGAAACCGCTCTCCAGATATTCCCCGCTGGCAAAGTGTCAGCACTGAAGCGGAGCTGCAAAGCCTCGCTGGGCAGCCAGGGCTCGCTCGCCTTGCTCTGCTAGTGGTACACGCTGCCAGCGAGAAACACTCGCGGTTTCCCCTCGCTTCCCGCCAGGGCTGCGCTCTCGGACAGCTGCCCGGGCTCCTGCTGCAGCCTGGGTGTGGATGTGCTTTGGGAGGAGTTCAGCTCTGCTACCCACTCAGGATCCCCAAGGCAGCGGCACTCCCCACAGAGGCACTTCGCTGCTCGGAGCTGCCGGGGCTGAGTCCATGAGTCCAAGTCCCAGTGAGCCATGCCGAGCTGCCCTGCTGGGGGTGCACATCCAGGGCAGAGGCATGCAGACGGTGTCCCAGCCAGCTACGGGCGAACCAGGCGGCAGTCATAGAGAAAAGACCTGGTCCCTGGGCACAGCCTCCCCTCCAGCCCCCATATCCCATCCCCTGGAAATGCACTGCTGCTTCTTTATATCCCCTGAGTCTGTGAACCTTGTCAGGGGATAGCCTTTACACCTTAGATTTAAGGTGATGTAGTGACTATAAATATTGTGCTTTGAATAAAAGAGTTGTTAATACTAGATGAGTCCATTTATTGTTAAATGTCATATTTAAATGTTTTAACACTCGACGTCCTAGTGCTGCAGCAGCAGGTGAGAGAGCACACAGCCCTCACAGCACATAGCGGTTTCATTGTCAGTGGGCAGACAGTATTGCACAGGGTAGGACGAGGAGGCCACAGAGCGAGATGGTTATGCTTTAAAGTTTTGCCAGCACGGC
Source organism: Pygoscelis adeliae (assembly GCF_000699105.1). Classification (NCBI taxonomy): domain Eukaryota; kingdom Metazoa; phylum Chordata; class Aves; order Sphenisciformes; family Spheniscidae; genus Pygoscelis; species Pygoscelis adeliae. The sequence goes on along the minus strand of NW_008824306.1, from coordinate 2,231,791 downwards.
CATGTCGCATATGAATGTAAAGAAGACACCTCCCTGACCCGGCACCATGCCAGCGCAGTCCCTTGCACAGGTCCCCATCCTGCTGACAGACCAGACCTTGTGCCAGCGCAGCCCAGTACGGAGCCCTGGCTGGCCTGAGGTCTCATCACACTGATGTTTGCTCTTCACCAGTGCCCACTAATTATGGCAGTGGTGATGGGGAAGCCATAGCTGCCCACCTAATTAAGCCACAGTGGAGAACTCTTCAGCTACCCTGCTCCAGCTCCTTCGTTTTGCATTAGTACCTTGTTATCACAATGGTAGCACTTTATAAATAAGCAAGGTGCGCGCAGATTAGTGTGCCTTTTATTCATGCCATCATTATTTTTCATTTTGGAGGCTAGTATTTATTTGTGCTCTGTTTTTATAACTCGTGCTCTTTTCTTCCTCGACTGCTTTAAGAGGGTGGAAGGCGAGATTTAATGCACCTGAAACATCACAATTAGCCTCATCATGCTAATAACTTAAAGGAAACAAATAAATACTAGAAATTGTGGCACTTTGGAAATTCCCCCGCGCTGCGGGAAGAAGGCCTGCTGGTCAGGGCACATTGATTTTTTTCTGAATCTATCCACATTGGATTCAAGGACAGGACAAAACACTATTAAGTCAGCAAGCAGAATGCAGTAAATAATGAGCAAGCTGGAGAGGGCTAAGGCTCTGCGCTGGCTGAGTCCAGATATAAATTGTGGTGAGCTATGCGTCTCGGCATCACGGTGACACCGTCTTCGAAGCGCAAGGGAAACCCAGACAGGTAACAGGACCTGGAAAAGCTGGTCGGGACTCCAGAAGTTTTGCACATTGTTTTCATTGGAGAGGCAAAAATAAACTCCTTCCCTCCCTCCACAAGGAGCCCTGCTGCTCTGGAATGTGGATAAATACCACCGCTACCTTTAGAGCACAGTACATCTGTGCCAGGCGAAGGCTTTAGCATAACAGGGGAAGTTTTGCTAGGAAAGCGGTGCTTCTACCAGCAAGGTTTAACTGGTATAAGCTGTGTCAAAGCACTCTGCCGTCATAGTATTGCTGCTACACCTGTGCTGGTGAAGCTTTTTTCCTCGTATAGCGATGCTCTCTGGCCTAAGGCTTGTTTGTGAAGGAAGGAGAGGGGAGAGAGTCCAACAGATAAAAGCTTTCCACAAAGCAGCAGGAGGGAGAAGGCAACCCATTAGCTTTTCTGCTCCTTTGTTTGCCATTGTTGTCTCCAACCCTCCGTGTACTTCAGCGCGTCAGTTTCCCCCAGAGTTCAGGGGAACTAATCAAGTACGTAAAACGCTTTGTGTGATCAAGTATTTGCAGGGCGGGGGTCCTGATTAAGTGAGGCAGCGAAACCGGAGAAAAGAGGAGACCCCTGCTTAAAGACTCACCCCTGGTCTGAAGACTCGGCTGCTTCTCGTGCTTTGGCTCACACAGAGCTGCAACGCTGGCATCCCTTCAGGAGGGCACTTCAGAGCATCCCTGCAGAGCACCAAGCACCGCTTGTGACTCCCAGTTGCCAATTCTTGTGATTTAATCACCAGCCTTACGCTTCACCGTGGTTTTCTTCCAAAAAGTAACCACGCGCAGCAAGAATCTCAGCTTTCCTTTTCTGGAAATCTCTCTTGCCTTCCCTGTCACAAAGAAAACCCCGAAAGAGTTGAATTCTCCTAGGCCAGAAACGGAAGGGTGCCAAAGAACTGGAGATCACAGAAAGCACCTTTCCGAAAAAGTCTTGTGATGTGCTGATTTGGAGGTTTGGGACACTGATGTATGACACTTGGGCTCTGGGATGGACTGGCGACATTGAAATGATATACCGTCTAATACATTTGAAAGAAAGCTCTGTTTATTAACATTGAAAACATAAAAAGGGAGAGCCTGGAAGTAAATTAGAAAAATGTGATCTCAATTTACATTAGCTCTGGGAAACAGTGGCAGTTACTGGCCTTGTAGACAGGCAAAAGGCTCTTTAGTGCTTAGTGTTACCACTGAGATTGCATCAGTGCCAGCGAGACAAGGCAACTCAAGATGAGCTTCTCCTCTGAGCTACTCCTATCCAACTGGTCTCAGCATCCAGCTCTGCTCCTGCCTTGAATTTATTTTTGTTCATTTCTTGGTCCTTCCTCCCCGCACCCTTATCCTCTTCAGTACTCTTTGCAACGCACGCAGCCCTCCCAGGGTTATTGTCAGCCTGGGGCATGGTGGGGAGGGGAAGTTGGATTCAATGTGACCTCCTCTGAGACCCAGAGCACCTCTGACAGCCCTTCACCCTTTAGCTCACCTTGCCTCTGCCCCCTGCGCCCTTTATGCTGGCCCTGGGGCGTTCAGGGAGGGTGGCTGGTCTTTCGGCCAAGGGGGTAAGGAGGCAGGCTCCCCCTGACCTGCACCCAGGGCACATCTTCTTTGCAGTGGGGCACCACTGACACCGGTGCCAGATGCCCTGACCCCCAACAGTGCCTTGGGGTGGTTTAAGCCCCTTTTCTCCCTTGGTGGAGACAGAGAAAGGCATCGACAGTGACCAGCAGATGCCATTTGACTTTGGTTCATCTCTTGTAGAGGGCAAGAAGCCATGCTCTCCTGTGACAATGACGTACTGAGTCAGTCCTAAGAGTGTTGCCAAGCAGTGTCCAGTAGTTCTGCTTCCTTTCATTTTGGAGAATTCTCTCTAAATCTTTCTGCTTAACGCTTGGCATGTTTGCAAGCTGGTCGCTAACTCAGTACCTGGGATGAGGTGCAACAGAGACACCCCACACGTCCTACACTTTGAAAATTAAGTTGTGGAGGTCAAATCCCAACTCATCCACTACAGTGTACTGCAGCCAAATGTATTTTTTCAGGCTTAATCTTTAATGTTTGAAGCAAAAAAGAAAGGGCAGCAGCATGCAAAAGTAAAGCCCAAAAGAGCATACGATGCAGAATAACCTACACCATAAAGTGGCCATGACAAGCCTTGAAAGGGCAACTTCAAGTGTGTTAAAGTAAAGGTGTGGGCCTTCTAGCCCAGATCTCATCTCCCATAGTTGTCTTACATCCAGTGGTCAGGAAGGATTCGTTACAAGACACTACTGAAGTCTTCCCCTGCAATGCCTGTGGCTACAAGCTCTCACCTCCCCAGGCAGAGCACCCGGTGAAGAGTTAGGTGACACATTGTCAGGCTGCCATCTCACCCATGGAGGGGGGTGGAGTCGCCATGCTAAAAGAAGGGCCAGTCTTGGACTTCAGAGCTGCGATTATCCCCGTTTCGCAGGAAGCTGTGGAACCAGCCCCTCTTATCTCAGCCCGACCGTCATTGTTTCCAGATGCTACTGCTTGACACTTCTGCATGTCAGTGTTTCCGTCTGCCTGGCCCCTAGCCAGGCTTCACTCCCTGCCTAGTCTCTAGTCCTTGCTTCTCAAGTATTTCTGAGCAAAAAAGGTCAGTTCCTACCCCAGGGACCATAGCAGTGTGACAGCAGGCATTTGAGCTCAGAGGAAGTTATTTGTTGGCCCATTCCAATGCCAAACCCAGGTGAGCTGCAGCTGGGCTTTCCTGGTGATAACCAGCAGCGGCACTGACGGCAAACCCTGGCGCTTGCAAAACTGGCTTCTGCCACACGAAGAGGAGTACCTGATCCACATCTCCCTACGTGTCAGACGTGCTCTGGTCTTGGAGATTTCCCCACCGAACAACCAGGGCTGTATTTCCAGACATCTGTTGCAACGCTGTTATCCTCTTGTGCATTCAGCCATCTCTGCTTGCACAGGCTACACTTTCTCCAGTGCTGGCTTGCACCAAGCTTGCCTTTTTCCATTTAATTCTCAGAAATGCAAATGATTGCCAAACCCCTTCCGCGCCCTGATTTTTAGGGGGATAATTATTAAACTGCATTTGGAAAAAGTAGGGTGACAATTCTCATGACCCGGCGATTTTCTGCTCTAGCGAAAGGGGCGCATTGTGGGGCTATCACCAAGACAGGAATAGGATTACGGAACTCCTCGTCTATCCAGTTAGAAAACCCTCTACAAAAGAGAGCAAGTAGGAAAGCTGAGGGAGTCTAGAGCAGCCTCCAAGTAGGAGCAGCAGAGGGATGAAGAAATGGGCTATTTTCAAACGGAGGTTGAGCCGTACATGAAACGGTTTACATGCTCTGCAACAGAAGGGTGTTGTAGCCTGTGCACCAGGAAAGCCCCTTCTCCCTTGCATGGGTGGTGTTTGTCAGGAGACGTTAGGCACTAAAATCTGAAAAGTCCCCAGGGGATTTACCAGCTCAAGATGAATTTTTTTATCAGAAAAAATTCTCGTGTGTCTAGGCTGAACGTGAGGATCCCACCTCAAAAAAAGACAGGCAGGGCCATCCCCCCGTGGATTTGAGCCTCTGGCCTGAACTGGAAAAACAGTCTTCAAGCGTTTTCTTAATCCCAGCTGGGTCTGCAACTCTCCTCAAGGCCTTTTTCCTCTTTCCTTGCTGAGAGGGAGAAGAGGAAAGGCTCGAGACATCAATATTTTCAGGCCCAAAATAATCCCATCCTGTTCCGTGCCTGGCTCCAAATCCTGGCCGTGAGACGGGTAGCACAGTACCTTCAAAACGGTCCCTGATTTTGGATGCTGTGTGGGCTGTGTTCGTGGAAGGTGCTGACTGTGCACCTCCCGTCACACACAGCGTATTTCCAGACAATTCCCACGTAACCCCAGCCAGCACATCCTCTCTCATCGGCCGCACTTCTCCTAGCGCTAGCCGGCACGGAGCTGTGCACAGAAAGCCATTGCTGACTTTGTCCCTCATGGAGGCTCAACCCCTTAATCCCTGCCCCTGGCTTAACCTGGGCAGGGGCAGTCCTGCCCAGGTTAAATACCTCCTTGCAGAGGTGTTTAACCTGGCAGTACAAGACCTCCTCCTCCTCCCCCTCCCCATGCTCTTGGCAAAGCTCCCCTGCACTGGGAGAAGGCAGCGCCTGCGGCACGCCACGGCTGTGCATCCCTGCTCGGCCGCCATCGGGGGAGCGCTCTCCACCCCAAGTTACACAGAGCATCAGCCTCTTGCCTCAGTGCTGTGATTGCGAGCCCTGACCTCCAGTCAGTCCCCTGCGTCCCCTCCTGTCCCCCCATCCCAGTTGGCTGCCCTTGGCATCCCGTTGGGGACCACCACCTCGGCAAAGACAGCTGATGCTCCCACGTGGAAGGCAGTGGAAAGCCGGGAAGGAAACTGGGCTCAACCCAAACCTCTCTGCAGGAGTGCAGGGGCACCAAAGGGGCTCTCCCGGTGCAGACCCAATAGCACAGCGCTGCGGCCTCGCACATGGGGCAGCCCCGGGGCAGGTCGTGTCGCCAGCACAGCCCTTTTCCTCCACTCCTTTTGGAGCCCCGGCTGGCGGGGAAGCCCTCTGCCTGGCTGCTAATGCCGCTGCACATGCATTTTGTTTTTTAAGCTGTTGCTCACAAACAAAAGTGTTCAGATGAAAAATAAACCTCTTAAAAATCCCAGCCTATTCACTCCTGGCAGTCTGGTATTCCTTCAAACTGTCAGACTTAGCAGATTGTTTACTGGAAACGGTTCAATTGGCAGGACCTTCTGCTGTGCAGATGAAATTTTAAAATCCCGTTTCTTGTTGCACTCAAAGTCTCTCTTTCCACTACATGGTTTCACAGAAATATTATTCACTTGTTTCCCATTGAATCAAAAAATACCCTCTCTCTTTCTTTTCTACGGTAAAAAGGAGCAAGGGATATTAGCCCTCGCTCAGGACACAAGCCAACAGCTAAGTGCTTGGGCTGGAGCAAAAACTTTCCCCAATGGGCCCAGTAATGCAGAATGGTCAATTATTCCCGAAGCATCCCACCTGGCCAAGATGTGGGACTCACACTGTTCAGCTGGACGGACAAGTGGTGCACTGCATGGCACTCTCTGCGGACCACCCAAAGGTCTCCTCCTCTGGGGAGCTGTTGCTGTAATAAAGAAAAGCTCTTGCAACTCCTGATCCTGCAAATTTTGGCATTTCCCTTCCTGTGTGCAAGGGCAGCAGGAGAAAGAGATTTAACCTGCTATGTCAGGTTCCCATTGCCACCTTTGCAGTGTGTCCCGTGAGCAGCTACACTTGTGGGGCTGGGGCCTCCTGCGTTGCCGGCCCCTTTGGGTCAAATGCCCCACTCCCTTTTTCATTTGGTTAGATGAATGCCTGCTGGTTGCCAGCAGGAAAGGCTACTGCAGACAACTTGGTAATGTTCGTTGGGGCTTAAGGCAGAAGAACCTGCTGTGGATCTGGGGCTTTTCCCTGTCCCACCTCCCCATGGCCCATGTCTGCAGCTAGGTCCCAAATCCTGCCCTTTTGTCCTCTGCACCTTTGGCTACTTTGTCCTCTGAGGAAAATGCTAAAAGGACCTGCATGCCCCTCTGCTGTGGTGGTGCCTGTTAGTTGCCTGTTAGATGATTCAAGGCTGCACATGCCTTCTGGGCAGGATATCTTCCTCTTGGGCCTCATATCCCACACTGCTTCTCCCAGGCAATGTTGGTGTCCAGCAAGGCTTGGAGGCGTGGGGGATTTGCGTCCTGAGCAAAGCATGGTAGGGTGGCAACTCTAACCCAGAAGACACTGCTCTGGCCTCTCTGACCTGACGCACTTCTTTTAAGGATGCCAGGATTTTTAGAGAGGTGCCAAAGCTGTCTGCTCCTCTGCCAGTTTCTTCCACTCATCCCTTGTTCTCAGCCTGCTGCTAACAACTTCCCTTATTGTGGCGCTGAACTTTAAATAAGCCCGTTTCCAAATGGGATTGCTTCTGCAGCAGTCCCTGAGGAGCCACACCTGCACACAGCTCTCCCTTGCCAGGTGTAGGAGGTAGTGTAGGATTTCCGTCAACACCCACTGGTCACATCTCACTAACCCGAAAGTTGTCTTGTCCTGTGCTGGTGTCAGAACAAGTTGTTCCAAGAAACAGTTTCTCATGCAGTCAATGAAATGACCTCCAGAGATGGGCCTGATGTGCCATTCCCAGTCATCAGGGGATGTTACGATGGCCCACAATCACTCTATCAGCAGGTGGAGCAACTTTCTTGATCCTCGAGCAGACTCCTCATCATTAACCCAACTGGAGAGCCTATTCCCCTTGCTCGCGGCTGCATTTCATAGCCGGACAGATTGCACCCCGCAGCCTTACCCTCACTGTGGTGGTCCTTCATGGGTACCTACAGTCCCTGTGCACTGCATGATTCATGCTGCTGTTGTCCCAGCCTCATGGGAAACCTGTCCCAAAGCCAGCCTCTAGATCTGATGAGCCCTTTCTCATGTTAATAAAACAAGAGAGCAGTGGTGCAGACATGGAGAATTAACAGGGCAAAAACACCCAAACAACAATTAGCACATACAGCCCCGAGCCTCTGACTTTACTTCTCCCTCCTGTCCCCTTCCTGCTCCCTGTGCCCCTCCTGGGGGACACTGGGTTTCACAGAGTGAGCATTTGGGTTGCGTGGAAAATACCGTGTCCCCCAGTATAGGAAAAGAGTGCTTAAAATTAAGATGGGGACATAAAACATCAAGTTTTGCAACTTCTAGCCTCTGGGCATTGATGGTACTGAGCTGGGGAGCTTGAATATGTCCCACTGAACTGGCGATGTTGGGGATGGAGCTAAAAAGGTTTGTGGCGGTTCATTTCTCGCACTGCAGAGCAGAAGGTGATCCTCTCCGCAGTGGGGGACAGATAAAAAAGGGTTGGGAGGGCATCACTAGCAAAACTGCCTGCTGCCAGGAAAAGACATGGGGCAGGGGAGACACTAGGGAGCCACCTGCTCGGTGCTGGGCCTGAGGATGGCTGGGCTTGCTCCGAGGGAGGCTCTGCCAGAACCGTGCACGCATGCCTCTTATTCTTGCTAAAGTAGCACAGATATTTTTTTAAGCTGTGCTTTGGGCTGGGAATGCTCCGTTAACCAGCAATTTATATTTCTTCTTGGATACAGGTGGTTCTTATTTTAGCTCCCGCACAAAGAGCTCCCCGCTGACTCGAGCATCGCTCCCTTCATTCCCTGTTCAGGCTTTCCCGAACACTTCTGGGGCGGAAAATGAGTGCTGGCACCGGGTCCTTACCCCCGGCTCTCTCCGGATGCAGGCAGGAGGGACACGCTCAGCCTGCACCACACCCGTGCGCTGCATTTACAAGTTCAGGATCTCCTCTCTCTCAGAAAACCGAGTCATTTGGTAACGATATTCCCCAATCATCACAATGCTGGTGTCACGATCTGATAGATGTGGCTCTGTCCAGAGGTCACTGCCGTGAGCTTTTTCCTTAGCAGCGTAGGTGGTCCTGCCCCCCTTCCGCCTCTCCGTACCGGCCCGGTAAGCCGGACCCGGGCGTCACGCATGATGTACATCACAACTGCTTGTAGGATAGCTGTCTTGCTCTGAAATAACAGCTGATTCCCGGCTAATAGATTCAGTAATCTGACACCCGGGCTGTAATAACTGTATCTGAACAAGGCAGGCTCCAGCCTCTGCCAGCCTTATTAGAATGAGTGATTGTTTCCATCAGGGGTGTAGCTCTGGTGCATTCACCTTTCCCGGGCTCCAAAATACAAATTGAGCTTCTGACCTTGGCAGATACGACAGCTGACCTATTTCCTCCTTTTTAAGTAAGGAGAAAACAGACTTTGGAGGGAAAGCGCCTGCTTTCTGCAGGCTCCCTTCTGCCGAGCTCCTCACTATTGTAAGATAGTTAAATATTTGGCCTGTCGCTATTAGCCAGGATGACGGTCTACCTAAACTGCTGAGCTCCTTGCGTGAGGCACAGAGGCACAATCCTCTCTTCCCGCTGGGTTTGGGTTTATTCCTAATTTCTCTGCTCCCTGGCGCGGCTGTCGAAGCCAGCCCCTTTTTGCTGTGGCTGTGGGGACAGCCAGCCCCACCCGCTCTGTGCCAGGGGTGTTTGTACCACAATAACACCCAGAGCCCCGGGGACCAGGCTCAAAGCTGCACCGCTGCTGAGCAGTGCCCCTGCCACCACTTCCCTGCTCCCGGTCTCAGGCGGCGCAGAAGGGGCTCTCCTGGGGTGGGGGGCAACAACTCCCTCTGGCACCGACGGGGTGGGCACTGAGACTGATGCTGATGGGTTTGCAGTGGGGCTCAGGCTTGCTCTGCCTGGAGGAGGAAACACCACCCACCACGCTCGCAGCAACTGCATGGGAAATGCCGGACCAGGGAGGGGATGACTCCCAGGAGACTTCCCCTGGGAGCCGCCGGGCCATCCGCTGAAATAAAACCACCTCCTGCCCTCAGCCATGAGCCCTCCCGCCACCTCCTTCAGTCAGCAAGTCAACAGGCCTCGGTCACTAATCCTAAATTTCACTGGTGATGTGCCATGCGAGGCAGGTTTTCCAACAGGCTGCAAGCTCCATCCCGCGCTGTGGTTGTAAATATAGCTGGAAGGGAGATTTAGCCACAGTCCCCCCCTCCCCTCCACATATTGCTTTTCCTGAGGTTAAACGTCAAACGCCTCTAAAATATCACCCGGGTCTGCAACCCGCACACGCTTCGGGAGGGGGCTAGCCAACCTCCCCCCAGGGCTCTGCCCTGATTTATGGAGCTGTGCAGCACAACGCCATAAATCGGGGCACACATCAGATAACGTCACGGGAGGACGGCGTGCGTTTTGTCAGAGCTGGGACGCTAACACAGGGAGGGTAGGAACAGGGACAGCCCTGGGGCGTGCGGATTGCTTTTCTTTCTCCATCAAAGATGGTAAATAAAAAGCTGTCCCGCCTTGGTGGCTGCACGGAAAATTGTGCCTGAGCTCAGCAGCCAAGGCACCAGCAAGGTTGTTGGGGGATTCCCGCTGCTTCGCCTTGCTGCTCCTCTTTAAGTGAAGAGGAGGGCAGGCTTTCCGACCACGGGCAAGTCCTACTGGGCTGGTGGTTTGGCACAAAAGAGGGAGCCAGGCAGGGTGCTAGGGCGGTGGGAAGGAGATTTATGTCTTTTACTGTCCATCTGCAAAGCAAAACAAAAATAGCTGAAACACCGGTTTTCTGCTTTATCGGCTCTGTGAATAAGCATATAAATTTCTATGACATTTCTGGAGGCTTGCTGAAGGGGGAAAAAAATTCATCCCTTAGGACCTGGCCAGCAGCAATGGCAGCATATGGTCTGCTGAAATCAGTGGCTGAGCGCATTTTGTGTGTGTTAGCATTAAAAAGGTGACTTTGCAAGTAATTTCAGAAGCGGGAAGGATTTTTCTCTTTTTTCCTATTTAGTTTTTTTTCTTTTTTAATCCTGTCTAAGCTGATGCAGCTGTCATAGCCAATAACTCTTGAGTAAAGGAGCTGGGCTGCGTTTTCTTGATTGGGAAGTGCGAAGGATGTGGACTTCGTTGCTGGCTTTTGGCCGCCTCATGGGAGCAGGTTCAGCCTCTTCCTGGGAGATGGAGGAGAGAAAAGCAAAGTCCCCCACGCAGGCGAAGAGAGGAGTTGGGGGTGTATTATTTTTCCCAGCAGCTGCAGCTCCCTCGGAGAAGGAGTCGGGGCCCTGTAAGTCCGTGGGAAAGCAGCTTCAGTCTCCCGGCTGCAGAAGGATGGCAGGGGAGCGCCGTTTCAAAGATAGAACTCACTAGGGGAAAAACAAATACAAATAGGCAACTGTTTACTGTAGATAAAGTGTGGCTTTTTCTCTTTCATCGTTGACTAAAACCGCATGTTCTTTCCGGTGAGGGAGGTAGGAGCCGTAATGCGCTGTCAGAAAGATGTCTTTCAGCAGGCAGCACCTCTGGATGTTTATCTCCCTGCCATTGTGCTCCAGCGCTTTGAAATGTAAAGGGAAGACGCAGCTAATCACACTGTTGCTTAAAGATCAACAGCCAGGCGAGATGTATTTTGTCACGTTTTCTCTTTGGTCTCTCTTTTTCCGTAATGAAAACGGTGACATTCATTCAGGCTTGCGCGCCAGTGCATGGCGGTGGGTTTTTAATGAATCGCTCCTGCCCTTTCCTTGGGCTCTGACTCAGGGGCGCAGCCGGAGCCGCCTCCGGAGCATGCTGATTGCCGCCGGAGCCGCGGATCCAGCCACTGGGGGAACGCACCCTGGTATCGCATCTGGTTTCCTCTGGTTCGGACCGAATCCGTCCCGCGTTACGTTTGAGTCGTATCGTTGAAGTCGGAGAGGATGCAAGATGTAACCAAAGGCTGAAAGGCAAAAATCTGATGTTGGATTTCTTATTAGTGGGAGAACAGAGAGCTTTAGGGGTATAAAAAAGGGGGGTGGGGTGGTGGTGGTGGTGGAATAAAGGAAAGAAATGCTTATCTGTGCAAAGATATTAACCTCAATATATAAGAAACCTCTTCCTCCCATGATGGTCTAGGTCAGTAAATAACAGAGCAGAAAGGAGGAAGTAGGCACAGAAAGCTGGAGCAGTAGTTTATTGAAATGATGTGGCTGAAGGGAGAGGGATGTTTTCATTCTAAGACAGGAATTTCTCGTGCTCCTATCTTCTTCACTGTGAGATTAGCATAGAGGTCTTCACTTCCACTTTCCACTATATCCTGCACATGGGGAAAATGCAGCAACTCAAAGTTGTACAAGGAGCATAGGGAGAGGGAGAGAAATTTAGCTCCTCTCCTAATGCCAATTAAGTAGAGCAAACAAAGAAGAGAGCAGAAATGTGAACCACCGGTTCTTCCCCAGCAAAGGCTCCACTGAATCCTATTACAGGGATATATCAAAAGCAATGAGACAATTTTCATCTTTTGCCTGCCTGATGGCCAAGGGAGGTATCATCAGTCGGCAGTGAGAAGGTTGGGATGCACAGCAGATAATGCCGAGTAACTGAAGAAATGCATCAGCAGCTTATGTGTCAGGCATCGAAACACCAGCACCCCACGCCAGTTGTATTGGCTTTCCCCAAGCCTTTTTTGCCCCATTCCCGTTCTCTTCTGGGAGCTGCTCCCTGCCTGGCAGACTGAAGGTGGTTAAGCGCTTCCTTGGAGCACAGTCAGGGGGAAGCAACGGCTCATGCACAAACCACGGTCCCTGTGCAGCCTAGGAAAAGCCATGCATTTTTGAGAGGCATCAACCAGCTTTTGCTCTGTCGACAGTTTATATCGCTGCCACAGATGCAGAGTGCCCAGTTCTGGGCAGGAACAGGTCTGCGAACAGCTTCAGGTTCCCAGCAAAGCCCTGGGTACCTTGAGGCACAGCGCTCGCAGGGAGGGCAGACTGCCGGCTGCTGAATTGATGGATGTGTGTCCCTGGCAAAGACCGCTCACCAGCCCGTCTGTAGCAATATAAAATTGAGGGGTGAGCTCTCCTTGTGACAGTCAGGCTGCCTGCGTGCAGCTGACTTAAGGACGAGGGGCTACACGGTGCTAAGCATGCCACTCACCTTCCGGGCCCCTTCCAACATGATAAATACTTATTTAGATGGTACTCTGCAATGTGCGGTTGGATACGACCCATAAATCCTGGTGTTAAATCGGTAAAATAAAAATCCAGTGCTGCGTCAGCTCGGCCTTTGAGAAGGCAAAGCTGATAAATAGGGTTTGATTGGCTCTTTCTACACCGATGCCCCAGAGCAACACCCTCTGCACGAGTGTGATATTGCTGCAAGCTGACAGTACAAAGGACAGATACATACCCGTGCCAGCCATTGAGCTGGCTGCCTGGATTAACCCTGATTTCCTTTCCTGACACTCCTTTCTTCTCCCGAGGAGGGAAACCAGGCGTAAGAGCGAGTCCCTTTGCCTGTCATGCTGAAAGCGTGGCGCTGGCAGTGTAATTCAGTGCGCTAAGCCTGGTTCTCCCCTCCCTGGTCCCCGTTCTGTGGCAGTCTAACTCCATAAGAGCGGAGGATTTACACCGTCTTACACAAGCGGCATGAGAAGGACCAGGCTGTGACAGTCCCAACTCCCAGCTTCCTGGGAAAGGCAGAGATCAGCTGCCTCCCAGCTCTCCTCGCATCCCTTGGGCTCTTTGTATTGATAAGGATTTCTTAGGATGCAGGTGCAGGGAGGGCATGTGGGACAGCTCTCACACGCACCTTTTCAGATTTAGCCTAAATGCCTATGGGAGGAGTGTCACTGCCTCCAACGGCAGAGCAGCTGGCTCCCACCACCCTGCACTGCTGTTGAGATGACAAAGTGACAATAAATACAAATCTTGTCTGTCTAATAAGGTGAGTTCACTGGGCAGCAGGAAGGAGCCTTTCCATCAAGATGGTATCTGCGCCGGTCGAGGTGACACCCTGAATTTGGCAGCAGTGCAGCCTCATCGGGGAAATGAAGAGCAAGAGGCAACCGTCCTTTTCCCACTGCCTTTCGGCATGTCCCCAAGCGAGCCTGGCTCATCATGGCAGTACCGGGAGTGGTACCTGCCCAAAAGGAGCCTTAGCTCCCAGGGGATGCTCCACTCCTCCTTGCCATCTGTGTGCTTGCTAGTGGCCGAGCTGACGAGATGCCAGGAATCTGGTGCCAAAACACAGAGCCAGTATGCTGCTTTTCTGCTGATCCCCGCTCACCACCAGCTGGCCCAAGGCTTGCAAGAAATCAGCCCTGGGCAGGAGGCCAGCTGCCCGGAGCTGAGCATGAATGAGGGGGAAAGATGCTGGCTGCCGGAGAGTGGCACCTCTGACCCCCTCGGTGCCTCTGGGCGTCCCCCTCGGGCAGGCAGCCCCTATGCCAGAGCGCAGCAATACTGCGTGCTGCACCTCAGGGCTGCATCCTTCAGCTGGCTGGATGGTGGCTGCTTCCCACCATCTCCAGTTGGCTCGAGGACACTGCTGCATCTCAGCGGGAGATGACCTGTGTCATGTCTTCATCAGCCCTAAGTGACAGAGATGTGATTTTCCTGGGCGTGAATTCATTGGAAATGTTGGGTAGGTCAGAAATAGGCAGTCTCAATCCTATCTTCTCGTCCTGGTGCCAGCGTCCCGAAATACATCAAGTGCAGACCGATGATGGTTATACCCGCTGTAGACAGGAGATGGGACAGGAAACGATGTACAGCCACTCACACTGGTTGTGGGAGCACAGTGCAGAGCTATAGCACAGGCCAGGCATCTGCATTTCAGCTTGTACCGCTTGGAAACAAAGATTAGAGCTGTAGGAACATTTCTGTTTTCACTGATTCACCATCCACAACAAAAAACTGAAGGCAAGGGAAGGGATATGTCCTTCAGGCTCAGCCCAGCAAGCAGGGCTCTTTACTCAGCTCCCTCGGAGGGAGGAGATACAAGCAAGTTTGGAAGCAAGACAACACTTAAAATGAAGGGGCAAAACGTTTGTAATCACAAAATGTTTTGATTTTTTAAAACTGTCTCCTCTTGGCTGACCGTTGGTTAAAGTCAGCGCAAACAGGTAAACTTCAGTCTGCAAAAATTGCAGCCAGTGCTAAGATGCTGTGTAATAGGCTGGAGCCAAGCAGGTGTGGGACCAAATGGCTCTGCTAAAAATGAGAGGGCTGTGCAGGAGATGCTCTTGTTAAAGCACCTGTCAGTAGATAGGCTCTCTCTTGCTATTTGTCCATCTAAGATAATATTGTAGAAAAACTGCACGGATTACCCTCAAATAAGTAATCCTCTATACGCCTATATGCCTATGTTTTTTAATAAAGAAAATGACCTGCATCTCAAATCCAAACTTTTCTGACTGCTCAGTAAGAGCAGAATATTGGAGTTTTCTGATAAATTTGCTCCCTTATTGCTGAAATTTCAGCTGAGAAAAAAAGCATCTTGTCTTCCTTTCTCACACATCTAAATTCTGAAGCATCAGCTGTTTTGTGGGGGAGGGATAATAACTCCCTGTTTTTAACATCCAACTCAATACGTTTGTGAAAGGGATTATACGGCACCTCGTCCACCCATAGCAAGGGATTGAATGTGATGACCGGGGAGGGCACCTCCGCTCTCATGTTTAATTCAGGCGTCATTTTCTGTTTCAAAGGCAGGGAAAGTGAGCAAGGCGTTTGCTTCAGTTGGAATGGGAGGTCAAATTTAAGTTTGAGTTAGCTTGACTCGGCCACCCGCAGTGTTATCCCGGTCACCACTAGAGAAGAGCTTGGGATCTGCACTCTGCCCTCAGGGTTCTTCCGACCCTGAGAGTAATAGGTTCTCAAACGCTGAGCTCAAGCAGTCAGTAGCACTGTCCTCATTTTGCAGAAGGCAAGAACAAGGCACTGGGGACAAGGACCCTTGTCAAAAGCCACCAGCATGGCAGGAGCAGGCCAGGGGTGCAAACAGCCTTCTGCTTCCTAATCATGGTCTGCTCCCGAGATGGAGGGTAGAACCTCATGTGTGTGACCACACCTGGCTGCTTTTGCCTTCGCCTTCGTATGCCTTTAGTTTGAACCGGTGTATGAAGGGCACTGACTGGAGGAAGAAGTCCCAGGGGCTGGTGGGACCTAGCAGGCTGCGAGGTTTCTCCTACCAGCGCAACACAACCCGGGGTGGAGGCAGTGGCCAGCCCTGCACCTAGCTGTCTTAGCACTGGATGTGGGGAAGGTGGGAGGTAAAAGGGTGGCAGCGCGGTGGGAAGAGGGGGAGACAAAGGTGGTCATGGGCAGAAACGGAAGAAAGATTAAACCAATGAAGGAAAGGGATAAGGAAAGAGAGGAGAGAAGATTCATTGGGGACATGGAAGACAAAGGCAAATAACGGTAGCAGTGATGGTGAGCAGGAAGAAAACAAAAGGTAATGAAAAGAAATGGGAGAAAATCAGAATAAAGCAGGAAAGGAGAAGCAGAGGAGAGAGCATCCATCCTGCCAGCCCCCATGATGGCTGTTATTTGCAGATAGGAAGTGCTGCCTGCAGAAAAGCTGATTGAGGCTGATTGAGGGAAAGAATGAGCCACATGTGACAGATGTTAGTCACTTCGCGTAATGCCCTACTGGAAGGCACTCGGATGCTGCGGGGATGACAGCACTCCAAGAAACTGCGTGGAGCACGGCAGCCCTGGGAGCAGGCAGGAGGGAAGATGAATGGCAGGAGCGCTCCAGCCCCCTGATCTCAGAAGATCAGGGGAGGAAAAGAAGAGAGAGCCGAGTGGCGGGCTCTGCCTTTTACATATTTCCTGCCTCCCTCTGTGCTCAATCGCTCCCTCATCCAAAACCAGACGAAGGCCTGAAGCAGATGGGAACTCCCACTCCTTTCTGCAGGGAGCAGGGCTGCCTCCGTGCCCTCGGCACTTCACCACTCGGAGCAACGTGCCTGCTACAGCCCAACACCACCATGCCCCGTGCCGGGGCTTGCCCACAGCTAGGGACGGGATTGAAGGGGGCTGTCCTCTGACCTCGGCCACGGAGACCCGGGGCCAGCCCCACTGCAGGAGTGCAGCCCCCGCGAGTGCCGTGGGGCCTCCTCTTGCTAGCGTAACCCGACTGCCCACCTCGTGCCCTGGGCAGATGCGGCCGTGCCACGGCATGGCCTCTGAGCTGCAGCGGCAGCCCTGCAGCGTCTGCCCACCAGGGCATCTGCCCACCACCGAGGTGCATTCAGCTCCCGATCCCATTTGCAGCCCTCACTTAAAGAGCTGGCTGCCAGAGGAGTACCTGAGGGCAGGGTTTGGTTCATGCTGCGCATTCAGCTCCCGTCTCGATGGTGGAAATGAGAGTGATTGCAGCCTGGAAGGTAGCAGCTCGAAGGGAGGGATGTATTGAGCACCATTGCTATCAGCACCTGTGCAAACTGTTTCTAAAACAATGTCTCAATATCAATTACTCGGATGTTTTGGAAAGCAAGCTTCGGGAAAGAAAAAGAGCCAAGATAGCTTATGTCCTGGTTTCGGCTGGGATAGAGTTAATTTTCTTCCTAGTAGCTGGTACAGTGCTGTGTTTTGGATTTAGGATGAGAACAAAGTTGATAACACACCGATGTTTTAGCTGTTGCTAAGCAGTGCTTACACTAGTCAAGGACTTTTCAGCTTCTCATGCCCTGCCAGTGAGAAGCTGGGAGGGGGCACAGCCAGGACAGCTGACCCAAACTGGCCCCAGGGACATTCTATACCATGTGACGTCACGCTCAGTACATAAACTGGGGGGAGTTGGCTGGGGGGCAGTGACCGCTGCTCAGGGACTGGCTGGGCATCGGTCAGCGGGTGGTGAGCAATTGCATTGTGCATCACTTATTCATTTTTAGTATTATTATTTCCCGTTCCTTTTCTGTCCTATTAAACTGTCTTTATCTCAACCCACAAATTTTACTTTTTTTTTTTCCAATTCTCTCCCCCATCCCACTGGGGGTGGGGGGGAGTGAGCGAACGGCTGTGTGGTGTTTAGCTGCCTGCCGGGTTAAACCACAACAGCTTAACTGTGCTTTTGTACCTTTATGTCTAATGTAGACTAGCTTCCTTTATTTTCAGTATTTTAAAAAAAAAATAAAATTAAGCAGCAAATGGCACATAGGCCTTCATGTGTAAGGCCCTCATGGTTGCAAATCTTCTTTTTTAGTATTCTGCCCCACCTTTTAAAAACACAAGAAAAAAGCAAAACTTCTCGGGGACTACTTTACTTTCAGCATTTCCAGTGAAGCAGCTGCCTTATTAGATCATATTCAAATACAGCCCCAAAGAGGTCGGGAGCAGCGTGTTAGCTGAACTGTTTATCTGCAGCCAGCCAAGGGGGGATGGTGGTGCTCAAATCAATTTTCTATGCTCCGACTGGCCCATCTTCTTGACACTTAGATGTCACTGTACTACTGGTGATAAAAAGGCCTGCCAAAAAAGGATGGATTTGGATTCACGCAGGGTCCTACAGAGCCAAATGAGAATTGACAATATTAGTCTTTAGGACAATTTTACAGATAAAATTAACCAGAAGAATAAATTTTCAACAGTTTGCTTAATCTAATCTGTTTTCTGTTCCATTGAATCTTGCTCCCATCCACTGTTGCCATTTTAATACTTGCAAGCAATACTGGCTTCTTTTTCCTTTTTTTGTTTTGTGGAATGAAGATCAGGTACATAAACCAGGATACACGTTGCTGTGAAATGCCAGCAAAAAAGAATACACACCTGGTTTCTGTAAAGAGGAGGCGGAAGTCCCTCACATAGATTAAAAGCAAGGAGAAAAAAGTATCAGCATGTTAAATTTGGGCCTGAAGTATAGTCTTTGATATGATCTGAACCTTAACTTTTCCTAAGTTCATCTGGTTTTGGTCTTAATTTTATTATTTGGATAACTAAAGAGCAAAGGCTGAACCTCGGTTCCAGACTTGGTTTTGAATTAAAAATAGTCGATAGAAAGTTCAAGACTATCCTTGTTCTAGCCCACCTCTGTTATAAACTATGCGGACCCTTGTACATCTGTGACTATCGTTCATGGTACTAGAAACCAGAAACTCTCCGAGTTAATAATAATACATAACACATGTGTAACACTTTCCATCCTTCAGTACTGCACAAATGACTGAGTGTCACAGGGAGCCTGTGAGCTGTTTTCTCCATGGCAGAGATAACGACATTTCATCCGGAGGTTGGCTGCGCTGCTCAAGGACACGCAAACTATACAAAAGCAGAGGTTAGGGCTGTGTAGTAGAGCTGGAGCAGGTGGGGATAGCTACACCTAAGCTTCTCTAATACAGTGTATTACACATCAGAGTCCTCGCAAGCTTTTCTTTTACATATTTGTACAGATGTTTTCCACATCTCTGGCTGAATATTTAGGGAAGCGTTTCAAAAAATGATTCAGCTGGCTCTCTGAATGGAGCTGGAAGAAGATACTTCAGTTTAGTCTATGCTAAAACCATTCTGCCAGCACATCTTTTAAGTGTTTTCAGGGCTCGGATCGGGGATCTCAGCACTTGCCAGGGAAAAAGGCATCATTTTTTGCCGGCCCTGTACAAATTTACCCCAATGTGGGTCTGCTCTAACTTTCTCAAGGACAACCTACATTCCTGCCTCAGCACAGCCTGGGGGAAGCGGCGGCCACAGTCGCTGCAGGTCCAAGGCTGCTGTGCCAGGGCTGGCCCCAGGGCAGCGGCGGCAGAGCCAGATTTTCCCTGCACTTGCTCCTCTGGGCTCTCAAAGGCAGCAAAGGAGCTGGATACTGGAGATACAAGCATCGACAGGATGGCACAGGTTTTCAGTGCTCCTCCTGGCACTGCCTGGATAGGAATGGGAAGTGTCCAGCGTTAGCATGCAGAAAAGGCAAAGGGAGCCCCAGGCTGGGACAGATGAAGAAGGGCATTAACGCAGGGAGCGGGAGCAGATGGGGATGAAAGCCACACAAGTCACCCCAGGGGACGGAGGTTGTTTACCACCTGTTAAGAGGCCATGGCCATCTTCAGACCCACGCAATATGCATTTCTCCCGTCCTTCCAGATGCTGATTCACCTGGTGGAGAATGGTTTGCTACAGCTACCAGCCACACCATTAGCCCAGCTGGTGGAGATCACTGCCAAAAGCTCTGCTGGGCCAAAGCACCTTTTAAAGGTTGGCAGCCTTCCTTCTGGTTGTATCTTTATTTGCGGAGGATTTTTTTTTTTTTTAAAGTTTTCTTTTCAAAAGCTGCTGACGGTACCACTGAAAAAAAGAAGCAACCTGGACCATGTTGAGGATGCAAAAGGAAGCACTGCCATCAAATGACCTGTGCAGCTGGGTTTGGTCCCTATGGGTACAAGCACACCACTAAACAAACAGCCAGGGAGTGAGCTGGAGCGTGGGGCACAGGATCACCTCCGCTGTTGAACGTTTCTTCTGCTCCTTGACTCTGACCCAGAGCATACCCACGTACGAGCTAGCACTCTCCAACACACTGCCCAGGCACAACCTGATCGCTCCCAAAGATGGGGACCAAGAGCAGTTCAGGGCATCCTGCCACCAAAAGGCAGGATGACAAACACTACACCAGCCTGGGCTCATCCTGCTATCCCCACTACCTATCTCCACTGCTACTCCAGCGAACCTTGCACCTTCAGCCACCCCTTAAGCTTTTAAGCTGTACCACATGCTATGCCATAAATTTTCATACCATAAAAGTCAGCTCTGGCGGGCTGCAACACAGCCCTCCTGTTACTTCAGTTGCTTTAAACTGAAAAAAAAGTGCAAGGGGTCATCGTCATATTTTAGGACCACAGGGGCTGGTTCCTCTGGGCCCAGAGAAGACCCAAGGCCGTATTATTTAGGCTCAGCCACTCTGCTTTACAGGAAGTACCAACATACAAGCAATTTAGTGGCCCTTGTCCTGGGGACATGAATCAGCCCCTGCACTCTTTTATTTAGCAATACTGATGTAGGCTTCACTTCTGGGTTACAATACTGGGAAAGCAGGAAAGGCAGCCAGAGCTTCTCTGCCCCCGTGGTCGGGCACAACACCCCCGTCCTGGGCTGGGGGCTGGCCCGAGCTCTCGTCCTTCCTCGGCACCATGCAGAGAGGCAGCAGGCAGGGAAACTGAGGGAGGTCGGACACTGCTGCCCGAATCCCCCTTACTGAGTCAGCGGTCAAACCACAGGCACTTCTAAAAAACAAAAGCTCAAGTTTTGGTCCAGAACTGGACATGTGCCCATTTCTGCTCTTGAAAAAAATGCTGCTGTCATTCCACAACAGAGGGAAAAGAACCTTTAAAGCCGTTGGGAAACAAATGCCGTCCCCTGGTACCCAAATGGACCGTGCTGGAAGGAGGGTTTGCGCAGAGAATTAGGCTGTTGTGCTCGGGACTTCTGCATCCTTCAGTGCCCAAAATGGCCATTGGTAGTGAGGATGACAGGAGATGTCACAGTCATGGGATTAAGGCAAAAGGTTTGACACACCTATTTGTATCCCTCGCTGCCACAGAGCTCAGACTGAATGCTAGGAAAGTGGCTTAACCCAAAATTTGTACAGGTTGCCAGGACCTGGGCGATAAAATCTCCATTTGCAGAGTATCCAGTTTGCAAGATGAGGGGTTAGATCTGCACTCAGTGCTGTGGCAGGAAGCAGGAGAGCTGTAATCTGGACATATGAAGTGTGAAATACAAGGGCAAATCAAGTGTACAGATTGGCCACTTGAAATGAGAGGCAAAATTTGCCATAGTTTCGGCTTCTCTCTCTCTGCTTTACTCAGCCCTATCCAAAGAGAGGCAATAATCCCTGTGGGGCTCTGCCTCTGGCTGTTAGTAATGTTTGGGAGCTAACATGGTAAGCGGCCCGGCATTCAGCAGGGATGAAGAGAGACACTGAGCAGCTGCCCACTGAGTGGCCATCCCACGGCCGCTCCCAGCGGCAGGGGTGGCAGCACCCGCTGAACACAGGCTCCTTTACATCGCGGAGACCTGAGCCGGGTAAGCATGCTGGAGAGATGCACGATAGGGAATCAAACCGGGAAGCGGGGAGCACTGAAACCAAGAAATGCACCCAACAACGTGGCAGGAAAAGGAGGAAAATATCCTTGGCGGTACAGGGAAGGGATCGCAGCGCCTGGCCGGGACAGGCTTGCGCTTGCTGCCGGCTCCAGCCAAATTGATTTCCCTGCCTCCGCTCCACCAAGCGCCAGCACAGTGCTGAGCTCCTGGGCCATCAAACCGGGAAATGTGCTCGTCATGGGTTGCTTTTTCTGGTGCTTCCTCCTCCCTCCTCTTCCAGCGTGCTTTTCCGCTAAGCTGGAGTTCCTCGTACATTTTGGCAGCCCAGATCACCCCCCAAGGACTTCACCTCTCCTGTTAGGGGCAGCCAGCAGCTCCCTGGGGTGGCAGATGTCTCTGGGTACCAGCGCTTTCGGGGGGTCTCAGCTGGCAGCCGGCAGCTTATTGGACTTCCAGCTTTCAGCTCCGGATGCAATTTCCACCCCTGCCTGCGCAGAGTCAGAGCCAGGACGGGCAAAAATCAAGCCTGGGAGCATCGTCTTGCTTTAGCAGCTCAGCATCTGTGCCCGCAGGCTTGGGAATAGAGGCAGGACCCCGTCACAGGCATCTCAGGCGCTGGATCGCTTGCTTGCTTTGGCTGCCAGCTCCCCAGCGCCACTTTCCAAAAGGCACCTGCACGTCCAAGGTGCCAACAGGCAGCGTCTGCACGTGGTCTGAGTTTGGAATAAACTGCAGTAGAAATGCATTCAGGCTGAAATAGGTCCCTTCCTTACACTTTGAAAAGGCCATCTGGGGACTCGGCCTCTTTATTTTGCTCTCCTGCAGCCCTCTCTAAGGCCCAGGTAAAGTCAGAGCCTGCCCTCAGATAAAGCCCTGCCCGGCTCATTGATTTGAAAGACATCAGGATTTCCTCAAGGATGGGAGGGGAAGAGCTGCCACCCAGCTGTAATTTTTTTAGTGTGAATTTATATTCTCCCCCTCCTGAAAGAGATTTTCTGTCCGCCAGAATAACCCCCAAGTGCTTAAGTTCAGCAGTCCTGGCAGGGGGAGTTAATCAGAGCTCTCACCCCCACACTTCACCTCACTTTCTGTTTTCCAGCTGGACTCCAGGCTCGATTCAGTGCCCCGTGATGGCGGATGGGGTGTCATTGCTGCAGCGGCGGTATCCACACGGGAAGGGGATGGGGACAGGCTCTGTGCCCAGAGCTTGGAGTGCAGAGACGACAAGGACATGAGGGGGCACACGAATGGCAATCAGGGGGTGGCACATCTGGTTTCTCAGGGAAAACTCAGCATTTTCATGAGGAAGGAAACATTTCTGGTGCAAAATGTTCAGCCAGAAACCCAGCTGTCCACTGATGGCCAGGTCTGCCAACTGATTCCCACCAATCCTGACCCAATGTTGGTTTTTTTAGTGAGTTTCCAGGAAATCTCAGGAAATTTCCATCCCAATTTCATTATATCACATGGGCCTGGTGGCTCAGACTACACTAAGCTCTACTCAGACCTTGCTGCGTGCATCCCTCCGAAGGGCTAGCTCATGAAGAAGCCACAAACTTTGCATCCTTGGGGGTGGCTAAGACTTTGTTTTAAACCAGGGAATTTTGCATTGTGGTAGGTGCTCTTGGGGGCTCAAATCCTTGCCAAGATTATCGACGAGGAGGGGGTGGTAAGACAAAGGAGCCCTTTGCCTCTCTTCATGAAAGATGTGGTGTTAAATAAGACATGCTGTGTTGCCATCATGAGAGATTAACAGCAGAAATGTGGCATATTTAAAAAAAAAATCTAAGCAGATTTCTTTTTCTTCATTGCTCTTAATTATAGGAATGCTGTTAAAAGCATAGGTAGAAGCTATTACAGAGTGGGGTGACCTGGAAAGGAAAAATCTACAGGCAAGGCAGTGGAAGGAGTGTTAAACATCCTGTTAAAGTTGAAAAAGGAGACAAAATAAAACAATGACCACAAAAGGGAGGAAAAAGCAGAAAAGACGAACGATGCAGGGGTAAAAAAGGAAGGCCAGGCAATGTTGCAAGGCTGGAAGCTGGTCCAGAAACATTGCAGTCCCAGCCTGATTTACGCTGGGTTTTTGACAGGGCACCACCAGGTAATGGCTCACCTTCGAAGCCTGGCTTGACCCATTACTGTCATAGGCAGTGGCAGAATTACAATCAAAACCTAGATCCAATTCCCAATTTTGGAGGTGTTCGGATGTGAGAGTTTTATTTAAGGCCCCCTTTTAATAAAAAAGTGGGCAAACTGTGATCAAGCGGAAGGAATTGTGTCCATTTTCATGATTCACATCTCCCGGCACCCACAAGATATGCATTTCCATGCTCTGATCTGCACCGCTCTGAAGGACACAGCTGAGAACAGAGCAGGGATCTGCCGACTAAACCGCAAAAGAAAGAAAGAAAAATGCAGTTACATTTTATTCTTCCTAACGGTTTGCTAAATTGGTTCGGCAAGCTTCCCTGAGTCTGGGGAGCCGGGAAGGGGAGGGAGAGAAACTTCATTAAGTGAAAGATTCTGGGAGATAATTGGGAGGCCAGGGATAATAGTGGCAGCCTGCATTGTGCTGGGAAAGGAGGGCACTTGCTTCGTATTTGTTAATTGAAGAAGCCGAGAGCGGCTTTCTGAGGGGCCAGGGCTCCGGCTGGAAGGCTGAAGGGGATGTATGTTTTTACTGGTTTAAATAGACATTAGGGGGCTCCATTTTTTAAAAAATAAGTCTCTGAGTTGCGTTGGCAGCCTATGCAAACAAGCGCAAGCAGCCCGGTTTGCAGCCTCCCCCACCCTTCTCCCTCGCAGTCGGGTCCAGGGCTTGCTCTGCAAAATACTTCAGCCAGGGGAGGTGCCACTGGCTGTGGCGGGGGGGACGCAGCCAGAACCCAGCAGCTGCCTGGGGAGGGAGGGAGGGATGGAGAGAGGGTTACCCAGCCGGGCAGAGGCACATGAAATCTTCAAGAGACTCAGAGTTTGCCCTGTGCGACATGCTGGTTACTGCTCGCAGACTTTGAAAATTAAATTCTCCCCCCAGTGCAAGTTTGCAGCTCTATCATGCAGCCATCGGGGGTTTGTTAAATAAGATTGCAGTTCTGCTCACTGTGGAATAGATGGAGATCGGTCATTTTTCTGAAGACGGTCATTTTTTTGTAAATACCTCCAAAGTGCTGTGCCTGGTGATATTATTTGCACATCTATCCGCTTCTGCCCTAAAAGTATCCAGATAAAAAAAAAATCTATATCTGACTAATTAAAAATCATTAACATCATAATGTCTTATTAGTTTCATGAATACTGCCTTGTCTTTCTTGACTCTTCCGTGCAAATCAGAAACGTTTTGGGTCTGATTCTCATTTGCCCTAAGGCTCATTTACTCCGTGCAGGAAAAGTCAATCAGCCTCAGAAGGAAAGCAAACTGGGGCTGCACCCACCGCAAGCCTTTTCTGTTCCCAGCATGGCATAGACAAATTTCAGTGTGAAAGAGAACCCAGTTCTTGAACGTGCGATGCTGTGCAATAGGCTGGGTCCTGCAAACTGCCCAAGAAAGTGGTTTTGCAGACGTCAGTTATTGTTTCCCCTGCAAACCGCTTGCAGCTCCAGGTCCGTTGTGACAATTAGTGATAAATCACTGCTGGGAGTTTGGGCTGTCCATTGGAAAAGCTCCCAACAGCCAGTTACCAGGAGAGCACCAGGGCACACGGCAACCTCATGCTTCATATTCTCTCTGTTTTTAATGGCGGGGAGAGGAGGGTTACGTTTTAGTTCTGCATATACTATGTCAGGGTAAAATAATGTTCTTTTCTGGCAGCACTGAATCAGCACACATCCAAAATTTGCCTTCTTCCGCCACACATGCTGCCCCCATGGAAATCAGTGAAAGCCTCGTGCAGGCATACGAGGGCAGGATTTAGCCCGTAAATCACAACCCAGATCATAAATACATGCTTGAACCCTCTCTTAATATGATTCATTAAGAAGGAGCTTTTACGGTTGGGGTGGTTTTAATTATCGTTGTGTAATTTTATTGTTATTGTTTCCATTAAACTTTAACAAACGTTCCTTATTTTTGGTTAACAAAGATCTTTCTTAGATTGCACAGTAGTTAATGAAAACCACATAAACGCATGCAGAAAGATACCAGGACTCTCATTCTATTAAATATAAAACTTAAAGTAGAAGATCTATAAAAACCCAGATTGTAATGAATCATAAATAAATATGGAAAACTAACAACTGCCTTGGGTAGAGTAGTAAATTTATAGCCCAAATATTTGCATTTTTAAGGTTTGCATCGTTGTCTGCGTTGCGTTCGCTGTCACCCACAGAAGATGCACATCCTCAGCGCCAGAGCCCCCGGCCTCAGCTCATTTTCTCAACTTCTCTAGGAGAGCCCTGCAATTGCCACCATGCCCCAAGTTAAGTCTGCCTTTGTTCAGCGTGATCTCCAAGTCTCTGAAGCTGGGAATGAAGCCACTTTCTAATCGAGGAGTGAGAAGTCACAAGCACGCCAGGTTTCCTGGGTGTCTGGCCACTGGAGGGCTGGAGAAGTGTCCAGCAAAGTTGTCCCCACACACACTGTGGAGGATGTAGCTGGCACCCCCAGGCAAGACCTCTCCTCCCAGACATGTTGGAGGAGGAGAAATACGGAGAGAGCAGCTGGTTCCTCACCCTCAGCATGGCTTCTCCCACACCAAAAAGGGGGCCTGCAGCAGTTTATTAGTCTGAGGTTGTCTGTTTTTTTCAAATCAGTCTGGAAACCAATTGGCTGTACCTTCCAGCCAGTTATTGACACCAGTTGGGAAAGAGATGGATCAAAGGCTGCTTCGGCTACTGATATGCAGTCCCTGAGCCCATCGTACATCTAAATGAACTTCTGTTGAGAGGAATGAAGTAAAAAGCATTTAACTGTGTAAAAAAAACCCCACCAGGATGCAATAGTTCAACAATCCCATAAGGACCAGCTAATGCGCTCTTGAGATAGATAGCTATCAAAAGGCATAGCTGGCCCATGCATGGACTCCTGCCCATTGAATGGTGTCAAGGCAATAGTCACCAGCCTCAAAACTCATGTTCCAGCCTCTCATACCTCCTTCAAGATTAACCCTGACATTTTAGCTTCACAAGTGCAATAAAATATTTGGCAATTCTTCCAGTACTTCTCCCAGTGAAAGCAAGGCAAACTGGTCTCCAGACCAGAGGCCTCACTGGAAACATGGGAATGTCAGCATTGAAAGAGTTAACAAGTGAGAGAAGTGGAAGGATTCGATAATGGCAAAAACTCTGAGGCATCTGCTCCAGCATTATGGGTGTGTGTTAGTCTGTCTGACACAGCCGTTGCCATGGTGGCAGAGTTCTCCCAAAATCACAAGAAGTGGACAAGATGGATGATTGCCTGAGCAAGACACAGGAGTGGGGGGATGGCTGCAGATGGGGATGAATTGGCCCTTGTAGGTGGGGCTTGGCACTGTTACGGGGGACCAGCTAATGTAAAAATGAGTCTTGTGAGCTCTGTGGTCTTTTCCAGCTGGACAGATGTTTCATAGGCTGGAGTCAGCTGTTAAAAAAAATGGAAATCCCTGGAAGTTTCACCCAGCCTAACCTCATCTCCATTGCTCCAAGGAACGCAGCGTGGTGCGGAGAGCTGGTGCCTGCACTATTCACAGGAACGGCTGTAGAGAGCCTTGAGAATCAAGGCTTTCCCAGGCAGCCCAAGATTTTGAAAAATGTGTCCGTGTGTCTGCTGCAGCTATTTGGACAGGCAGGAGTCTAGATGTGACTATTAAAGCGAGGAAGCCCCTCAGCTGCTGGCAGCCAGCAGCCCTGGGAGGGAAGGGCTGGGAGCCCTAGGCACACTGGGAGCTGCCGCCGCACAGGGCTTGCAAATCACAAGGAGGACCGAGGCTGGACATGCTGGGCAAGCAGAGAGGGGTGTACACACCTTTGGGCCTGGAGGGGCTTGGAGAGATGGGATGGGGGGTTTGGGGCAAGAGAAGTTGTGTTGGGATTGAAGCACTGGGAGCCTGGGGGAGATAATTTGGAGTATTTGGACCCGGAGCAGGAGAGGGGAGGACTGGAGGGTCTGTGGGTCATGGGTTGCTGGAGTTCCTGAGGGCAGTCGCCACTTGGGCCCTTGTCACCATGCCCCATGCAAGCACGCAAGGAAGACCTAAGCTGGGGCTACTTCAGCTCCTATCCAGCACTGATGGTGCAGGGAGCCCTGCTTGACCAGGAGCTGATGTGGGCATGGGGAGGCTGTAGCATCAGATCAAGGATTTGTGGCCCCGGAGCAGGATGAGACCTGCCTTTCGACACACTGGATCACCAACAGTGTGTCAAATCAGGCCAGCAAGGTAGTTTTAAGCAGAGGTACTCTCATGGGCAAAGCAACAAGCGAAGCGGTGGGGCTGACTGCTCTGGGGTTTGCGTATCTTGTAGCATGAAGTTTTCAGTACGTTTGTCTTTCCCCCCACCTCGCCCCTCTGATAAGAGGAACTCACGGTTCAGTGCTCCCTAGGGAGCAGGCTGCTGCAAACGGGGAACAGCGAGCTGCACGTGCGACCAAAGAGGTTATCTTTCAGCTCACCAGCGGGAGCACGGCTCTGACGGCCCAAGCCACGTGAACCTCTGCAGGCTGAAGCTGGCCGGGCTGTAGCTACTGGCGCCAGCAGCCGGCTTGCATCGTTCCAGCGCGGCTAGCGAGCATTACAGAACAAGTCAGAAGTATGCTCAACAAACCACAAGCTAAAAAATAAGGGAAAACACATTTCCTCTCCTCGCCAAGGTGGGAGAAGATAACGCTTTCTCAAGCATTGCTTTGCTAGCACAGTGAGGGTGGGTCTTAGCTGGTAATTGTTTAAAAGTGAAGCCAAAACCAAACAGCTGTGTTTGGGAGAGTGGGCTGGCGGGACCCAAGCAGAGAAACCTCTGCATTCGTACACAGTATGAGCAGCAAGTTGTGGTCAGGACGGAGATACGGGTGAGTATTTTCATGGTCTGATACACACCTGCCACATCATGACAATTAATGCTTCTGTACCACTCTTTTTTAAGTGGAAGGAAACATTTTCCATTCTTCTAGCCTTCGATCAGGCGAAATAATTTTCTAGTCCTGTTACTTTCCTCTTATGCATGGAGTTAATAAAAGTTACCTTGGATAATATTATGGTAGGCGTGTTTTAACTCTGTGTTTTCTGTGTTTCATCCAGACCTCCAGCACCAAAAGGGGACAACATTAAGTAGATAAGTGATTCATATGCCAAGAGTCTTTCTTTTTTAATTGATAGACTATTCGTTTTTGAAGGTTCATTTACGGATTATTTATCGTGGTCTCCAGTGTCCAACTCCAATATCAAGAAGATGGACTGCAAACCCTTAATTATACTTTCATGTCCTATATGTGTTAAGAACCCATAAAACAAAGCACACGCACGCTTCGGGCTTGTAATAGTTTGATGAAGATTTCTAAATTTTTCAAGCTGCCAGTTCATTTCAAAAGATGGATTACTTCTCTTAGGATTTCATCTACCTAATTATTTCTGTCCTGATTACATAACTGCCCCATATTTTTCCTCCTCCCGCTGCCCCCGAGTCGCACCCAGAGTTCAAGTGAAATGGTGTTACTGCTTAGCATATAGGTGACAGGCAGTAATGGCTGGGCTGTATTTGTGTGAAGATGCTGTTGGGGAGGTATATGGTATACGAAGCGCAGGGACACCATCTTAGCCCCATTGTTTCTGCAGGTGGCAGACAGATAAGAGCATGGAAAAAGCATGTGTCCAGTCAAGTGGGTTTGTACCTAAGCTCTTTGCAACCCAGAGCTCTCACGTGGCAGGAAGCACAAAACCATAATATGACTGTGGCTGTCACTGTGTGTCGTGGTTTAACCTCAGCCAGCAACTGAGCACCACACAGCCGCTCGCTCACTCCCCCCACCCCGGTGGGATGGGGGAGAGAATTGGAAGAGTAAAAGTGAGAAACTCGTGGGTTGAGATAAGAACAGTTTAATAATTGAAATAAAATAAAGGAATGTTGTTGTTGTTGTTGTTGTTGTTGTAATAATAATAATAATAATAATAGTAATAAAAGAATATACAAAGCAAGTGATGCCTGATGCAATTGCTCACCACCCGCCGACCGATGCCCAGGCAGTCCCCGAGCTGCGCCCCCCCCGGCCAGCTTCCCCCCGTTTATGTACTGAGCATGACGTCACATGGTATGGAATGTCCCTGTGGCCAGTTTGGGTCAGCTGTCCTGGCTGTGCCCCCTCCCAGCTTCTTGTGCACCTCCAGCCTTCTCAGTCGGTAGAGCGTGGGAAGCTGGAAAGTCCTTGACTAGTGTAAGCACTACTTAGCAACAACTAAAACATCGGTGTGTTATCAATATTATTGTCATCCTAAATCCAAAACACAGCACTATGCCAGCTGCTAGGAAGAAAATTAACTCTAGCCCAGCCAAAACCAGGACAACTGTGCTAATGTGTCTACACGAGGAG
The DNA here is from genome assembly GCF_000699105.1 of Pygoscelis adeliae. Lineage (NCBI taxonomy): Eukaryota > Metazoa > Chordata > Aves > Sphenisciformes > Spheniscidae > Pygoscelis > Pygoscelis adeliae. The sequence continues at coordinate 2,202,066 of NW_008824306.1, read as the reverse complement.
ACCCGTGAACGCCCAGCCGGAGGGGAGTCACCCTTTGACTGACAACATGCTGGGGTCCTGGTGCCCTCACTTCCCAGCTGGACTCGTCAGGAATGACGGGTGGCATTTCAAATGAGACTTAGGAGCAGAAAGCTACATAACGGTTTCAAACCAGCCGAGCAAGCTGTGGGACTGTCTGAGAGAGACCTGCTCTGCAGCACAGCACAGCTACGGTTTGAACAAAGCAGCTGTGTGATCTGAGCAGATCTTGCAGCTGGCAGCCTCCTGCTCAAGGCTTGAGGACACATGGATATATCTATCTACAGGGAAAGTTTTGTCCGAGCAGAGGGGAGGATGAGTGCTTTCTCCTCTGGAGCCTCAGAGGTCTGCATGGCTAAGGGACAGGAATTTCTCCCCCCAGGCTCCAGCTACCTGCAAGGCTCCCCAAATACAGAGTTCCACCCCACCTCCAAAGTTTCCATGTCATAAAGTAAAATATGATAGCAAGCAAGCTTTTTTAATAGTATAATGCCGCAACTGAGATTTCAACTGTTGGTAAACACAGGTAGGACTCTTAATATTTTTTGCAATAGGAAAAATTACCCTTAACTGCAGCGCTTTCATTCTGAAGCTAGTTATGCCATGGATTGAACAATGCAACAAGACGGTGTTTTAAGTTTCTCTTCTTCTCCTTCCCCTCCCTGCCAGTGTATGGCCTTTATGAGCGTTACGGCTGTTTAATTCCTCTGTAGCTATCACAGTTCAATAAGAACACGTCATTCATTTTCAGTGGAAGGAGAGTTACAGGGTGGGTTCGAAGCCCCCTGGCTGGGGGTGTGCTGCCTGCTGCTCTCCTCCCTGCCTTCATGGCAGGGGGTCTGGGGGGGTCCCCGTTGCACCAGCACCAGTGCAAGCTTCCCACAGGTGGGAATGATGAGGCACCCACATTTAGGAGAATGGACGATGGATACTTCTCCCAGCCATTGTGGTGCAGCAGGATGCAGCAAGCAAGGGGAGCGTCCTGGGGACCAGGGTATGCAGCTACATCCTGGCGTGGGTTTGATGTGTCAAGATCCAGCCCAGTCCCAACATCAGCGTAAGACTGGGCAACAAGCAAGTTCAGATGGACACATGTGTCCCAGCTGGTGCTTGGTGCTAGGGCAGGAGGGAGCGGGGCAGCCTCGGGGAGCTGGTGGGTGGAGGTACCCATCTCGACCCTACACCTGCCCTGCCTGGGCGCCCCGCACGGCCTACGCACTGCCCTTTGGCTGATCCTGTGGCCTGGAGGAGAGCCAGGACCTCCTCTGCCGGGCCTTTGAAATTGCTCCACTCCTAGCGCAAGCGGCCTATTTTTTAAGCAGTCAGCGGGGTCTGTGAGCAGGGTGGGAGGGGAGCAGGGGGAGAGCAGGAGGGGAGCCGGAGGGGAGCACTCCCCGCTTGCCGGGCCACAAGGGCCCCCTTCTCTTAGACCCCGCCAGAAAGAGGCGCTTGTTTCCAGCAGATGAATTGCAGCCCCTGCACCTGTGGTTATCAGCGTCAATATATTTTAAATTTAACCTCCATCGTCTATTCATACATCCAGCGCCAAAATACGTTTTTCTTCAGACTTGGGGCGGAGGTAGCAGCCCAGGAGAGGGGAGCAGGGCTGGCTGGGGAAGCTTTACAGCCAGGCTGATGATCCAATTAAGTCAACAAAGAGCCCCAGTGATATGATCTAAGGGTTCAGGAGCTGGGAGTAAACAGGGAACCGCGGCAGAAGGCAAAGCCAAGCAAACATATGGAATAAGTTACAGGGGAGACGGTTGAGGCAAAGTGCAGAAATGAGTTCAAGAGATGCCTGGGCTTTTCTCAAGAGAAGGAAAAGGACTCGAGGGGGTCTGCTTGAAAAAGCAGGAAGGAGGGATTAAGATAAAGCCAAAAGATGGAGGCCTGCTGTGCTGACTGGCCTTTGCTTGTTCCTGGAGCTTTTTTTTTTTTGCCTTTTTTTTTTCTTCTTTTTTTCATTTGACTGTAACAGATATTAATGTAATTAAAGGATGTGGGAACTACTGGAGAGATCGGCAGTAAGTTAAGGGCGAGCAGAAGGGAGTAGGAGTGGGAGCTACCTAGCAACCAATGCACAGGAGCCAATAAAATGTACAGATAGGCAAAATCCATGGGGAAAAAAAAATAAAGCCCAGGACCATGAAAGACAAGCTCAGACATTGCATCCCCAAAGTCCTACAGTGGCGTAAGCAGGAGAGTTGATGGCTGTCAGGGCCACAAAAATGATCAGGGGGATGGAAAACCTCTCCTATGAAGAAAGGCTGAGAGAATTGGGTTGTTCAGCCTAGAGAAGAGAAGGCTTCGGGGAGACCTTATTGCAGCCGATCAGTACTTAAAAGGGGCTTATAAAAAAGATGGGAGCAAACTTTTTAGCAGGGCCTGTTGCAACAGGACAAGGGGGAATGGCTTTAAACTAAACGGGGGGGGGTAGATTTAGACTAGATATAAGGAAGAAATTGTTTACGCTGAGGGTGGTGAAACACTGGCACAGGTTGCCCAGAGAGGTGGTGGATGCCCCATCCCTGGAAACATTCAAGGTCAGGTTGGACGGGGCTCCAAGCAACCTGATCTAGTTGAAGATGTCCCTGCCCACGGCAGGGGGGTTGGACTAGATGACCTTTGGAGGTCCCTTCCAACCCAAACTGTTCTAGTATTCTGTTCTATGATTCTGTGCAGTGAGCCGGGGGGATGTGACACCAGTCCCAGGGTCCTGAGACAAATTTTCACCTGCCCCCATCTCTCTGTCGCTGTGGCCTTATGCCACGGCTTGCTCTTGTCCGAGCCCTGGGCAGCACTTCAGTAACGCCTGGGTGAGGGGTCGGCTGGGTTTATGGCCGGGGTGGTGTTGGCAAGTGGGTGGAGAAGGTGAGAAGCACAGGTCCCCACGTCGGGTGGCCGAGGGCAACGGAGGCAGCGGGAGCGAGACGTGGGAACTCAGAAGAGCCTGTCTATAAGTAGTGGGGCTATTTTGGCTGCTCTCTGTAATCCCTGGGGATGGCAGCATTCCCCGCCCCTGGAAGCAGCCCGCCCAGTGGCTCCGAAACCCCACCTCGGTGGGGTGAGCCACGTTCCTTGCCCAAGGAGGAGGGAGGAGGGAAACTGGTCCACAAAGAGTGTCCCTGCTATGCTTTGACCTGCTTAAGAGCTTTTTATAAAACTTATTTGCAGTTAAAGCTGTGCAACTTTTTATTTCAGGCAAGACCTCACGTTTGATCCTGTAATTGTGGCATGATTTATTTTTTTAAAGAATACAGTGTTACGGAAAACGACAGCCAAGAAGAGCTCATCCTCGGCCTCAATGTACTTTCAGGAAAGACAGCAGCCTTTCTCCAGCAAGCAAACCCACAGTTTCCATTTTGAACCTTACCTGCACATTATTATTGGATGCAAAACTTGTTTGCCTTCGAAGTGTGGAGAATTTTCCCAAAAGGTCGAGCAAAATTGGACAAATTGTCTTCTAAATTACCAGGTTTTAAAAAAAAAAAAATTACCCAGATTTGCCCCATGTATCCTTTCTTTAATGTGGGACTTTATTTACTAAACTGCTGTTACTACATCACTGAGTTTTTCACCCAGGTGAAAAGTGTTGACAAGTTATTTCTAAGAAAATATGGCATAATTAAGGAGTTGAAGGGGAAGGAGGGCGAAAGTTTTTGCCCTCCCGTGGCTGGTTGCAGCTGATGTCTCCACAGATGTCACACATGTCACCTTGCCATGGGCTTTCTCCCAGGCCCTGGGCAGGAGCAGCCATGGGACCGAAGAGGAGGCCTAGAGCTCCACGGCACGCTTCAGGGCTTGACACCATCCTTATTTTTATTTGGGCCCCACTCTTGCATGCTGCTCCGTATTAACGCCGGTAGCTTCTGCCATGGCTTCCCTTGGTACGCTTGCATCATTAAAAGTAAGCACATTCATGCTTGCAGGTTCAGGGACTTGTTTTGCAGTAATGGATTTGTTGCAGAATTGTAGCTAACTAGCTGTGTCTTCTGCAAAAAAGAAAAAAATTGGTTATGCTGGTTTTTGAGTTTCAGGCCATTAAAAATTACCCAGGATGTACAGTCACTCAGTAGCAGCTTCGTAGATAAGGATTTAATTATAAGCCCTGCACTCACTTATACTCTTTGAATACCAAATGTATTTTGTGATTGCTTTCAGAGCACACTATTTTTTTTCCCCAGAAATTTGAAGGCAATTGAGCAATTTTACAGTCTGGAGTCCTGATTCAGCAGCCTTCCCTGTTCAGGAAAGAAATTATGTGCTTAACTCCAATGGGACTTGGGCATATGCCTAATTGGGACCAACGTTTAAGATCACATTAAAATTAAAATCTTAATTTTTGTACAATTTTTGCGCCTCTGTGCAGAACACAATTTGGTTCCATGACTCAAACTTTTATACAAAGAGGTCTTTGTAAAATCTCCACTTCTCTGCGGACTCCCTTACATGTACTGCACAAAGCCCAGAAGGTTTAATGGAAAGTTTGCATGCAGTTTGTATGTAAAATACTTGGAATACGTTCTGTGTATTACAATGTATGTATGTATGTATGTATGGAATTTGAATACAATGTAGGTATTCAAAGAAGAAGGAAGAGAAAAGGAAACTTTGGAGATGCCCCTGGGGCGTTAGCCGAGCAGTTCAGGGTAAGGATAGCAGAGAGTAGGCTTGTAGCTGGAAATTTTCCCTGGCTGATGACAGCTTTCAGTTTCTCTCTCTTGTGGTTTTTTTTTGCTTTTGTTTTTGCAGCGTTTCTTGCTTTCTTTTGCCTTCCCCATCCCACATCCAGATTCTTGGAGAATTAAATGTGTCAGGACGGCTTTGCAATGCTGAGCTGGCCCAAGGCACCCACTGACTGTGTTGAAGACCCAGGTTCAAGTGCAAGCTCTGCTCAGCTGAAATATTTGTACTCAGTCTTTCCTTGTCCTAATCATTTGACTACTGGCCAGGCAGGCCTCATATTATATCCTCCTCCAAACTCTGGCTTTAAGGAGAAATTCCATCCTTTTCTCCGTGAAAGTTTATAACAGCTGCTGTGCTCCTGGGGAACAAATCAGCTCTGATAAGCTTGCGTTGTCTCATGGAAAAGCCATTTTATTCAAAAATTTCTAAGCAAGCCATAGCCAGCACGCTGGGCTTTGTCCTCGTGCTCTGAATGATACATGATCTGCAGGCACTGTCTGAACCCCAGCGACCTGGGGGCAAGTGGAGTGCAAGAGCCCTGCGCCTAGGACCTGTCCTCTCCCCTGCCTTCTCATGCAGTGGGAGGGGGTCTCACTGGTCCAGTGAAAAGGTGTTTGTACGCGATCCCTGGAGCATATGTGGGGAGCACCGTGGTCACTTAGCCCGGGTGGGTTAAACCAGTATGTGTGTGCTGGGCCCCCAGGGCAGCTGGTGTGGGACACTAATGGAAATGTGTGGGGTATGCGGAGAGTGCACATGGGAAATGGTGGTTCAGTGGTTTTGTCCTGCTTCCATCAGCACCTCGGCTTCACCGGAGAAAGCGATGACCCAGCCAGGGGATGGGACTCTGGTTACACATACGTTCAAGAGGGAGAGTGCATCATGTAAGAGGACCTCCACTTTGGACTGGAGCTGTGATCTTTCACACCTGCACGTTAAAGGGAAGATAAACTTCATCTGAATTTTCCCCGACAGGATTTTTTATGACCTGTTACACCAGTGTGAAAAATAATTCCCCCCGACAGTTGACTTCATTACACCGAAACGCTTATGGCTGTTTCAAATTGCAGTGCCATTTGTGCCTCCATTGTCTGCTGCAGACACACCAAGGAGAGGAGGAGAAGAACAGGACTCTGAGAGGGCTGCATCCTTCCACCTTTGAAGCACCCCCCAACTGCACGGCTTTGCTCTGCTCATCCTCGTCCTGCCTCTTGCCCCACTGTTTGGGACACCAGCAAGCCGAGCTGAAGCCCTGCAAACCTTCCCAGGTGGGAACCATGGCGCTGAAGCCGCACATCACCCCAGGCCCATGGTGTCCTCGCACAGCAGCCTCCATGCTGTGAATAACTGGCAATACACAGCCTGGAACACTCATGTGCAAGCATGCCGTGCGCTGGGTCTTGGGTCTGTTCCGAGCACGCTGCTTACTAAAGGCCACGCCATCAGGACCCTAAATCACAGAGGGTCTCCCCAGCATCTGCTCAAATCAGAAGAGTGCACTGCTTCCTGGCTCGTTTTAATGTCCCTTCCCCTGGAGGATGTCAAGCTTTGAGGAGCCAGACCGGTCTATAGGGCAGGTGGCAAGCCCCGTGGAAGTGCCCAAGGGAAATGCATCTCCCTTCCACTGCCTTCGTGACAGCACGGTTGGGGACAGTAATAGGTTGCAGGGCAGTTTTGCTTTAGGAACGTTACTGCCAGCACATTGTACTGTGCTGTACTGCAAGGTAGTATCTGGATATTAAATAAGGAGCGTGAAGGTTTTTCTCACCATTACAATAACACTGCGAACTGTTATGTTATTTATTGTCATATCATTTTTGCCAAGGGCTTTAGCTTGTCTATTGGTCGTTAGAAGCAGAAGCGTTTGCAAAACAGTTTAACATCTTGCGCTGTTATTCCTCAGCTTCCATTTCCAAGCGCTCTACCTCAGGAAAATGGCGAAACTGCCTGCTCACAAAACGCTGTCAGATGTAGAAAGTAAACGAGCTGAGAAAACGAAATGCTTTTTATCATTTCTTTCAGCTAGAGTAATCATATGTGTTACTTGGAACAATTGCAGGAATGAAATTTTCAGAGGGAAGTGTGATTTAGCTGAATTCCAAATCCCTTTTGCCTATTTTTTTTTTTAACACTAGCTGGAACTTGTGCCTATGGCCAGTCATCCTGGAGGGTCTGCTGGGCTTTCCACGACGTGAGCAACCCCAAAATACAGGCTCTGCCTGTCACCCCTCTGCTTCTTTACCAGCAGCCTGTGCTACAGCCACTACGCCACAGTCCCCCCGGCGGTAGCCGCGTTGTTTCTTTTTCTCCCCCCCCCCCCCGGCAATCGACATGTAATTGCAGAATATTTGGAAGAAGGGCAGAAATGAAGGTCAGGACCCTGCGGCCCACGCCTGCTGCCGCCACACCGACCGTCCCTGCCAGCTTTACGTGATGTGAATCGGCAGCAAGCCCAGCCTCACCCTGGCCGTGAATTGCGTGGGATAAGGAGCGGAAAGTGCCGGAGCGATCTCCCCAGACGGTGTTTTAGCGAGAGGCACGGTGTTCCCAGGGCAGTGCCCCTGGCTCCAGCAGCCGGCAGGGATGTCTGCCGCGGCGAAGGGCGGCCCCAAGCCTGCCGGTCCCTCTATCAGTAACCACTGGCTACCGGCTTTTGTCATTCAGATGATGATGTCCCTGTGTCTGCACCGTTATTGGGCTCTTAATATTTAGCAGCCTGTCGGGCAGCTTTAATTAGTTTCTCTATGGAGCAGGCTGTGGTTTGGGGCGGCTGCAAAAGGCATTTGCGGAGGTTCAAATGCAAGGCAGTTCAGGTTTAAATGTGCAGGATCATGAGATTAAAAGAAGTGTTAAAATGTGCCCTTTGTGATATGCCTTCCAGCTCTGGGGGCCGGCGTGCACAGCAGTTATGAATATACGCAGCTGATTTAGGGCCGTGGCATGCCAGCAGAGCTGCCGCAGCCCACGTAGCCGAGCAGAGGACGGTCCCCCCGGGCCCCTGCACCCCCACGCTGGTGGGCCCCACACACACACAAGCACCCCTCCCCTCCCCAAACCACCCTCCGGCCCCAGGAGCAGCTCGAGCCCCACAGCTCTCCTCCACAGAGGACACCCCGACCATAGACCAGCACCCCCAGCATTGCTCCACTGCTCTGCTTGCTCCCCCCTGCCCATCCACCAGCTTCCCCATGGGCCTTCCCCTCCCCAGTCCCCCAGCCCAGTACCTCTTTTAGGGGCACCGAAAACAGCCAGGACAACACCTTAAGGCCCATTTGCCTTCATTTTGTCTGTCACCAGTCAACCAAAAAGTTTGCACTCCCCTCACTGCCCCACCTCAGCATGTCCTATATATCCTATATGTCCTATCTATTCCAGATCACCAGCAATGGGGATGGCGGCCATGTGCTTGTGCGTGACCCGGGAATAATCCCGCCATGACCTAGGGTGGACCTGCGAGCCAGAAATAATAATTCCAAATATTTTAAACAGCCAGAGGAGACTGGCTGAGATAAAACGTCGTGGGGAATTCCCTGCCAGCACAAACAATATGAATTACAGAATTAGTAACACAAAGTATCATTAACTGTCCTGGCTCTGCAGAAATAGCCTGTGTCTCAGCAGTCTGAAGGCAGCACGGGGTGGTTTGAGAAGGGCGAGACTGGTGGCACAGGGATACGGCTGAATAGAACCCAATTAGTGGTTTTGTTCATGGCTTTTGTGGTGTTTCATGACCTCCCTGGTTGTGCATATTCTCCAAAGGTCGGTCTGACCTGGATCGCTGGGATTCAGACGTTAATTTTTTTTCAATGTGATAGAAGTAAAAGTGGCCAACCTGGCATTTGGGACATAGGCGTTGCTCCACAGCAGGTCAGGAAGGCAGTTTGGCTCTCAAGGCACCACGTGGCCTGGCTCAGCTGTTTCTAAAATGAAGGCAAGCCTATAGTGGCCAGAGCAGCTAATTACATCAGATTTTGAACATTTGAGGAAAGAAATTCCAGGTATGGAGCAGCTCCGCCTTTCCTCATGTTTCTCAGTCCATGTTCGCTCCTGCACCGTGAGATTCCCACTCTGCTTGACAGCATGTTGCAGGGATCATTCATACCAGCTTGCTTCTCAGTGCAGCAGAGGTGAAAGCTGCACAGATATTTAACAGTAATAACCCTCACATTCGAGCACTCTGCAGACATTTACTGCAGGCAGCAATATCTCTGTTCTACAGATAGGGATTTTAAGAGAGACAGGGATAACCTGAATTGCCCAAGGTCCCAAAGGAGAAGTGTGGTATGATATCAGAGCTGCAAGTCTAGTATCCTTACCTTACAGACCTGTGCCAAAGCCTGTTAGACAAAACCTTTCTGTATTAAAAGAAGTCTCTCTTTGGGGAAACCGGTGATCCGACTCCCATCCTGTGTCCATTTGGCAAATTGCTTCTCAGAGCCCGTGCGCTGCTTTTGAAACCTGCCCTGAACCCCCACGGTTCCAAATGCTTCTCGTCAGCTCCAGGTGACTGCCAAACCTCTTCTTTGCAATCAGAAGTATTTTTAAAATGAGATGGAAATTAGTAGTTTATTTTTAAAATGCTGGAGTATTCAACAAGATAAAAAACATTTGCTTAGAGAGACTTTTTTGTGCAGCTAATCAGCTCAGTAATGCATCATTTTGATAAAAAGCTCTCCCTTCTTCATTTGGTAAACACAGCATACATCATTCCTTTCTGCGTGATGATGTTAAATAAGGGAAACGTGCTGTGGACAGGGTGGTTTCCTGTGCTTCTGGTCTGATTCAGGCAGTTTCAAGACGACAAGATCTCAGATCCAGGAGGGACGCGGCAACTGCCGATGCGGATTAAAAGCAGCTCTGCCACTGACTGCCTTTATGTCCTTGGGCTTATCACTTAGCCTGAAATATTCTCACGCTCATTAATTTTAGGCTTCAGGGAGGGCTGTGGGGTTTACAGGTTACTGAGCTTTCCTGAAGCTTTACACATGACTCCCCATTACTCCCTTCCATGGTCAACAAGAGCAAAATCCTGGGTGGGGCCACCAAGCTCCCTGGACCCCTAACTCCGAGACAAGCAGAGGGGACCCAAGCAGGCAGGATCAGCCAGGAAACGCACCCAGTCATGATGCGAGCAGAGAGAGCGGCCGGGAGTTTGCGGGTGAACATGAGGGCACCGCTTAATCGGATGTTAATTCCAGGGAGGAAAGGAGTTGGCTGGAGCCTGCGAAGGGTGCTGGCAGCAAGGAAAGGCACAGATCCACTCCCCAATCTGCTCTGCAGAGAGCCAGGATGTGATTTGCGGTGTAAAGCTGTATTAATGTCCAAAGTGCTGCTTGGCTCACACAGGAATCCTTTGTGTCTTTAATGAAGGGAAAAATCAGGGCTTTATTCCGAAGCTTTGTGTATAATCAGATGCCGTGTTGTAAGGCTCTGGAAAACACACCAGAAATAATAATTGGGAGGAAATAAAAGGTTTAGCTCAAAACAGTGTGTGATTTAAATAAGAAGTGAAAAAGAAAGTGCGCAGGATTTGAGCATCAGAAGAATGAACTTTTAATTCATTTGCATTGAGATTACAGGGGGAGGGGCAGCATTTAAACTGGTATAAAAAACTAGTTTAGATGTAAATGAGAGATAATGGTCTTTGGTAAGGAAATAAGCAGGGGGGTGAACTTTGGCCGTCAGGAGCCCACCGCAAGTCCTAGCATTGTCACTGGAGCTGGAGGCCCCAGATGCAGTAATTAGCAATGAGTTTGCAGATCTCAGCACCGATGGAACAAAAGGGCATCGCTGTCGAGCTGGGCTGCCAGCTGGGAGAAGGGGAGGTGAGCTGGCACGCCGCAAGGGATCATTACCCAGCAGTTTGCAGAGGGGAAAAGAAAAGATCCGAGGTTGCAGCCTGGGGCAGGCATAAAAGCAATCTAGGGTTTGTGGGGTTTAATAGTTCCCAGAGCCCTGGCATTTTCAGCTGAAAAATTCCCTCGGCAACTGAGCCAAAGGAGTCGAGGTTTTTAAATAGGTCCTGTGATGCCCATGGAGACAAGTGCTGCTATTCTTTAACCCTTGAAGGCTCAGCTGATTAGTTTGGATCGGGGAGGCACGCTGCTGGAGAGATGCGATTTGGTTTGTAATCAATCCATATGCCTTTGCTCACCTCCTCAAGAAGGAAGGGGGAGTGGGAAGCAGATCACAAGCCCTTGCCTGCTGCAGCCACGCTGCTGGTCTCCCCCCTTGCCCCCAGCCCGGGACGGTGTCTGCTGCACAGGCAAGTTAAAGCCGCGTACATACAGCCCATATGTGTCCCGCATCCTGCAAGGGTATCATTTGCCAAAGTTTGGCCAGAGATCTGAGGTTTGTTACTGGTATTATTTGTATTTATTGGAGAAGAGCTGGTTCCAGTTTGCTCTGGGAAAAGCCCAGCTCTCCCCCCAGGGTCCCTCAGCTCATGGAGGGATTGATTGATCTGCTTATTACTATCGTGTTATTATTTTTTAATTGCTCACAAGGAATGGCCTCCCTGGAATGCAGCATTTGTTTCTGCTGAGGCCGTCACGGCCCAAATCCTCCAACCCAGGACGGCAGCTTCTGGCATAGCAACCCCCCTGCTCATGAAAGAATGTGCCTCCGCTCCCTTCCCTGTGTGTGGTGCGGAGCCGTTCGCTACGGGCACATCTGATGAATACCGTCTGTTGCCACCTCTCAGTGGCCTGCCTAATCCCAGGCAGATTTGTTATAGATTTACATGTGGAGTGACCTGGTTTCTGGGTCCTGTCAGGAAAAAAAAACCTCTGCTGTCATCCGAGTGATGCGTGAGGCAGGCAGCCCTGGGGTCAGGCCCAGGCTTTACGTTCCCAGGACTGGCGGAGGAATGCGATTTGGCCTCCTGCTCCTGTGCCACTGTGCTTAACTCCCCGTATGGCACCTAAATACTGCCGGGGGTGCTGCCAGCCTAGGCTCCTGACCCCTTGCAGCATCACTGAGCAGGTCTTCATCCCTCGCTCTGGACTTTCACTCACACTTTGCAGGTGTCGGCTTTGTGAGATGGGAAGAGCCCCCAAACCCCTGTCCAGAGGTTCCCGTGCAGCATTTGAAGCAGAAGAGGTTGAACAGCCTGAGAGCTGGGAGAAAGAGAGGTTTCCACTGCGGGGCAATGGAGAGGGAGGTGAGGGGCAGCTGTTTCGTTCCCCGCTGAGCTCCAGGTTAGCAGCCAACACCCTAGTGCCGGGGCTCCGGGCAGGGGGACAGGAGGTGCAGTCCCATCCCCATCGCTGTCCCTCTCCAGGCACATCAGAGCAGCCCCACTCTTCTACCCAGGTCTCCCACACAGAGACATCGGAGGGCCTGCAAAGGATGCACAGGGAAGAAAGCACCTGGCCTCCGATGGCCCTCGCCCTGCCTGGGCTGCAGCAAGTTAGAAAGCAGGTAGCAAGTCTGTTCCTGCTATGCTCAGGCCCTATTTTTATTAGTTGCTTACCAGCATGTGTCAGGGAAAGTCCTGAAGCTCACCACAAGGATCATTTATTTCTCTCCCTCCCTCCCCCACGCTAATCCCATTTCGCCGCAGCGCTGCCCGGCAGCTCCCCTGCCTGCATGCTGCCTGCTGTGCTCTCTCCTGCTGCCACACTACTCTGAGGCCACTGCTCCTGCCCCGCAGAGCATCCATGTGCTTGTGTGTGCGTGTGTAAGCACACACGTGCGTGTGTGTGGGAAAAGCAGGGAAGGAAGGGAAATAGCCCTGGACTTTCTGCGGTCTTCTGCGGCTGCCCAGCACTGCAGGCAGCTCTAGCTTTGCAACGTGGGTGCCAGGGTCCCACCTCTCGCTGACGGACGCTAGGAAGCATTTCTGTGTCGCTGTGAAAGGCATCGAGTGTCCTGGCAACCCTTTGACAGCAGAGCTGGGCGCTGCTCCTCCAGATGTCCAGTTCCTGCTCCGACACCCATGCCCCAGCGTGGCCTTGAGCAAGTTGTTTGGTCTCCGAGGCTGGAAGCATGCCGTACGGTATCCCTGGCCTTTGGGGAGAGAGATGTCTCTGGTTTGGTCCGAGGCTTCCTAGCAGGCTGTTTGATATCTGAATATGCAGAAGTGGATGGAGGATTGATATTTGAAATGCAGAAGTGGATGGAGGAAAAAACGTGAGTCCCTCCTCAAAATAGCAACGTGCTAGCATGGGCAGCAACCATCTGTCCACTGCGCTGGCTGGCCTGCGCCGGGCAGCACGCAGCTGGCATTGCCAGGGGGGCATGGCTCCACTGTGCCGTGCCGGGCTGGTTTTTTTTTTTAACTTCCCTTTTATTGAAGAAACAGCAGACATTCCCAGCCAGATTTGCCGCTGGCGTCGCCCCAGCCACGTGGCTAGAGCGATGCCAGGAGCAGATTCTGCTCCAGGACTTGATTGTCAGCCGAAATGTGAACCGGCACCGGGAAAAGCCACTGAGGTCAGGATTCTCCCAGTGCGGAGCAGTGCAGGCTGCTGCGCCAGAGCTGCCCACAGCCGGGGGAAGCGAAAGGCCAAAGAGGGGGAAGAGAGAGCAGCGTGGGCAGGGAAGGGCAGTGCG
>NW_008824306.1:2185660-2188631 GCF_000699105.1 Pygoscelis adeliae | reverse complement strand
CGCTCTTAAAATGCTGTGCTGCACAGATCGGGATTGCAGGCGTTCCCCATACCTGTCATGTAAAGCTCTGCTAATTCAGCAGCATTGTGGTCGGGTTTTTTCTCCCCCTGCCTTTTCCCAGCTAGAGAAGCCTGGATCAGCAGCCCCAGTTTACATGACACTTCACCCCCCCCATGTGCATTTGGGAAGAGCAGGCAAGCTTTGGTCTGGGAGCCAGAGCATTCTTGGGAGCCACGTCTCTAACTCCCAGAGCACCAGAGCTGAGCACCCACCCAAGCTCAGAGGAAGCTTGCACTGAGATGGGACGTGCTGCGTTTGTTGACCTCCATCCCCCTCCTGGTCCTCTCTCTCACTGTTTTGGTTTTTCTTTTAGGAAGTTGAGAAGTGAGTGCTTTGCCACCCAGCAGGTCAGAGGAGCCCAGTCCTTCGCAGCTGGGAAATCTGAGCCATTGGTACTCTGGGCCAAGTTTCCCCCTTTGCTCCAGCACGGCTTTTGTCCCTCACTGCTAAGGGGACAGCGAGTCACACAGATTTGGCCAGCTCTGGGGCAGGGGCAGCTCCTGCCTCCCCCCTGCCCTCTTTGTCCATCACTGATTTTTATTTCCAAGCTGGCTCTTGATCGCCAGTTTAAAAAATCCCCACAACCGTTTCTAATGCGTCTCAGGTATAATCTTCTCAGGGAGGCCGTGTCCCCTCACCACATCCTCCCTGCGCTCCTGGAAAGGCCAGGCTGATTGCATTCATGCATCACTGTGCAAACCTACGGCCACTTCCCTTCCTGGAGGATTTCTCTGTCTGCAGGAGGATCCCTGAAGAGAGGATGGCAGGGGAGGGATGTGCGGGGGAAACAGCAGTGGCACCCCTGGCCCTGGCTGCTGGGGACACATGAAGGCCTGGTGTGGCAGGGGCAGAGGACAGGCAGAGCGAGGAGGGGAAAAACAGGTAAAGAGGAAACAGCTCAGGCCCTTTCTCCATGTCCCAGGTGGGCTGCATCACCTCTCCGCACCCCAGGCGAGTGCACACCTGGCCCCGCCAGCTATCCCGCTTTGCTATTGAGCCAAATTAAGGCAAAGCTCTTGCACGCCCCTACCCTGCCTGCGGGCGAGAGCACATGCGCCAACACACAGAGTTTCCAGAGAGGCTGGGGCAGAAAGGGAGCCTGTGGCAGTCCTTGGTTGTAGGAACAGTGGGGCAGCGAGGCTTCCCATAACCTCCCGAACCTGGGGGCTCACGGCACGCCCTGCTCCTGCCCCACCACCAAGGGTGCCGGCTCCAAGGCCAGCATGGGCATGGATTGGAGGCTCTCTGGCAACCCCCGGCATAACTACAAGGCCACACTCCCATCCCCACCACCAGCACAGGAGCACACCCCGGCTGCTCCCATCCCACTCCACAATTTTTATCCGGTGTCGACAGCTTCTGCGCGGCGCAGGAGCAAGCGGGAGGAACTGCCGGCTTTAAACTGGCTCCTGGAGAGACCTCCTGACTAGTAAATTTTCCAGTTAATCGTGTCCCGGTAGAGGGGACACTCACAAATCAGCAGCACCTGGCGCTCCGGAGCAGCGTTCTCTCCTATGGGTACAAGTAATCCTTCAGAAGAGCGGCCAGGGGAGAGGGGGGTGTTTTTCCCTGTGTTCTCAGTCTGCTAACCACGGGCCTGTGACGGCTCTTCCAGCGTAGCTGTTATCACCGCTCCCCTTCCAGAGGCAATTAGCTCGCTTCCCCCGCTGTTTGCACAGGCCTCACAGGCAGCAATGGGGGAGACAGAAAGATGGGAAGTTAAACCTGATTGCAGAGCCACAAAATCAACAGGACGACAGCAGGGGCTGGGTATTGCCTGAAATGGGATGTAAAGTTCATTTTCTTTCATTCGGCGATGGATTCATTCCCAGCTCAGGGAGAGCTGCTGGCTGTAGGACAGACAGCACGTTGTCTTCTCACCATTGGGCTTTCACTCTGCCAAAACCAGACCAGCCGGATGCTTTCATCAGGAGTGATAACCTGCCTCTTGGGTCTGGAAAGCAACAGTCCTGAGATACTGTCCCCCTCCAGGATGCAGGTGACAGTACCTCACACCCCTGCGGAGCATGGGGCAGTGGTGACCATCCCCTGCCGATGAGGGCCATCGAGCTGCGTGGCACGGGGCTGTGCCATCAGACTGCAGCACAAGGCTTTCCGCAGGCAGTTCACACCTCCTCATTCAAAATGTCCCCCCCAGTCTCTCTGTCCTTCCTCTCTGCCTCTGGTGGGGTGTGGGTGGGTTTGGAGTGTGCAGCGCTGGACCAGAAGGAGAGGGCCAGCATGGTGCTGAGGTGACTCTTTGCACTTTTGTTTTCTGTGGCAGCCAGGATGCATTATCCAAACCCATAAAATGCATGAAATGACCCGGATCCAAGCTGATTCCGTCCCAGTCCCGCTCCCGCTGTAAGCAGCAGCAGGATGTAAATGCTGAGTTCCCACATTTTTAACATTATTCCTGGTTTTGTCGGGCTCCTCCAGCCTCGTGGCATTTCCCAGGGGAAGCTTCTCACTCCTTCCAGAGCCCCAGGGGAACCTGAGAGCCAGGCTGGGACAGTTCTGCCACTTGACCCCCGCCAAGCCCTCAGCAGCCCAGCTCAGGGAGACTCCTGCAAGGAGCATGGACCACGTGCCCCGTGCGGAGCCCGTCCACGTGACTGCCCCCGCCTGCCCTGTGCTGTCTCCTCTGACCGACGGCTGGAGGGGATGGCAGCCCCCTGCCCTTGCTGCCACAAGAAAGAAAGGCCAGAAGAGAAGCTACTTGGCAGCCTTGGCATTAACCCAGCACGCATCCACTACGGCCGGCTGGGAAAGCCCAGCCTGACACCCGCCACCCATCATCCAAAACTCCATGTGCTGGTTTGGGGGGAGGGGTACAGCCCTCTGCACCTCCTCTAGATGCAAAGACCTGCAGCAGGCACCTGCAGGTGAGTGAGTGCATCAGGCTTGGTCC
>NW_008824306.1:2180179-2185077 GCF_000699105.1 Pygoscelis adeliae | reverse complement strand
AGTGAGCGGCTGTGTGGTGCTTGGTTGCTGGCTGGGGTTAAACCACAACAGGTCTCTATGCCGTTCCCCACTGAGACCTCGGGCACTGCTTGTCCTTGCTTGAACCTCTTTAGGGATCAAGCCCTTATGCCAGGATGTTGCTGCCTCCCCCTGACAAAGGACTTCATCATTTCTTCCAATGCAAAGGCTGAGGAGCATCTAATCCCAGAGAGCCAGCAGGCTGTTGCGGGGAGGACACTTCTCCTCTGGCCTTTTGCTCCCTCCATCCAGGCGGGCAGAGGAAGATGCGCATGTGCTTGTGCCTGAGCCCACGCTCACCTGCTGTCTGTGGGAAACATCCCTTGGCAGGGGGAGGCAAGTCTCCTCCTGCTCTGCAAGGTTAGAGCTGCTGGGACATTCCCATCTCCTCCTGCCAAAAGCACTGCTGCTGAAATCGCATTGCTGCAAATAAAACTGTCTCCTGGCTCTTTACTAGGGAACGGTTCGCCTTCTATTTTTAGACAAGCTTGCAAGCTTGCATTGAAGATTACCCTGCTCCTGTTTCTCTCCCTGTCTCTTTGCTGTGCATGTTTCTCCTCCTTTCCCTCCCTCGCTGTGAGTCGCGCTGAACCAAGCTCAGCTTCTGATGGGGTCTGGGAGCAGAGGACAGCCACACGCTTGTGTGCCAAAAACAGTGATTCTAAAGCCATCGAGAGCAATTGCCTTAGCGTTAGGTGGAGAGGGAGCAGCGTTTTGCCAAGCCAGGAGCCGTTCTCGGCTTGCCATGCCCAGCCTCCGCCTGCTGAGTGCTCCCTCCACCTGGCCACAGCCAGGGACCTGCTTCCATATGCTCTAGAAGATATTTCTTTTGTGCAGACTCTGTGTCATCTCTTAAAATTGCCTAAACACTTAAGTAGAAAAGCATACTGGCATACTGTCTTTTGAAAATTGTACCAGGATAGGAGCTGCAAGAAAGGTCTAGTGCCTGAGGATTGTCACCTCTCTAGGAATGGAGTTCATTGGTGTTCCAGTGACCTGATGAATAATAAAGAAAAAAAGAAAGAGAGGAGGCTTTTTCAAAGCCCTGGCCTGTGGGGCGGCCAGTGCGTAACATGGAAGCAAGGGGCAGCTGGAAGGGGGAGAGGGGTGGGCAGGGATGGCCAGGCACGTTGTAAATCCCACACCAACCTTTGCGGTGGCTGTGGGAAGGCACGCCACGGCTCTGCTGCTCTGCACAGAGCTGCGCGCTGCGCTCGCCCCACCATGCCAGCAGCCGCAGCAAAGAGTGGAGGCTGTTTCATCTGCCTGCCGAGGGGGACCGGCCGGCATCACGGCAGTCCCGGTGCTGCCTCGGGATGGCAGTTCTCCCTGCCGGGAGACCTGAGATTGCACGGCCTCAAAAGAGCAGGGGTAACACGTTCAAAGCAGCTCTGGAGCCCGCAGGCATCCCCCCTCCCGCGTGCACGGATGCAGGAGGCAGAGCCCCAGCCAGAAGGAGTGCATCCAAGCCTGCTTGGCGGGGTTAACCTCGGTCCCAAAAGCCGGTTAGGCAAATTAGCAGGCGTTTTCCCCGAGCTAATTAACTTCCCTCACAGCAGGGCTAATGAGCTCCAGCGAAGCACTTGGCTGTGGCAGCTAGCCGGCCCCCAGGCGAGGGGCTGGCCTCGAGGGCTTGCTGCAGCCTGCGGCATTGGCAGGTACCAGCTCCCTCTGGGAAACTCCTGCTTCCGAGCGCCCATCGTGCAAGCGCCGCCAGCCCGGCGGTGGTGGGGCTCAGTCTTCCCCACTGGCCCTGGAGGCCACCTGCAGTTTGGGAAGTGTGTGGGAGTCCCCGTCTTGCACCAGGCAGGTCTGGGATGCTCCTCGGAGCGAGGCAGTACCAAGCACAAGCCTTGGCACCTCCAGGCAGCTCCGGAGGGACACAGGTGGGATTTCTTCCACCAGGGGATGACAGTGTTTGGGAGCTGCCTTTCAGCATGTCTCTTCCATTTCTTGGTGAGCACGGGCGCAGTCCAGCCCTGTGTCCACTGAAGTTGGTGGCCAGTTTTCCACTGATTTCAGTGGCCGGTGAAGCAAAATGTCTTCAGTATTCTCCTCTCCTCCCGTCCCAGCAAACCACATGTATTTTACCCTCCACTCGACTCTTCTGGGGATCGATGGGTCGTCAAGATGATGAGTTAGTGCTTGTAGTGACAGTGGCACTTTCCATTACTGCTGATATACCTGGGGGACATGTCTCCCAAAGACTCATCAAGGCTGGGAAATTCAACAAAGAGGCTAAAACTGTCATTTGCAATGAAGCCACCCCAAAGCCCCAGTCCTGTGGTGTAGGCAGGACCTTCCCAGACCTGCAAAGACCCCTCTGGGCCCCGGCAGGTCCCCAGGGACACCAGCACAGGCGCTGTGAATGTGGAGCAGAGTACAGGCTTGCACCCAGCCTACTGCTGCTTTGGGGTTTTTTCCCCTCTCCCTTTTCACCAACTGATTTCTTCACGGAGAGCCTTTTGGATAAACACTTCTAGCTGGGGAATGATTTCTTTTCCTGCATATCTTTCGTAACTAGCAGACACCAGGTTTTTTTGAGGTTGCATTATTATGACATTTTAATTGGCTCAGGACTGCACAAGTCTCAAAGCCAATTTGGCCCCGGCGTTTTCAGGCAGAACTGTTTTCTGTCTCCATTTTGATAGATACTTTACACTGGCCAAAATGGCCTCGCGTTAAATAAAACAAAACCTCCTCTTATTTTACAGCTCACGGGCGATCCGGTTCCTTGCCTTCCTGCTTTAATTTCAGCTTGAAACATGAACCGTACCTGTTCCCCCCATCGCCGAGCTGCCCGCCCAGGGATGGCTGCAGGGCGAGCGGCAGCTGGGCTGCCTGTTCCCACTCGCCTTTGTTTCGCTACCGTGGGGGAACCGGCTCTGAGATAGCGCGCTGAGTAATTGCAGGATTTCAGGCAAAGACGGGGCTGCAAGTCGTGAACTGCTAATGAGTGGGTGTAGCTGGAAGGGCTGGTGGGGGCTGGCGGGGGATGCTCGGGGCCAGGCGGGCGACAGCTGGCCGTGTGTGTCGTGGCAAGGGCACTGGCTGCACTGCTCCAGCAACGCCAGAGGTTGTGTCAGAAATGTGCCACTCGTCGTGACGGCAGCGGCAGACGGCAGCGAGACAAACCCCCGGCGGCTGCAAAGCCCACACGGAGCATCCCCATGCGCGGCAGTGCTAATCTTTAATTTGTCACACCTGCACGGCTCCCCTGGCCTCCTTCCTCCCTGCCTTTTTTTTTCCGAGGCGCTGGCTTTGATGCTGCCTGACATCCCTACGCTCCCGCTCCGACACCCTCCCGCTTCTCCCAGGCTGCCCTTCCCTCCCACGCTCCCCGTCCAGGGGGCTGCCACCCACAGACCCCACTGTCCCCCCGGGAGCCCACCACCCCGTGCCTCCCTCCCCCCCCTTCCTGTCGGGATTTCCCTTCGGAGCAAGGCTGCTAATTGCTGGGTGTTATCATCAGCGCCCCAGGAGAGGCTCCAGCAAAGCCAAAGGAGGCACCCACGTGAATCCTGGGTACAGTGCTCACTCGCCTCCCCGTCCTGCCCTCCACAGCGAGAGCGGCAAGCGCCCCTGGCCCCCAGTGTGCCACCTGGCTCGTTAGGGTCACTGCTGGAGGTCTTTTAATTAGCGATGGCCAAAATGCGTGGCTGAAACCACCACGATGGCCCACGCGTGGCTCTCATCCAGTGACACGGCACACACAGGCACCAGCCCAGGGACGTGCATCACGTATCTGCTCCCCTGCTCGGCACCTTGCTCGCTTGCAATAGCGAGGTTGTGGCGGCTTGCTGCGCACCGGAGGCGAACGGGGCAGAGCCGCCAACTAATGCCACGCTGCTACCGACACGGAGCCCACCTGCCCCAGCCTTCCTTGGACTGGAAATATTTTTGGTCAAAAAAAACCCCAGTTGTGCCACGTCTCAAAATCTTTCGGGTTTTGGCCCGTTCTGAGCTAAGCTGCTGAGAGGGTTCCGGAAAGGAAAGGTGCAGGATCGGATGTCAGGCAGCTAGGAAGGGTGTCAGCCCTGCAGCTGGAGGGCTGTGTAAGCCCTGCCCTGAGCTTGGGTGTGACATACGTGTTGATGTCTGTAATGTATCACCTTAGGATCTTGTGTCAACTTTCCTAGCATGTCTTTCCTTTTTTTTAACCAACCTGCCAGGTGTTGCTGCAGTTCATAACCTGAGATACTTTTTTTTTTCTTTTCTTTCTGACTTCATGCTTTCAATATGATTTACAAAAATCGCTTATAATAAGGCTCATTCAGCAGCTGGATAATGGTTGTCAGGAGTTAAGAAACACTGTGGCATGTTTAGCACAGAAGCATATTGTGTATCTCTCTGGTATTAAGGCTGTTTCTGTTAAGAGGAGGATGTGCAAAGGTACATACGGGGAGCCAACAAGGGCATTTCTTGCAAGTGATGTGAGGGTTGCAAAATGGAGGAGGGACAGTGAATGGCCTCAGCAGTTAATTCACAGCTGTAAATCCAGATTAGGAGAAGAGTTCAAGGTCTTGGAAAGGCTGTGTTAATCCCTTCCTAACCTTGGCCTTAAATACTTGAATGACCAGCTCTCTCCCTGCCGCGTCCCCGTTTGGCAGCTCTGATCTGCCTGCCGGGCGCTGAGCGGGGCCAGGGAGGGACGTGGGCTGCAGCCCCCCACGGGACCTGACAAAGCAGGTCCCCATCCCTTGGAAAGGTCTTTTGGTCCCAGCGTTACCTTCACACCCAGGGCGCGGGCGCTCAGAGCACGGTGCTCGCCCAGCCACCCTCCGCGGGTGGCAAGCCCCTCCTGGGCAGGAGGGAAGGTCCTTTGTCGGCAGCCGGGCTCCTTCCTCTCTCCGTCAGCCTGTTCCCCGGCCGGGCCCGCC
>NW_008824306.1:2177108-2180137 GCF_000699105.1 Pygoscelis adeliae | reverse complement strand
ATTTTTTTTTGTTTTTTAAGACTAGTAAGAAGTGATGCGTTTGTGGCTAGCGGCTCTGGGGTTTGCCCTTCCTTCCGCCAGGCTCGCTCCACATAAGCCGGCGCTAAGTCTGTGGGCTAATTGGCTTTATTTATTGTCTCTTTTAAGGCTTTGTATTGTGCAGGGGTTTATTTGCTGTTGCTGCTGCTTCGCTTATTTGTTTGGGGCAGGGGTTTTGTTTTTCTTTTTGCCTTCCTCTCAGGGGCCTCTGTAATTGTCACCTCAGGCATCAATTAAGGGCTCAGCAGTGCTTTTGGGCACTGTCCCAGCTTGGGAATTGCACAACTCTGGGGAGGGGGAGGCTGGGCGCAGAGGCAGCCCTGGCAGGGAGCCTGCGTGCGAGGACGCCATGGGGCGATGCTGCGGGGAGGGGGCCGGGGGCACCGCGGGGCAGAGCTCTGGGGTTTCATAACCAGGGCTGTTGGGAGGTTTGCTGTCGTAGAGGTCTCCCCACTGAAGCTGAGCTGCATAAACTGTTAGATAATCTGTGTTAGAGGCTTTTCCTCCCTGGCAGGAGAGCTGCTGGATGCCAGCCACACGAGTGTTTCATACTTGCAAACCTCTACTTTGCTTCCCAAATTCAGCCGCTCAAAATTCTGCCAATTTTGCAAACAAAAAATTGGGGAGTTTTTTGTATGGTTTATTACTAGCAAAATCCTCTTGCCTTTTTTTTTTTTTAATTGCCAAAAAGCGCAAATAATGTTTCATTTCTCCTGAAACAAGCAGAAAAGCATCCTTTTTGGGTTTGGGTTTTTTTTTTCTCGTTTCCCCGAAATAGGGGATTTCCATTGCAGCTGTCCCATGACTTATTTTTCTCTCCAGGGGACAGAGGCTGGGATGGAGTTACCTTCCCAGAAGGTTGTCTGAGGAGCAGCACACCCAACTCCATTACACTCACGCAGAAGTATCTCTGCAGACCTTCTCAAAGCCTCACTCGGCAGAAAGTAAGAAAAGTGCTCACGTCAGTCAGCTGTCTTCCCTCTCATCCTCCACCAGAGCATCTTTTCAGAAAATTAGGCTAACGCTTTGCATCGTGCTTGCCATGTGCTAAGAGCCTTCTGCCCGATTTCTGGTTAGTGTAGAAGGAGGGGAAAGAGCGAAGCAAGAAAGAGCAAAAGCAAAGTGATCCTGGGCAAAAGACCTGAAGATGTGTCCGGGCTCCCCACCGCAGCCCCACGGAGAGGCACAGCCCCATGTGTGCGGGGGCCAGCCGCCGGGATGCTTGGGGCCCATCTGCCTTGGAAGCCAAGTCCCGGGAGTCAAGCGATGGGATTAAGAAGTCAGCCAGACATGCTGTCCACCGGGTAAGATTAGTCCCTGCTAAAGCGTTTCCTAATCCCAGGCGCAATTGTGATAATCTAAGCACAGATTAACTAGGTCCAGCTGGAGTTAAGCTCCCCACTCCCCGTTTATTTTTGGCAGGAAGAGACGGCTGCTTGCTCCAGTGCCTTGTCAGACAGTCGCACACCACATCTCCCTCGGGACAACAGGGTGCAGAAACTCAGCGTAGTAGATTCGCCTTGTGGCAGAAGTCCCAAATCCTATGGTTTTATCACAAGTTTTGTGATATAGGGTGGCATTTTGTTCCCAGGACCCCATGTCGCAGATTTCTTTGACTGCATAATAAACCATCTTTTCACTTCCAGAAAAAAAAAAAAAACAACTTTTTTGGCCCTCAAAATGCAAAGAAAACAATGTCAATGTAAAATTGTCTTCAAGAAAGCCCTTCCCTAGGGCTTTTCTGTGGGGTAAATCAGTAACTAGTTCACATAAGGCTAGGAAGGCAACGATCTCCATCAGCCTTCCACGCAGCAATATTTGATGGATTTGAAAAGCTACAGGGTTTGGGAAGAAAAAATACTACTTCATGTCACGAGTCTCCCTTTTACTTTCTCAGCTGAAGGCTCGTGTGTGGCTGGGGCTGGACATGGGAGCTGAAGGCCGTTCCGCTTTCAGGATCTCCCTGCTGCAGCGTCTGGATTTCTTTAAGTGAAACTATCAGTGAAGGCCCGTTGGGTTTGTAAAGCTTTGAGAATGTTCCTATTATTCTTAGCTATTACAAAAGCTTGTTTTTCAAAATAAAATAAGCTCTTTGCCAAAATTTCATAGTCTGCCTTTAGTAGGAAATGAAAGGAAGAGCATAGGGAATGTTAAAAGTTGAAACTGGTATTCCCAGATGCTTAAAACAGCTCTGTTTCTTTTTTTTTTTAAGAAGAAACATCTAAATTTCACTCTCTCGAACATTTCTGGATCATTTTAAGGTAGCAAGAGCACCGTGGCAATGACTCACATTATTGCATTTTGATATATCCCTTTGTCATCTCCAATATAAGACACTTTGTGTTCAGGCTGAAATGTAACTTTCTCACAGGCACACATACGCACGCATGTATCTGTGTCTCTGCACAGAAATCATATACTGTGAGAAAAAGCTGGGTGCGGGATTCTCTTGGAGCTGGCGGCTCCAACGTGCAGAGTCGGCGGCCAGAGGGAGCTGCTGGCTGGCACCCCGGGCAGCCCAAGGGGCCGTTCGTGGCGGGGGGCAGAGGGTGCCAGGAGCATGCCTTGGATGCTGCGGGACACCCCCTCCTGCCCCGCTGCATACGGGGTTGCTCTGCAAGAAACCCATCGGCTCCGAGAGAGGACTCCCCGAGGAGATATGGGGCAGCTCGGTCCTTTTTTCAAAGGAGGACCCTGCCTGGGGAGGGAAGCGGTAGGCAGGAGCGGGTGCTGACCGTCCCCGGGGTGTACCCGTGCACCTCACGTCTAACCCGGCAGGAGCCTCGTCCTGCCCCACTGCTGTGGCCTCCTGCTGCCGGCAGCCTTCCAGGCTTGTTTTATTGCTTCGGTCTTAATTTCTCGGGGCCACAGGCCGGCTGGGTGAGTGGACACCACACTGTTTAACGAGGAGCCGCGTCTCCGCGCTGCATCCCGGAAACTTCTGCGTAGGTTTTAAAAATAGGGACAGATTAAAGAGATTGATTTATTTT
>NW_008824306.1:2171748-2176785 GCF_000699105.1 Pygoscelis adeliae | reverse complement strand
CCGGCCGCCCGTCCCTCCTCCCGCCATCCCGCTTCCTGCGTGTGCGTGCTTCCCTTCCCCAGGCTCCAGTGGGATGAAGCAGAGGGCATCTGATCCAGGGAGAAAAACCCATGAGTTTCCCAGGCGGTGCCTCTCCCCCCCCGGGGAGCGCAGCGCTGTGGAGCGTGGTTATTAACCAGACAGTCCTGAAGGACACTTTAAAATAAATTAAGAGGGCTGTTCCGCTCCTGCAGCTGATTACAGGCATGTCTTTTTTTTTTTCCAGAGAGTGGAAAAGAACACTTGGAAAATATTCTCTAATTTTCCCTTTTTGCCAGATCAGGCCTCTGTGTAATAACAAAACCACGGTGCTCGCCGCTCGCTGCTCTCTTTGGGACACCCAGGCTAAGCGAAAGCGCGTAAATCTGTGGGAGGCCCAGGGCCAGAGCGCAGCTGTCCTGACATGCTATCCGCCCCCCCGCCCCGCCTCCCCGCTACGGCTTTAGCATCTGAAACGCAGGAGACATGCAGATCTGGAGGTAAGCCCTGGTGGGAAGGAGAGCAGCACCAAGTCCTGCAGGTCACCAGTTAAGCGTTTCAGCCCAGAGCAGATCTCTCATAAGCCACTTTTTGGAGATAAGCTTATCTAGACCCGACAGCTGAATTTAACCCTGAACTTTTGATCTTGTTTTTTAGCCTCGGCAGGCCTATACATTTCCTTGAAATTATACACACCAGATTTCAGCTCCCCCGCTACAACGGCTCCGCTGCTCCCTTAAAAGGGACCTGCACGGCTGTGCATGACAGCAGCATCCAGTAATGCCCTTGCTTTCACAGCCAGCCCTGCAAGTTAGACAGGCCCCCAGCCGGGGAAAGCCTTCAATTACTGACTGTGGGGCTCCAGCAGGAGAGGAGCCTGGATCTTACACTTCCAGTGATAACACATTTGAAGGTAATATTGCACAGAAGTGGATTATAACCCCGGCACTTTGCTATGCGGGCTTTTGGAAATTTGTTTTCAGTGCATGGAAGCAGCTAGAAACGTTCTTTCTCGCTGCATGAGATGCACTTGGTAATAGTCTTTCTGTTGCTGGACAAGCTGACTGCATTGGGGCTGTCTGCGCCGTGACAGACCAGCCAGGAAGGGGGTTGCTAATCAGTTTTCCTAGCATCAAATCAGCATCTGCTATATACGATCGAGGAAATTGAGGAATCTCAATGTTTTTGCAATATTGCTTAGTTGGCCATGAAATATGGGTGGTTCTGAGAGGAACGGCTTATTTCTACCTCACGAAGATAAAGCAGCTTTGGCTAATGATGAAGCATCGCTGCACGATGAAGCCAGCTAATAGCAGCGCTCTGATGAGGGCAGACACGCAGCAGCATCCCAGCAGAAGGGAAGGGAGGCGTAAACGGCTTTGCAAATAAGACATTATTAATATGGTTGAACTACAGAGGGCAGAAGGGATTTCTTTTCTCCTCTTTCACTCCGAAAGCAATATTCAGAAAATGCCTAGGTTCCCACGTTTAGCCAAGAAATTAAATACTTAGAAATTTAACTGGATGTTTTCTAGCTTGATTTTTGTTCGCTAGCACACAAGTCCGGTAACCCTGGGCGAGGCGGTTGTCTGGAGTCGGGCTGAGGAAACCACTCTCCCAGCCAAGGGGTGGATAAACAGTATTTAAACAGAGCCGAAGTCCCACTTTTGGAAATGATTTGGGGCTTTACTCACCCACGTCACTCCTGACACCAGGGTCTGAGCTCTGCAGGCTCTCTATCGCTTCTGAAAATGTACCTTCTTCGCATGCCTAAACAGGTCTTTAGCACTCCCCTCTTTAAACCTACGACATTTGCCACAGCAACAAAGAGCTCCTGGGGTCAGTGTGAAGTGGCACGACTTTGTGGAGTTCATGGAGATCAAGGGATTCACAGCAGCTGAGGGCCAGGCCCTTCATCCTCGAGGCAGGGCAGGTATTCGCGCTACCACGCATCCCGCAGCCCACCTCCGCAACGAGGGCACCCGGCTCACTCACGGCTTTTCCCGGCCAAAGCACTTTCTGGGTTTCTGCTTTGGCAGGACAGCTGTGGTAGCAGGAGGGAGAAGTTTGCTTCCTTCCTCCCCTCTCTCCCCAGCACTAGCATTTTTCCTGAGAGTAAAAAAACCAAAAATCCCAGAGCCTCCCCTCCCTCTCCATACAGCCGGGGGCTGGGGGAGCCACCGTGTGATGGTGGGGCTGGACGTGGGGACAGCGCTCCCAGGGCTGGCGTGGCAGAGCTGGGCAATCCGGTAGCTCAGAAGGGCAGGGACAGCCTAGGTTTTGTGGGATTTTTAGGCCAACCACAGGCCGGTCAGTTTAGATCGACGCCGAAAAGGGCAAACCTGGTTCCTGGGACCAAAGCGCATAAGCCGTTTTTATGTAACAGCCCTGTGATATAAGCGGCAGCCGGGGATTTATGCTGTCTTTGAAGTAAATTGCATGCCGGTGCGCTATAGCGTGAAAGTTAAGATTTACCATTGCCAGGACACTGAAGACCCCGGTGGAAGCAAGGGAATAAATAGCGCGGCGCTCTTCTCGCTGGCTTCTGCTGCGCGACTCGGCTTCACAGACCTTCCTCCCCTCTCCGCCCTTGCTTCCACTTGCATTGTGTCGGGGAAGCAAATTGGTCACATCTGCATCCGGCCAGAGAGGAACAAATGTGCTGGCTAGGCAGCAAGGAGCTTTCTGAGGGGGGATACCTCAAAGTAAAATGAAAGGCTGGCCGTCAAAGGTAGAAAACAGACCGGAGGATGAAAGGGATTCTTTGCTTAGCTTTGGTAAGGCTACTAGGTATTAATAAAATTTAAAAAAGCACAAGAAAACTGGGGCATCCAGAGCAGCACGTTTTTTCCCCCCTCCCCTTTTCCTTTGCTCATCCTCTGTCATCAGCGGAGGGGAGGGATCGGCGTCCCCCCATGCTGCGGCAAGCACTGTTTATCTTCACTCCTCAGGACGCTGCCATTAGCAGGGCTTCAGTGCGCCGTGATGCTTCATCATTAGCTGGAGGTGCTTGATCTGGCTGGAGAAGAAATGAGCCGTTCCCCCCAAAGAAACCCTCGCGTTTCATGGCCAGCTGAGCAAATATTTTTAAATACTCCAGCTCTGCAATTTCAGCGGTCAGATAAAACAAAGGGGGACCTGATACAAAAGGGCTGAATTCTTCCGTTCGCTCTCCGGCAACCCCACCGACGTCAGTAGTGGTAACGGGGAACCAGGTTCAGCACAGCAGGGAAGCACATGCATAAGTCCCATGGAAAATCCCTGCAGTCTTTACAGTTAATCATGTCCAGTTAATCATGTCCAGAGGTGGACGAGCGCTCATCTGATGCACTGAATCATGACACACAGGCAATTACCCTAAATCAGAGCAGTATCTTCCAGTCCCAAAAGGCTCCATTATGCTTCACCAACTCCTGAAGGGAAGGTAAAAATCCCAAGCGGCAGCACTGTCATGTAGGGAGGATGAAACAGCCAGGTGTTCATCTGCCGCCTCCCCGGCACTTTTCTAACCTCGTGAAAAGTTCTGGCAGCTCTTTAAATCCAGGCTGCTGAGATTTACAGCTCCAAACCCTCCGGGCAGCTCGCTGAGTTTACTCTGGGTTTCTCCCAGCCGGCTGCACCAAGCCCCACCGACAAGGTTTCACGGGGGCTGAGGCTTAGGGGCTGGGCAGTGTTTGGCCTCCTTCTTCTCTCTGACTGCAAATATGCGTCTTCCCCTCTTCTGAGCATCCTGGCCCCCTTCTCAGGCACTCTGCTGAAGTAAAGCCTTCTCGCCACCCTTTCATTGCCTGGGTCCAGAAAGTCTTTCACGCACACTGACGGAGATCCAGAAGAAGCTGCTGCCTGCTGGGAATAGCCCTACCCCTGCCCTGTGCCACCGCCAGCAGCTCGGGCAGCCGCCGGGGATTCAGCTCTCAGGGCATCCCAGCTTGTGCTCGCTCGGCATCAGCGAGGAAAAGGCCCCTGAGGAAGGATGCTCATTAGCTGCAGCATCTCTCCTGCTGGCCAGGCTCCCATGGCTGCACAGCCGAGACCTCGACAAGCTTGGCTCACCCGCCCAGGGACCGCAGTGCTTCGATTGCCTCCAGGCATTCAGCTCAGCAGGATCCCCCGCTGCACTGCTCTGCGATTGGAAGCATTTTCCAGCCCACCGCTTGCTAGGAAAAGAGAAATACCCCAAAATGAGAGGTTTTGTGAGAAGGGGACGTGATGCTGGGGTGAATGGATCCACGTCTGGGCAAAGGAAAAGGAGACCCCTTCCCATGCTGGTTACACTGCCTCTGAAACAGGCGCTCCTATCCCAGGAACAGCTTTGGCATCCATTTATAGGATTACAATATTATCGCACATTAAGACACAAGCTAAGCCCTGTTTTTCATGTGTGCGCAGGGGAAAAGGCAAGGCGGGAGGAGGGCCCGCGTATTCTTGTTTAGGAGCCAAAGACTAATGTGCCCAGCAAAGCAAAATTAACCCAAATACCATGATTATGCAGAAAAAAAAATCTGCCAGAGAATGTCATTTCACCAGCGATATCCTGCAGTTTTCCGCCAGTGAGAGTTCGAGAGGTGGCATGGTAACAGAGTACATCAGGGCAGGCATTTGACTGGAAGCATTAAATACCTCAGAAAGGTGAATGGCCAAGGTCTTCACGATAATTAAAATGTGTGCAGTCTTCATAGACCAAGGAAGGGACAGAGCTATTGTTTAAACAGGTAATTAGAGCTGTATTTTAAGCAAACTCGAGGCGGTAACGAGCTCTCTCAGACAGGGAGAGCAGCTCTCCTGCTCCTGGTTCCAGCATGAATCACTATTGCCCCCCCACCTGCTGCCGGGGAACGGCCACGGTTCTCCCAGCCCCACTCCCCGGTGACTGCGTCTGGTGGGGGAAAAAAAAATCCTATTTGATTTCACATTTTTCACTCCCTGTCTCCTTCCTTCTGCGTTCAGGTTCAAGAGAATTGGCTGAGCCACTTTTTTTTATTAGAGCGGCAGCAGGAAAAAAAAAAAAGGGGCCCAGCC
>NW_008824306.1:2161988-2171603 GCF_000699105.1 Pygoscelis adeliae | reverse complement strand
GGAAGGGCAGCGATCTGGTGGAGCTGCCGTAGAGGCAAAATCAGCCACCTCCACCCCGCAACCCAACCCCGGCAGACTATAAAGACTCATTGTCAGCCAAACCCGTGTAGATGTGCCATAATCTTGTTCTGGACAGCCAGGGATGCACGTTCTTCTGCTGGGGGGTCCGCATTGGAGCTAGGCAGGAAGAGACTCAAACCCTCCTCGGTGCCAGGGATGGGGCCCAGGGAGCCCTGCTGCCCCCGGCTCTGCTTCATGCAAAGGGCTCATCCCTTCCTCTCCTCCGTCTTGCTGCTGGCTCCTGATCGGGTTTCCACATTAGCTGGCAGGGGGGAGATGCCAACTTCTAATTAACCCCCTTGTACAAAAAACCAGAGAAAACAATCAGACCCGGGGGAAGGCAAGGAGGTGCCTTTGCACCATCAACACAGTCTTCCATGAAAAATATATAAGGGCCAGACATCAACGATGAGGAAACAGGAGAGTACAAAGAACTGCGCTCGGCTGCCCGGCTTTGCAGCCATATCATCTGGGTTGCTCTGACAGGCCGAAAAAAGCCTAAAACAAAACACTTCAAACTGCAAAGGGCTTTGGGAGCAGCCTGAAAACCGGGCTTGTGGGGAGCAGCGGGGTGAGGGCACGGTACTCTGACATAGAGCACGGTGAGGCAAAAGCAAAGGGCAGGTCGCGTCTGTGTGTGCTGGCCATAGCGATAGTCTTATGCTCCAGTTTGTTTGCAGCCTGGCTTCAGAAGCCAGGGCCAAAGTTTTGTGTGGAAAACTCAGGATGAATTTTCACTCTGTATTTTGCTCTGGAGTATTGCTCCAGAGGAGAAGACTGATGCCAGCGAGTGCGGAAGGGCCAGCCTGTTTTGAACCTGGTCTCTCACCCCTTTGGGAGTAGAGCTGGAAGACAAGGCACAACACTTTGACAGTCAAGGAGGGCTTTGGCTGGTTCCCTGAAGTATATTTGCTTGCTTACATTTTCTCTTAAGTGCCAGGTTAACTTATTATAATGACGATACCTGCAACACGCAGAAATCTTCTTTCTCCTCTCCACTAGAAAGGGTGGGAAAGAAGATGAGTGAGAGTATCTTATTGCTGGTTTTGACTGCCCACACAGTGCTGCGTGAGCTTCAGAAATCATTTCTATTTCTTCTGAGTCTCGGGATATCAGGAGGTTTTGTTGCAGCCCCAGCTCCTGAAGTCCTGTGATAATGTGAAACTGTCGCGGCTCTCTTGTCTTCTCTAGCCCTCCTTCCTGCAAGAAAGCTGTTAAAATGTTAACGACGGAGGGAAAGCAGGGGAAAAAACTCATCTATATGATCTTTTAGGAGCAATTAAGGTCAGATTTGCTGTCCTCCATGGCTGGAGGTGCTCAGCACTGCTCCCTAGCCAGGGCTGTTGTTCAGGGTGCTGGCAGGACCCGCGATGCTAGTGAGAGCCCGCAGCGCTCTGGCTGCTTTCATGGCAAGAAGCAGGAGAGGATGCGAGGTTAGCCTAGGTCTGGAGGAAAAGCCCACCCCTGACTTCTTGACTAAAGCATCCCTCCAGGAGCCGTCTCGTAGCTGCTGGCGTGTCAGAAGCTGTGAGTGTCTGCAGCGGCTGCTGGGGGTCTGACCCGCAGCCCGTGGGAGCCGGGGGCTGAGTGCCTGGTGGGAGGGGAGCTGAGTTTCATGGGGCCGGGTTGCGCCACTGCAGCATCTCACAGCTCTGCCCCAGCACGGCCGGGCAAAGCCTGGGCTTTTCCCAGGAGAGGGGGCAGCCTCGGCAGCACGGAGCAAAACAGCTCCGCCCCCTGACCTCCACCGTGGGCTGATTTTTAAACAGCTCAGAGCACAGACACCCTGGTGACTCATACTGCGAAACTGGGTTTTTTTAATTTTTTTTTTTTTTTTTTTTTTTTCAAGTAGGAGCGCTGCTCCATCAGTCAATTACTTGAAGAGCCGCTCTAATTTGGCACCCAATTGTTTCCCCAGCTGCCGCTGCGTCTGACCTCTGCTGTGGGTGGCAGGAGCAGGCTGCCTGCGCAAGGGAAGGAGCACAGGCGCCCAAGGAAGGATGAGGCGGCAGGGGAGGGCTGGGCTGCCCGGCTGAACAGCCCCACACCCGCAGAAAAGCAGCACTAAAAGTACAGGCATTGAAACTATCTCGGGGTCACAGGTGATTGCTGAATAATAAAAATTACTTCGGGAGGCGGTAATGGGAGGGAGAGGTCCTAGCGGCAGGGGAGCAGCCTGCCAAAGCTGGCCCGGCCACGGTGGCTCTCTGCGAGCTGCAGCCGCCACTGCTCAGTAATGAATGTGATGTGACATTTACAGCTTTTTCCACTGTGGATTTCAAATCACTTCACAAAAGTTGCTTAATAGCACTGTCCCCTTCCTCTCTTCCTCTCTCTGCCCTCTCCCTATTTAATATACAAAATAAGTGACTTGCCTCCCATCACGCGAGAAGTCAGCGGCTGAGCCAGCAGCAGAGCACCAGTCCCCGACCTCTGCCTCCTGCCCTTTAGCCCCTACGAGCACACCCTTTTTTCCAAGAAATCCAAGAATAGGAGCCATACCACGACAGCTGGTTTTAAGTTGGCGAGTACATTTGACTGAAAAAGAGGAGGCTTGCTTTCAGTGAGGAGCCTTGATTAAAACTGCACTGCCTCCCAGGCATTGCACTGCGAGAGGCTGCGGGTGTTGTGGTGAGGGAAGTGGGTGCGATGCTCCCCGCTCCGGGATGGAGGTACCCAGAAGCACAAAGAGGCTTTGGTGTAGCTCCAGCCAAATATGTGTCTCCGGGCAGTAGCTCCTCTTTCGCTCTTTTAACGTGTGCATTTCCATATCCCGTGGCACGCACACATGCATGCATTCACACACACACATGCAAACGCCTGCCTCAGCCTGCACTGCTGCCACCAAACTGCTCCTCCCGCTGCACCGGCAGGCAGGCAGGGTCCCCACGTACCCCCGGCAGAGAGCAGCCCCTGCCTGCACAGCCCCTCAGCTGCGCTCCTGCCCCTCTATTTTATCTCCTGAGGCCTGTTCAAGTTGGGACATGCACAGCAGCAGTTCCAGCCAAGGGCAAAGAAGCAGCAGGAGAAAGCCCATCCATGCTGTGTGCAGTGCAGAAAGAGTTGTCTGTGGAAGGAGAGGCTGTGGCAGGAAGGCAAAGGATGGGTACAATATTCCTGCCCTTTTCTAGTCCAATTCTTGGACTAGACTCTGAGAGTTTTTTTAGCATCTCCTCACAGTGCATAGACTGACTTATGGCACATGGTGTCCTTTTTCTTCTTGGTGGGAAAATTAGGATTACTCAAGGCACTCGCATGCACACATGCACTCACGCATGCACATAAACACACGTGTATGCACTGCTGCTGCCTGTAGCAATGTATCAGGCCCTCAAAAATCATTCCCGCAAGTTTGCTCTACCAGGCTGGACCTTTCTGCCTTACTCTGCCAGTACACTGTCTGCTGAAACAGCCTGCATCCCCCAGACAGCAGACAAGCCGTGGCACCCCAGCCACAGAGCTCTCCAGGAACTCCAGGTGAACCTCCTGCAGTCCTGGATTCCGGCCACTGCGTCTGCAGGTGATGAGGCGTGAGACCCGGGACTTGCCTTGACATGCTCACTTCAGCTCCTGCTCAAAGGCTCTTGTGCTCCCCGTCAGCTGGCATCTCCTGAGGGCAGGTGGCTCCCCGCCAGAGGGGAGGAGACGCAGACCCATGCCGATGGGGCTGGGTCACTCTCCACCAGGCCAGGCGAGAGAGTCCCAGCCAGATGGAGCCAGGAGAAAGCACTACCAAGTTGTTGGCCAACTTAGGACGTGATGTTGGCTTCACAGGAAGCTACTTGGCTGCCTCTCCCTGAATCAAGATTCAGTGATGCCAGGAGACAGGCACAGCAGGGAAACTGAAAGCAAAAAATGGCAGAGTGGATGGCAACTCGACATTAATTCATTTTTACCATATGTCTGACTATTCATTACACTCTACCATTCTGTTCTACAAGACTCCTGGGGGTCTTCCATGCCATTTTATGGCTAGCGGGGTTCCTCTTCGCTTGCGGCACCGTGTTACCACGCTCCCAGGTTAACGGCTCACGAGGTCCTGCAGCAGGGGTAGCCCGTCCTGTGGCACGGGCAGCCATGGGCAGCAATGTGCTCTGGCACTCACAGATGTCCCCAGCACGCCACGAGCCTGCCAGGTCACCTGGCGCAGGGGACTGTCCCCCGGGAGCGCAGGAGCACGGGTGACACCTGCTACAAATACGCTCTGGCACCTGCCAAGAGACCCCCACTGAGAAGCAGCGTTTTTTTTACGGGTTTGTAAATTATTCTGTATTTCTCTGTGGTCTCCCTCCGGAGTGTGCTCCTGGCACAGGACCGAGTCCCGGCTCCAGCAGCAAGCGTGAGTCATCCTGGCAGGCATCGGTCCGGGAGGGGGAGGATCACCCAGGCTGGGAAGCGAATGCTGCAGCTTTTCCGTGTGCGCTGTCTGCAGCGGCGGCAGCAGCTGTTTCTCCTTGTCGGTGGGAGGGTTGAATTAGCGGCCCCCTTGCCTGGATCCAGCTGTCCAGCCCCCCGTACGCCGTCACGGCTTCTCACCCTCTCTCTCATCACACGCACACGAAGCAGCAGTGAGCTGCCTACACGGCCGCCTGCACTCTGCCCACTATGCCTCCCGGGCTGAGCTCCTGTCCAGAGTCTGAGCAGATCCCTGTCTTCTTTAGGCTGAAGCCCTGGACCAACTCCTCATGGATCAGCCCCCCTGAGGGACTTCAGGGGGAATCAGAGGGCGTTCTGCATGGGGAAGTGCAGGAGTTTCTCTGGATCTCAGTAAGAAAGGCACAACAGCAGGTAGCGTAATAATAAACTTGCTTTATTCATAAGATAAAATAAGAAGAGGAATACAGAAAGAAAGTCATTCTTATGTCCCTTCAGATGCTGGGAACCCCAGTTACATGCAGCGTCAGATGGACTCCAGATGAATAGCCACAGCACAGACCGCAGATCCCGTCACTGAGGGGTTGGGTCTCCCTCCTATACCATGGTGCCTTTGCTCTCATGCGACAAACACAATCATATATCTTCTTCTGACAGGTAGGGACATTCTCTCTTTCAGGATGTCCGCCAGAGCACAACACCGACGGCACGAGGCATCTCAACATGTTCCCTTACGCTGCGCTGCGTACATGGGTCTGCAGCCCCGCCAGTACAGGGCCCAGTAGAGCAGACATGGCTCGCCCAACCTCACTAGCTCCTCAAATACAGTGTCTTCCACAAGGCTCCCAACAGGGAGAAGACCCTTATTTTTCTTTCTGTCAGACACTTCCTTTTCCTCTAAGTTTTTGTGCCTGCTAGTGACCACAGACTGAAGCCCAATCAATGGAGTTGCTGTCATTGCTTCCGCCAAGGGTACATGCAATTAAAATCGTCAGTGTTGCTCTGCCTAAAACACAGAGGCAAACTTTGCCTTCACAAACAGTTTTATTTCATCCCTTAAATTAGAGCATCAAAATCTCTCACAGGAGGGCTTTAGTTTCCCCATGTAATACAGATGATAAAAAATTGCTTCATCGTGCTATTTTTCTTTTAAGGGGTACCAGGTGGATATACTTGCAGAAGGACTAGCATGGGCTCAGTACAGCAGTGACCTGTGAAGCACAGGTACTCACATTTCCTAGAGCATCCTGGGGATACTGATTGTGTCTGATGTGAACGACCATTCACCGACAACTGTATCAAGACAATCAAGGCTTCCTGCGTCTGCTTTCTTTGCCATCAGGGACAAAATATAGCTCCCCTCAGTCTGACACTCCTCAGACCTGGAGAAAAGCACCCGAGCAGCTGTGTGGGAGAAGTCCCAGAGGCTGCATGGGGAGATCCGACTCCCAGTCCTATGGCTGCAAGCCATTCAAAGCCCGAAACACACATGCTCGAATGGATAACTCATGTTTTTGGTGTTTGTCCATCCGTAAGTCCACTCAGTAACCCACTCCTGGAAGACTTCACATATCCTGCTTCCACTCTGCTGAAGCATCTGGTCCCTAGTAGCTGCACTCCTTCACGGCCAGTTTTCCAGAGTCGGTGTTTTGCTGCAGAGCTGCTTTCATTTGAGATCCCCGTTCTATGCCAAACCAGGAACTGGGGCAGGGTTGAGGGGAGAAGAGTGTTTTAAAAGCAGTATTTATATCATGCACTCAGATGCAGTCTTCTGTGGCACTAGGACACTCTCCAGAAAAGGGGAAAAAGGCTGCAGATATTCCCCTTAATTTACCTGGGAACCCAGAGGCAGATTTCCCCTTGTGCTGTGTTTGATTTTTGCAATATTGCCTCCATGTAGGAATGGCTTTTTCTGCTGTGGGAAAGGAAGTGTCCCTGTTGAACGCTTCAGGAACCTGACTTTATTTTTTTCTTTTTTTTTTTCGCATTCATCTCCCACACAGTTCCTTGCGGCTCCGTGCCTCACGACGGCAGGCAACCCTTTCGGCGGCACGCCAGCGGTACAACCCAGCAGCCCTTCCTGCCAGAGCCAGGAAATCACCACTGCAGCTTACGGTGCCGGGAGGCTGGCTGCTGCCTGCAGAGAGGCAGGGCTCTCCCCACCCTTCCTGCCGGTGGGATGAGAGCTGCTGATATGCCCAGGGAGGGATTTACTGATCCAGCGTTCTCCCTTTTCCAGTTTGCAAAACATTCATCAGCAGCCTGCAACCATTTCACGTTTATTTAATTTAATGAATGAGTTTCACAGAGAGGCGCTGCGAAAATTCCACATCTAAATCAGTATTTGCGTTCGTATTGGCACATTTCCTAAGGAACCTGAAATCATTTATGCTGCTTTATTGGCTACCTGCTATAGCTAATTAACAACATGAATTAGCATGGAACAATCCCAAATTCAATTTTTGGAAAAGCACCTAGTTTTTGTCCCTGAGATTGGAAGATATCAAATCACGCACACAGCACAATGTGTATGGTACATATGATATATGTGTGTGTGATGCACATATACCAAATACAAACCTAAGCAATCAGAGATAAGAGCTTACTGACATTAATCCGCTTCAAATCATTGTTCAAACTACTTGAGAGACAAACATGCATTCAGTGACCTTGCAGAGCATGCGGTTCCTCGGCTGACGCGACAACAGAAAGCTCCTGAAAGAAATGATGACTAAATTCTTACCAAATAGACACACAAAAAAGGGTGGGCTAGAGAAGTACCCAGATGAACCCCAATAGCCACCAAGAATACAGGAAAGGATCACATCACTTTTTTCTGCCGGTGGAGTAACGGTAGTAAGACTACTTAAAAAATACCTGAGCGAGGCTTTCATGAAAGGTCTGTTCCCGAGGAAGACTCCTGCTCCTGGAGGAGCCATTGCGGAGCTGCCCTGAAGCCAGCTAGGGGATATGGAGGGTGACATCATGGGTACGTGCAGACAAAGCTCACGCCAGCAAGAGGGAGACCTGCAGTCCCTGCGGGAGACCTCGCCAGTGGGAAGCAGAGCACCTAAGGGAGCTCTGGGACCTAAGGGAGCACCTAAGGGAGCCTCCTCCAGGAGGGTGGGACGCGGTGACCAGCGTGATACAGTGCTGGGACAGGCTCCGTATTAAAATTGTCTCTGTCAGTTCCTTGGAAACGACCGAGAACTGAAAGCATCAAAGAAATAAAGCTGTTGCCAGCTGGAGGAACAATAGGCGAGCCGGAGCTATCTTTAGCTCACGGGATTAAATTCAAATTGCAAATGCAAAGGCCTCCCTGGAAGAAAAGGCCTTCCCCCACTACCGAGGGCCAGCGTAAGTGCACAGCACAGCCCGGCACCGGCGAGCATCCGCAGCACCTTTGTCATCCCCTGCCCCTCCGAAGGAAGGGTAAAAGGAGAGCCGGAGGGGAGGGGGAGCCCGTCCCTGCCTGACTGCAGCCCTCCCAAAAGACCATATTTTCCCCTGGGAGGGATGCTCCCGGGAGGGTGCCGTGCCTCGGCGGCAGCTCCGCAGGCTCCAGCTTTGGTAGCCGTCCAGCTGCAGCCACACAGACCTCAGCACGGGCCAATTTTTCCTGCTTCTCGTTCAGGGAGGCGGGAGCAGGCGGCAGCTGGATGTAGGAGCAGTCAGCACAGCCTCCTGCAAAATCGTCAAGGGACTTGTCATGGCTCCAGGACAGCAGCGTGGGGCCCAGTTCAGAGGCGACTCTGAGTTCAATGAGAGATGATAAAAACTGGCCCAGTGTACTGCTTCCTCTGAATCAGGCTGGGTGGTAGCTTGTGCCTCCTCCGTCTACAGGCAGTGGCTCTGAATCCCTGGCCCACTGATGGCTCCTGAGGGTCCCTCACAGCACAGCAGAGGAAAGCAAGTCCTCAGCGGCAGTTTTCAGGCTCTGCCCCTTCACCAGAAAAGCTGTACAGACTGAAAATTAAAAAACAGTCCAGCATGGCTCTGTGGCAACCAGGACATAGAGGAGGACTGTCGGGAAGATATCCTTGCTGCCGCCCTCTGAAAGGGGGTGTTGATGCGCAAGCCTAAGCCAGATTTGGCTGGTTTAGGTTGCATTAAGGGACACATTGTCTTGCCTTTAAGACACTTTAAGATGTTGTCTTAAAGCATTGTCTTGCTTTAAGACATTAGCTAGAGTGTGCTGGCTAAGGGGATGACAGCTTACTTGGGTCTGACAGCACACATCAGGCTGGCTGACCATGGGGTACCTCTACACCATGCCCTCCAGGTAGCTAAGCTCACTCTGAGCCAGCTCCCACTGCTCCCAGCTGTCGGCTTGGCCGATAACCCCGCCACGGAGCACGGACGCAGCCCCGGCAGAGCTCTGGGCCACCGCTGCTACGCCGCTACCTGACTTCATTCATTTATAGCCGTCCCCGGTGGCTGCAGAGCGCTGGGTAGCGGAGGCTGAACCCGCAGGGCTGCGGGCAGCACGGACGGCCCCCCCGCTCGCACAGCGACTTGCAATCAACTAAGTAAGGCGCCGAGGCACTGTGGCCCCACATAAAGAGACTTTGAATCTGGCTCCTGCGGCACCAAATGGGAATAAAACCAAGCTGCAAGTTAGTGATCGCAGGCACAGCGAAGAGAAAGCAGGGGAGGCTGTTGCCTGATAACTTGCTTAATGAATTGCAGGCTTCTGAGCTGGTTTCTTCGGCTGGGGAAATCCAAGAAACACCTCACACCCGAGCGCTAGGAAATTGGTTTAATGGCCTCAGTGCCCGTAATGAAACACCACCAGGGAGCAGAGGTCCCAGCTCTCACCTCCGTGTGCAGTTTTCATGTTATAAAAAACCAACTTCTCTCTGATTCCACCAAGTGTTTCAAGGTGTTGTTTTAGAGTCAAAACAACAATTTTTAACGACAGAGTAAATGACAGTCGCAGAAGATGAAGCACGCAGCTGTCCAGCTAGGGCTATGTGCAAAGCCTGCCAGCAGTGCAGCGATTTTTAACCCTGCGCTGCAGTCATCTGCGTTTTTATGTTTGGGTTTTTTTGTTTTCAAGCGGCCGCTTAGCGGTATCTGGAGGGCATTTGCTACTCGAACACTCAGCCTGAATGTGCGTGAAAGGAAGGGCTTGAACAAGTGGCTGAGGTCTTTTAGGAGGAAAAAAAAAAAAAAGGAATT
>NW_008824306.1:2157093-2161975 GCF_000699105.1 Pygoscelis adeliae | reverse complement strand
GCAGCACCGGAGCTGGGGGAGAAGGCAGGGAAAGCTGCGCCTCCGCCCCAGCCCTGCTCGCCGAGGGAGCGAAGTGAGGAAAGCCTCTCTGCGGCCGGGCAAGCTGCAGCTGCGGCGGCGTGCTGACACAGCCTTGGACCGCCAAGGCAGACGTGCCGGCGCACAGGGGGTTAACGGTGAAGTTATAACTTCAGCTGTTAAAATTCATGAGGTGTAAAATACAAATTGCATGTGGTGGATGAGCCGTCTTTAGAGTTTATACATTGCTTTCCCCCACCCTGCTCCAGTTCAAACCTCTGTTGGCACAAGCTAATTAGAGCTCACCAAGGGGGGGGAGTGCAGCCTTGGTGGGGCGGCACGGGTTAGGCGGGGGGGTCAGGGCCCGTCCAGACTGTGTTTATAGATGTTTGGCTACAGGAAGCCGGGGGAAACCCATGCCTTACGCACGCATGAACAATCACAGGTCAGAATTAATAGTTTACTCTCTTTTCAAACTTCTCAATTTGAAAGATATGAAGCACTGCCTTTGAAGTTTATGCTCTTTTCTTTGATTATTCTCACAGCTCGGTTTGAGTAATTTTCCTATTAAAAAACCACCAACAAAACATTTTTAAATAGTTCCCACACCAGTAAAAGTTTTGCTTTCTTTTCTTACAACTAACTCCAATCTCATTTTTTATGTGCCCTGTACGACTTGGCACACAAACACCTTCCAGAACCAAGCTTTTTGCATTTCTGCTCATGCTGTTCCCTTCTCCTCAATACCACTACTTTCACCATCTCAGGGAGAGGGGGAGTAAGTGAAAAAGGGCAGGTACTGACATCCATATGGGAGCACCATTCCCGTCTGTAAGGGTTTCTCCATGCCCTAGGTGACCCTATGTACTCTCATCCAGAATTCAGTCCCCGAGGGGATTTTACTTACGTAATTCTTTCCCCACCCAAGAAAGACTTAGGGATCAGAGATTCAGTACAGAAAAAAATATGTAAATATCCAGAGCAAGGAGAATGAGCATCAGCTTATGCATAGCTGACTGAATTGAACACAAACAATGATTGAGAATAGGATGGGCTGGAAGAGCAAATTTAAATATTTATCCTAAACGCTCTTGCTTTGCATTTCTTGAAATAAATTACTCCCAGCAATTGCAGGCAGAGATTGTTGATTAATTCCAGCAAAGGCAGAGAGATGGGAAAAATTACTGTACATCGTCTATTTCTGAGTTTCAGACGGCGCTTTTCATTTTTCTTTGTAGTCTTTGTGATTGGGCTTTTTGACTCCAGGGTGATTTGTGGGCGGTTTGCAGAGGAGTTTGCTGCTCACGTCATATGTACAGATATAGATAGCGAAGCACCGTCACACGTACCATATGAGTAGGAAGCGCTTTTCATCCAGGGCGGTGGAAACACAGGCTATAACCTGGACAGAAGATACTGGGGTGAGCAGCGCAGACGCCCTGAAGAGCTATCTATCTGCCGAGAGGGACCCGTGCCGGGGCTGCTTGCACCCTTGATCCCTCTCAGTCACCAGCAAAAGCAGTGAGCACCGGGAGGAGAAGCTGAAACCGGGATGCTGTTACAGCTGGTTGAGCCGCGGCTGACAGAAATGCCCCGGGGCCACTGGCAATCGGACATAAATTAGAGCAGTTGTGAAGCTGCTTTAGTTTATACCCGGGCATCGGTCCAGCCCCAGCTGCCTCAGCAGTGGAGGAAGGTCTTAAAGCAGCCTGTCCTTCCTCGCACGCCTGGCCCAGCGCCACACGCAGGCTGCCCAAGTGAAGGGGCCTCCCCCTCCCACGTGAGCGTTACTTCTCCCTGGGCCGAAACAGGTCCATTTGTGTTACGGTAGCAAACCACAGGCTGGTTGTGCTGGTATCTCGGCGGTTTTAGGGAGCCTGCAGCAGTTAGCCTGGTCTGAGCTACAGGGGATGTCTCAAACAAGGCGCTGTAATTTGCTCGGCGTGAATTCGGCAAGGGAAACTGTCCACACAGCTACAGAAAAAGATGCTTTGTAATTTTTTTTCCAGCCTCAGGCATCGGAGCTGAGCCTTGCACGCCCTCTGAAACTCCGTGAGCAGCTGCGCTGTGATGCACATAATGAAAGACTGAAATGGCTTAAAACACACTGCCATACGGGCTAATCCCTCTGAAACCCCAAGAAACTCTGAGCTGAGGTCTCACTTGGCCGCTCTCTCTGTGCCCCATGCGTGCTCGCTCACTGCCCCGGGCACACGTCGGTCCAGCCGCGGAGCGGCAGCTGTGCTGCGGGGCGCTTGGCAGAGGCAGGCAGCGCTGCCGGCACTGCCTCCGACAGCGGCTCCCCGGCACAGCCAGCGCATGCAGTCCCTGCTCCCTCTGCGAGGGGATTTTCTCACGTACCAGCCCAAACCACCCCTTGTGTGGCCTGTGGCAGGACCTCCGCCTGCAGCCATGTCAGTCGTGAACACCGAGCGACACCTTCAAAAGCAGCCAAAAGCTGTGGCAGAAAATCGGTCCCTGTCCCCAAAGCCCTGGGGAGGCCCTTGCAGCCCAGCTACCGTAATAGTGCGCCGGGGCTCGCCCCGGGCAGGCACAGGCTGGGTGGGTCTCCCTGCTGCTTCAAGTGGTGCCTACGGGGCTGGGGGCCGGGTGGGACGGCAGCCGCCCTTGAGGGTGCCGCAGGGTCTTGCTTCCGCCTCCCACCTTGGGACTCGGCCCAAGCCCCACAGTTTTGTGCACGGCCTGCGAGGGAGCTGAGCCGGAGGCTGAATTTCACTGCCATGAGATGCGAAGCTCTAGCGGAGGACATCGGAGGGGCTCTGCAAATTCGGAAAACCATTGCAAACCACAGGCACAGGTAACAGAGCGGGTACTTTCTGCTGGCAGCTCTGCTAGCCGGCACACTAGGTAAGCAGTGGCACACACCATAGCCATCCCAGAGGATGGCTGGAAGGGAAATGGAGCACCTTCCTTTCCTCTGTTGTCACTGGGATTCAGCGAAAGCCACACTGCCATTTGCAGCCAAGCCTTTGCAGGCAGTGCCGTTGCACACAGAGGGTCTGCAGGCAGTAACAGCGCACGGTGACACAGATAAATTTGTGTCCCAATAGCTGAGACTTTGCAGTGCAAAACAGATTCCCCACGCTCCCACGAAACGTTACTGCGTCTTCAGTGAATGTGGGCATCTCACTGTTTTCTCCATTTAAAGGCATTTCTAATGTTTCTCTCTGATCTAGTTTTCTTTCCTGTAATCAGTGAGAGTGAGACCCTGGGGTTTTCTGGAAATCCAGTCAGAGACTTCTCTGCATCTGTGTATACCCTGTGAGGTGTGGAAGCCCACCCTGCCTGCTTACACCGAACGCTGTCCGGGCGGCAGCAATTCCTTGCAAAGTTGCCTACAGCACCTTGCAGAAGGAAAGTCTTTTTATTTTGGCCGGAGCTTTGGACCACTGTGGTAACATTAGCAGCACGTTAGAATCCGAGCATTACTTTCCTCATTCTTCAGTCATTGTCTT
This sequence comes from Pygoscelis adeliae, assembly GCF_000699105.1. Lineage (NCBI taxonomy): Eukaryota > Metazoa > Chordata > Aves > Sphenisciformes > Spheniscidae > Pygoscelis > Pygoscelis adeliae. The sequence goes on along the minus strand of NW_008824306.1, from coordinate 2,158,481 downwards.
GGCGCTTTTGATAAACAGCCAGATGGACCAGAGAGGCGATCGAAACGTCCCCGCACTGGATGCCGGCACCATCTCCTGATATCAGGCAGCACTAACATATAATAAACCGTCTCCCTGTCCTCTGCCTCCGTTCAAAAGCCTAAGATGGTTTTTCCATACCAGCCATGCTATGTGTTGAGTTAGCCAACACAGACGGGCTGCTGTCAGCATGGGCTGAGCTCTTCTGCCTCCCTCACTGCCAGCTGTGTCTTGCCCCAGACTCACAGCCATTGCCTCCTCCAGCGGAGCAAGCATTAGACACCAAGCATTAGGAAACTAAAGCATAAAGCATGAAGAAGCCCCCAAAAAATCTCCATGAAGGGAGCTGTGGCCACAGCAGCTGCCCAGTTAATAGGTCGGAAAGGAAGACATACTTTTCTGGCCAGAGCGACCTCCGTTACCACATCAGGATAAGACGGTGGTAGCTGTGGCTATAGGGTGGCAGGCAGCGGGTGCGAGGCATGTCTGGGCTCTGGTACCACGTGAGCTCAGGCGGGTGGCACCAAGCATGGGGTTTTGAGAAAACAGCCCTAGTTGCCCAGGCTGCCGGAGCCAGCAGCCAGTGGAGAAGGTGCCCGGCACGGTTGGGGAGCCAGCAGTCGCTGCCTCCCCATCAGCGCTCTTCGCACATCCAGCAGTGGTAAGGCTGAGTACCTTTAGCACCAGGACTTAAGAGAAACAAGAGTCTATTAAACCGCTAGCAGAGCCTGGGGGCAAAGAGTCTTGCTGATTCAAGATACACAGAGGGATTTTAAAACCCAGGCTTAGGAACAAAAAGCAAAAAGAGGTTGCTCGGAGGCAGCGCTTTTCAAGAAACCTGCAATGTAGTGACCACCTGAGGTTAATCCAGGCAGAGTGGGTGGCAGGCATAAGGAATTGCTTGATTGCGGGGGATGGACCAGCTGAATAAGGGATTTATTTGTGAGAAGGGCAGAAAAGGAGGGCTGGAGGAGTAAGCAACTTGGTGGTGAGCCTTTTCACAGCAAGTGATTAACTGCAGTTTCTAATGAGCAGAGGGAGACTAAAGCTGACTGCTTTTTTTAAAGCCATTTCGATAACATTGGCCCCGATGTAATAAGCTATTTGTTTGTGCCTACTGGCAGGGACAGCAAGTCGCTACTAAACATAATCCTCTAGACCCGGCGCCGTCAGCTCGTTTAGAAGTGTCAGCAACAGCCCAGGCCCGATCACAACAACCGTCCCAAGCGCTATTTAAACGCCTCGCGCTCTTTTGTGCTCTTTCTCTCTCTTTCTGCCCTCTCTTTATGCTATTCTTCTCCCTCCCCAAGCGCCAGTGGGGCTGCTTCCCAGCCCTGTGCCCCGGGGCTGGCTGGGAGCCTCAGGGTGGG
>NW_008824306.1:2147818-2156940 GCF_000699105.1 Pygoscelis adeliae | reverse complement strand
AGGTGGATCAGCCCGCCCACTCTGGATATTTGAGGAGGCTTGCCCATTCCTTTGCGATGAGGGGTACTTCTGGGAATCTGTGTTTCTCTGATAATTTTGATGAGTACACACACTTCCTTAAAATAGCATTAAAACATCACGAAACAGTGCAATTAAATGCAACCCAAAGAATGGGCTGAAAACAACGCTGAACTCGCAGCCCCAGCTGAGCCCTTTCAACCAGGAACGCAATGCAACGCTCCTTTAAAGCCACAGATTCACAGACAAATGCCACTTTCCTTCCAGCTTCTTTATGAACTCCACTCGCTCCTTCGATGCCGAACCATTCCTTTTCCAAAGGTACTCGAGATCGCCCACAACTCAAAAATCCCAAAGCCCCGCCTGGTTTCCCAGCATGTCAGAGCCACTACTGTTCACCACTACTGTCGGTGCGTGCAGGGAGCCCGGCGCCATGGAGAGCTGCTGGTGGGACGGGGGTCTGCCTGAGCCAAAACACTGGCAGGCAGAGGGACCTCTCTTATCCCTCTCTTAGGGCCATGGATGACAAAGCTGCTTGTGTTTTACCTGAAACGCTGATGCTGGGTCATGTCAGAGGCTGGGTGGCTCTGGAGTGGGAGGGCACTGGGAGTGGCAGTAGATTATTTTTATTAATTATTATTTATATTACCGTAATTCCTTCTCCCAGCAGTTTCTGTAGCCCTCGCCTTCAGATATGTGCCATCTCTGGCAGGTGGATGTGACAAAACTCATAGGAGATGGAGGTCTTTGTGTGAGAAGGGCACACTCAATTTTCTTCCCTGAATTTGCTACCTGGATTCCCTGTTGCAAAACTGAGAGTTAATTGGTTGTGTGCCTCTCAGTTCAAAATCTGCTAAAGGCATGCAAAATACACCATACGCTATCTGTACACTTGGATACACGGCACCTGATTTGCCTGGAGACTTCACACGTACACTCACACATAATCTCTGCCTCCGTTAAGAGTTGCCCACAGGTCCTGCTCTTGCTCCAGCTCTCTCATAGTTCCTGGTATATCCCTCCCTTCTCAAGGGCTCCCTCTTTTTTGTTTGAGTCCCCCTATACTTCATTCCCCATCCTGTTGGGATGAAGGATCACTTCATTTTAGAGTGCTTCCAGATTGCCAGCGCTGGTGGATCCCAGGTCTGCAGGACCTCCGTGAAAAAGGGTGACTGCAAAACGACCTTGAAAGTGCCACCTTCTCAGGGCAAGTTGGCTGAACCTGCCCCCCAGGCTCGAGTGATGGCAGTAGGCAGGAGATTTTGTGCTTTTAAAGGCAGTTTTGTCTAAAAAATTGGTTCAGATTTAGTGCCGTTTAATCCCGTGGCCAGAGAGAACAGCGCAGCCGATGCTGTGCTGGGCAAGAGACCTCGCAGGGGAATTACCGACGTCACTCAGCACCGGCAGCCTGGATATAAATAGGCCTGCCCAACAGCTGCTGGGTCTCCACCCTTTTTTCCTTGCATGAACTTGTGGTTCCTGTTAAAGTTGCAGGATTATTTGAGGTCTGGCTGGAAAGGAGCAGATGTTCTGCAAACGACACCGAAAGCCCCGCGCCATACAGTGCCGCGGACCTCCCAGGGCTCCCCCCTGGCACACGCCGGCTAGCAGGGAGGGTTTGCAACAGGGGACAGGCTTCCCTCTCCTGAAGAAAAAATTTCCCACAACAAACCGTCATTAACAAAGTCCCGCTTCTATGGTTATTTTTAAAATGAGGTGGAAAAAACAGGCTGAAGTTACATGTTTATCCAAACAGCTGTGGAGAATAATGTTGTAAAATAACAAGCAAGCTTGTTTCTCTGGCTATGCCTCCCTCACTCTCAGCAAAAGACCTTCACTTCAAAGGGAAAATGTAAGCCTCCCCCCCACCTTCCTGCGTTATTTTTTTCCCCTGAAAATCTTTTTACTCCACATTTCCAAAGCATTGCCCAATTAATTACTTCTAGACAGCATCTCGCAGCACGGCTGAGCAATAATGAACGAATCCTCGTGGCTCACACGCTGGTGGCTTAAAAAAAAAAAAAAAAATACTTTTAATCAGCAGAATGAGCACAAGGGCAAAGCCTATTGAACTCAAACAGAAGCAGAGAGCCCAGAGCAGCACCAAGAGCAGAGCGCGGCTGCAGTCTGCTCGGTCTGGCCTGCGGCAGGAGCCTTCCTCCGAGCAGGTTCCTGGAGAAGAACGGGCAGGGCGCTACCTCGTGCACGTTGCAGCTGATCCTAGGCTGCTCGTCAGGCAGGTGAAACGGTTTGTTAAACATTACAGTTTTCTCTCTCTCCCACTCTCTCCTTTTTAAAGCCCCATTTTTCAAGCTGAGTGATTCCAATGAAAAGTAATTTTCATCTGTTCCCCCTCCTCCACCAGTGCAAGGAAAGGTGCAGCAAAACTTCAGCTCTACCTACAAAAAACACAAAGTTGTGCTTTCCTTCCAATGTCATTATTCCTTTTTCATTACAAACATTTTGGGACCAGCACTCTCTTTTACTCTCTGCACAGCACTAAACAGCGATATCATCGGTGTGCTCGCTATCTCCTACCACAGTCTGAATAACAAGGAGTAATAACAATTCCCACTCTATTCTCTGGTCCTGTGCAGGATGGATGCAGGCTTCTGTGAAGCACACAGCTCTTTAGGTAGGAACCTTCCCATGAGGTCTCTCACAATAAGATCCCTTAACATTGCCTTGCTACACACTTCAAGCACCTTTTCTCCTAACCAGAACCTGCCATCAGGAACTACCTCCTGCTTCTGTATACCTGTCTCACTCTTGTTACAGAGCTTTGGGTTTTTTTAATTGCTTAACTGTATACTGTTAAGGCATAATTTATTAATATTTGCACAGTTAGCAACATGCCTCTCACCCAGAAAATGCCTCAAAGCCCCGTACAATTCTACTTACAGATTGCATCTTCCTTAATCTGATCAGTAAAATAATATTTACTATACCGGGTTAGTAGGAATCCTATACTTGAGGTGAATACTGTGAATTCTCTAGGAAAGAAATTGCCCTTTCCTTGCTAAAATGTCAACACTCTGCAAATGTTGACCGGTGTATGGGTTGAAGATGACCAGCTTGTGAAGACATTGTCCCATTTTCTTCCTCTCAAAATTTCAGTAAACTTTTCTGTCAGCTCCAGAAAAACTTGCAGCCGGCTCTTCTGATCACCAGTGAATCACCTGGCCCACACACCAAGCATTGCCTCCTCCAGGGTGGAATGCAGCATGAGACGTTATGCAAAATTAATTAGTATTGCACAGGCTGATTAAAAGCACTTCCTAGGGCAACAGGCTGCTTCTGCCTTTTCCTTTTTTTTTTTTTTTTAACGGAAAAGAGAGGATGAGATTCCCCCAAAACCGACCAATACAAAGCAAACCTGTGACTTTGGTGAGAGATTTGTACCAGCTGCTGTTAAAGTTGATCTCCACCTGACAAATGATAGCTCTCCCGGAAGCCATAGCGATTTTACTCCAAGAACTAGCTGTGATCTTTTCCGTGTTTCTTGCACTAGCTGGGCATGATAGTACCAAGCCTTGGACCTCCAGTTTGAGAAATTGCTCGTATTGTCTGCGAGTGTCACAATCACATTATCATCCATAATTGGCAGTGTACGGAGGAACTTCTTGGGGCCCTTCTAGCTCGCCACGGTCTGTCCCTTCTGCTTTGGCCATGCTTGATGCAATACAGGGAGTACAAATGTGGCTTGATTGGATTAAGGCCTTTATTTCTGTGAGGTCTGCTACTATTCACTGAGGTTTAATTAAATTTGTGACCTCCAAGTGGTCAGGGAATGTGTGTCAAGTCAGGCACATAGGAAAACTGATTCATTCTGCAAAAGCTTTGGAGGTGGACAATGCCATTTGAATCTTTCATGATACCAATACCAAGAGAAGGGCCACAGCATCATCAAGTATTATGGTTTTGCTGAGCCTCTGAGACAAAGGTTTGAGCTGGGAAGGTTCAGGAATCCAGGAGAAGGCAAGTTTCTCTCTTTATCCCTCTCTAGTTCCTACTGCTTAGTTGGTCCAGTTACACCAGGGCAGTGAAACCCTTCCTGAGAGACTGCATCCCATGGCAAAACCTGTGGGGCGTTTGGCACTGGAGGGCTTGGTACAGCCTCTCCCTTCCCTCACACCCCAACCCTAAGACACTGGCAACTCCTTTCCTCAGGGCAATCCCTGTCCTCACCCACTCTTCTCTCGGTCTCCTGCCTGCCCACGGGCTCTGCCCTGCTCTGCTTCGTGGAGAAAAAGTGGAGCAGCACTGGCCATGCTCCATGCAGATAAGGTCTCCCTAGTACTGGAAACAGAGGCAGGGAAAACAGAAGCATAACAGAGTCTGCAGTGGAGACACGCAAAGCGGAGCACAAAATGAGTCTTGTGGACTTTGTGGCCTCAGCACCTAGTAATTTTGGTAGCATTAGGTAGGGCACACTTTTCAGATTGTAACCCCGATGTGGTCTAATTGCATTGACCACCACTACTTCCAAACCCTGTGGAAGCACTGGGATGAGTTTGGCGGTAATATATTCCAGTCAACTACTTTGGAAGTAGTCTCCTACTTTGGCAGCAGGTAGTCCTCATATCTCAGCTGGAAGGAGACTCTTTGACTGGTTTTCTAGAGAGTTGGTGGGTGACCTGTTGTTGTTCATGACAGTGTGGTAAGGACCCTTCCAGCAACGTGAATTTCACTATGGGCAGAGACAGAACAGGGATGTTGCTTCCAGGAAGATGACGAGAAGCCTGTCCTTTCCGAGAAAGCATCTCTTTGAATGGAAGAGAGGAGACAAAGCAGACGTGTCTCAGGGAGGAAGGGAGGGAGATTGTACCACAGCATGTCATTGCCTAAAAAGGGTGGAAAGGATGTAGGCAGAGGTAGCATCTTTCATTAAACAAAGTAGTATCTCTGGGAAAAACAACCCAGCCCTTCTTAAGGCCTGAAATAGAAGCAACAATCTCACCAAGGTAAATACAGGTGAGGGCAATTGGGTTTATGCTAATCCACCGGATGATCTGAGAGAAATGATAGCTGGCATCTGCAGGGCAGGCTGGGGGAGGCAAGGAAGGGGAGGAACATTAACAAGGCAGAGGTGATAAGCCTGAAAGGAGGTAGCCCATCTTTCATTCCTCTCCCTCTCCTTGGGGTCCAAGGCCAGGAAGGGCCTTCCTCATGCTGAGGAGGGACAGGGCTGCATCTTCCCCCCCAGCCTGCAGCTCTCTCCCGGGACAGCTCACACACGGAGAGGATTGGGGGATGCTGGGGTGGCTTTGCCTTCCATCCAAAGAAACAATAGGTATTTATGGCATTTCAGACAAGAGCCAAGCGAAGATGAGAAGACCTGCCTTGCCACACAGTAGCAAGTCAGTACATAGTCACAGTGCAGAGGGTAAAGGAGGAGACAGAGGGACATCTGTTGTAAGAGTGATGCCGTGATGGTGAAGGAGGGAAGCAGAAGATAAGGGAACAGAAGAACAGAGCTGGGGAAGACAAGGAATGACTGACAAAAGCACAGTGGAGGGGGATGAGAGAGAACAGAGGGAGTTGTAAATGGCTGACAGATTGGGAAACGCTCTGTAGGTGGCAAAAGGAAATTATAGGAAAGAGGACACACTTTTCTAGGAGAGACGGAAAGATACTGCAGCTAAGACAGAGCTTGTAAATACTGAAAGGGGTGAGGGGAAGACACCTAAGCAATGATCCTACCAAAACAAGGCTCCTGTCTGGTCTGCTACAGCAGAAGTGCTTTCTCTGACAAAAGTGGTTCAGGGATCCAGAAGGAGCAGCTTTATCACCAAGAAACATCTAAAAATCCATAAACATTTTTTAGTCTAAAATGAAAGGCAAGAGAACTCTGAAAAGAAGCCCTGAGAGGCTCCGACTGAAGTATTTCCAAATGTGGTAGGATTGGACCATCAAGAGGACTTTTTTCCAAATGTAAATAAATATGCTGAAAATACACCACCCGGAACAATAACACATCCTGCAAACCAGCAAAGGACACTAAGGTTTCAAAACACTGTCTTATATCTGCAGGCAGCCCCTGGGCAGATTTCTTGTTCCAGCTTCTTTGAACAGCTATGGAATTACAGGAAGAGAACCTGGACAAATGTCATCTCATTAGAAGACATTTAGGATGTGCATCTGTCATTTAGGATGAATTAAAGCTTTGGAGATGAAATTGCCTGCTATCCCCAGGCACACACTGAGGAACATCTCAGCAGAGTTTTCACTCTGGTGATGTATGCTAGAGCCATTTTCTTGTTCGGAGAGTCAACAAAAAAAATCGGTCTTAACCATGGAAAAATTGTAAAATAGCCATATTTTGAGTGTTTGTTGTAATATGTGTGCCTCTTCTCAAGCTTTGGCTTTGTGTCTTTATTGGGTTGGAATTTTTTTAACTATGACCCTAAAGCTTACTCTCCTTACCCCTTAAATACAATAATCATACTTAATGTGGAGAAGGACACTTAGCAAATGGTCCTAGAGCTTTAAGATTTCTCTTCAAGGGCGTTATCAATAGTCTCTTGGCAAAAGAGCTCGTGGCTTTCCTTCTGTCTGATGGTGCCCAAGTGACTCTGTAGTTTAAGCAAATAGCTTAGCAAATGTATTTCTAGGCAATCATCCTCTATGCCATTCTCTGAGCACCAATGTCAGAGAAACACAGTAAGTGCCCCGCTGCTCAAAGGATCCAATATATCCTCTTTCGTCTTCCAAAGCCTGCAGTTTGTAGTAAATGGCCAGTGCTATCGATTCAGTACCTGCCCTTTTGCCCTCTCTGCGTTGCTGAGGTCTTCACAAGGAATCTTGGAGGAGAGCGGTCAAGGCTTCGCAGATAAGTATATTTGTATATACCAGGGAGCCCAGCACCGCCTGCTTCCAGTTAAGCAGGGAGAGCGTTTCCATGACTTACGGCAGTCAGACAGTGAGCTCTGTAGTAGTTCACATTAGCAGCCAGCTTGGCTTTAGGTCATAAAGAGAAGCAGGGCCAAGATGGTGCTTGGTCCTCTGATCTAGCATTCTGCCCAATTTGCGAAGCACCTCGCCTGGGTCGCCCGTGAGCTTGGTCTCTATTGCGTCCCAGGGGCACGGACAAAGCTCCTTGCCCGAGCAATGCCACGGTCTCCCGGGACCATCTGTGCTGAACCTGCGGACCTTCCTCACTCTTTCAGGGGCCGGCCAGCCAGCCGCCAGCCTGTTTGCCAGCCGGGCCCCCACACAGCTACCCCGCGTCTGCGGCAGATGGCCGGATCCACAGCCCGCGTGGTACCTGCCAGCACCTTCCCCGTGAGCGGGAGATCAGATGGACTCTCGCACGTTGCCCTTCCTGGCTCTGACTCACGCTGGACGCTTCAAGGTAGGGATGGCTGAATAGAAATCACGGAGGTGACTGTCTTTTGATCTGGTTGTTGTGGTCTTTCCTTTTCCAGCGTCCCTGCCACAGTGGCTCTCTCCAGCCAAAAAGCCAGAAGGGAGTCAGGCTGTGCCTTTTGGCAGTGCACTGGGGGGAAGGAGCATGAGAAGGCGTTGGAGCGTCTCATGATGAAGCCAACCTCCTCTTCTTCCCGGTGCCTTGCACATGCTGCTCTTGTCATTGTGTTTTACCAAGGTGTGCCCTTTTGCCTGGCTGAGAATTCATTCTTTAGTAAACTTCAACATTAAAAGCCGCTTAATGTCAGACGGTAAGAGGGTCATCAGGACAGAGTGTGAGAGTCACCTCCGGTTGCTGACCTTACAGGGGTACAACCCTGCCGTGTGATCCATTAGCCTCTGTGAGAGTTAGGGTACATGAGGGGCAGACACAGGCTGCAATATCATTTTGCATGTGCTTTGTAGCCACTTGTGTTTTTTCATCATTGTTGCTGGACAACATTAAGACACATGTTAATACATTGCTTATCTGAGGTTTTCAAAGGCCTGTTTGGCCTTCAGCAGGGAAAGGGCTCCCTGTGCTTGTCCTATGTTGTGTAACATGGCAGACAAGAGTTAACCTCTCCCTCAGTGCCCTTCTCATGTTTCATACACAGAGGAGGAAGACTATTCTCCCCACTGAATAATCTTTAATGTCTTCCTTTTTCTGTTTTTATTTCTGAGAAAGTTTGGAGGTTACATTTTCCTTAACAACCAGCTGGCTGAAGTCTGAGGCCTTCACTCCGTGCTTACTAAACCTGCCTGAACTTAAAAGGACCTCCCCCGAGTAAAACCAAAATAAAAACTGGGTAGAGTCTTTGGGATTTACTTTATTTTTTCTAATTTTCCTATGATCGTCTGTGCCATTTCACACTGATATATTTTTCCATCTGCTGGGTGTTGTAGGAACTTTTGCATTCTTCCTACAACATGTTCACACGAAGGAGACCAAGGAGTCCAAGCAAAGGCCTAAGAAGTCTAGTGTTGTTCATTCTTGACTGCTTTTGAGACCTGTTGTACCTGTATTGCTCATGGCTAACGTCTTGAGCCCAGACATATTGAGGTTAGCTACAGAGATGTGGTGACCCAGCTTCTTCACCCCCTGCAAGATCAGCCTGCAACTTTGAACTGAGGCAGGCACTGGCAGTGTGTCTTCTCCTTGCATTAGCAATCCTCGCCTTCAGACTGGCTGGCACTGTGAGAGCTGGCCCTGGCAGGATCAGCTCCTGGAGAGGGTGCTAAAAAGGGAACAGTAATGCTGCTCTTTTAGCTGTCCCTTACCCTGATGAAATCGGCCAGACGCAAGGTTGCCCATGGTGTGGTAGATACTCCTCTGCTGGGAGGCGCGGTATCAAACACCAGCATGAGTGACAGCAGTCTCCAGGCTCTCGCTGCTGATGAACACCGTCAGTGTCCCCATATAATGATGACTTACCTCTTCCCGAATTGGAGAAGAGGAGGCCCGTGAAAAGCACTGTTGCTTGTAAGTAACTGCTCCTTTCAACTTCAGTGACATGTCACATCCATCCTTGAGCTCTTCCAAAAATTCCCTCCTCGGACTTTGCTTTCGCCATAACTTGGAGTGACATGCATCGGCAAGGAGGGAGACGAGGGTCTTGCTCAGCCTCAGTCCTGCCGTGTGTAAATGAAAAGGCTGGGCGGCAGGGAGGGGGAAAGAGAGGGCTGTGGAAGAGCAA
>NW_008824306.1:2147487-2147803 GCF_000699105.1 Pygoscelis adeliae | reverse complement strand
ATTGCACCCTGTGTGTGTTATGCCAGCGGCCCTCCAGAGCGCTTCTACGAGCTTTCGTAAATGGGAATTCGCCTCCTCGATCGCTCAGGGCAGTGCTGTCAAACAGTGTTACCAGGCTTGTGCCTCATCCAGAGGTCTCGAATATTTCCCAAGTCACCCCACTTCAATTTACCTTCATGAAATTATTTTTCCCTTTTGGGGAGCGGGGGGGAAAGCGGAAAAACAAGCCCAGAAAGCCCACCCAAGAGGCCATGGGAGGAGGGGAGGGGAGGCAGCAGGTGAGTGGTAAGGGATGGGAGGCTGAGCACGACAAGGG
>NW_008824306.1:2128543-2147464 GCF_000699105.1 Pygoscelis adeliae | reverse complement strand
CCCCTGCACCCCCCTTCGCACCCTTGTTTGAATTTAGCATGCGTCCTCCTATGGCGTCGTAATTACTAAGATTACCAAATGAATCTTTTGCTTCTGTACACACCGGGCATTCAGCAGAGCTCTAATAGTTGTCATTAAGTTTTCAGGGAGGTGGGAGAAGATAGATTGAATGCATGCACTCCAGCGCTGCGCAGAGCCCATTGATGGCTGCTGAGTAATGATTTTTTTCTAATTGGTGGAGAGCAGCGGCCCTAATGGATGGAGCCTCTCTGTGCATTTACACTGTCTCCTCAATCAATAACCCTCGCTGTGCGTGGCACGGAGGAGTTCCTGAAAGCCCCTTTGTAATAATGGATTGCTGGAGGTTACACAAACTGCTGCCTCCCGCTGAGTCAGCCCTCTGTCAGGCACCTCGCGCTTCCCCGGGGCCCCAGCTTTCCAGACGGGACACCCGCAGGGGGGCCCCTCGCCTCGGGTCTCTGCCCCCGTCCTGCGGCCACCGGCACCCCGCAGGCTCCCCTGCTGCTGGGAGGGTTTTGTTGCCTGCAGAGCCCGTGCCGGCTCGGAGGAGCGGGAACAGCTGGGAAGCTTTTTATTGGCTTTGGCTTGGGAAGTTTGGCTTTTTATAGGAGGCTTTGCGGTTTTTTTTCCCGTCTCATCTTCTTAAAGAAAAATCCACGGGTCAGATGCCGAGTCTTTATTGAGGCCGAAATTGTTGAGAGGTCAGGCTGTGCCAAGCAGGGCTCTTGACTTGGCCAGGCTGTGCAGAGTGGGAGCCCGACTCAGGGAGAGCAAGCTTCAACCACCCATTAACCATCTTCCTGCACCACGCGTGCATGGGCTGCTTGTATCTTAGCCCTCAGTGTCCCCCCGTTTTCTGCTTTCCTTTTTGAGGGAAGACAAGCAAGTAACAGTTGCAAGACAGATCTTGAAATTCAGCCTCACCAGTGCATTTCCAGGAGGCAGGCAGGTCTGATGGGTCGGGGGGAGACATGAGGAAAGGGATGTTATAGGGTATCTCAAATGGGAGGCTTCAAAGTGTGCCAACTCAGCTTTCCTCTTCCCCACACAAGAGACCCTTTTACTGGGAAAAAAGAGGGGATTTCCATGGTTTGCTGAGATTTACAGATGGCTGAGACTTGGTTTCTACTCTGTTACTCTGTGTCCTCACAGCCCACTGCAGAGCATTTCCGAGCGCCAGCATGTTGTCACTGTAAACTCTAAGCCCCCCAGGAAAGGTGCCTATTGCGGGGACCTTTTAGAAGTGAACCTGCCCTAGTTATGTGGTCCAGACCCCCATAACTCAGGGGTCCCAAGTACCCTGTACTGTGTCTGCTCTTGTTGGGTTGCTAGCGAGGTTTTTATGTCTCGTTGTGTGCCTGGGCTTTACCCAGCTGCACAACTCAGGCCATAGTCCACCCCAGTCTCTGGAAGGGACATTACTTTGGGAAGGGGAGGGAGGGTTTGGGATTGCACTGCTGGCATGGTGGCTGCAGTCAGTCCCGCTATGAATGCAGATGGTCTGGATCTCCTCTGGCATTTAGGCAACTGGCATTTTCTGTTGTCCTCTCCAATGCTTGGGGTCCTCAGAGCTTGTAATGATCTCCGATCCTTCTGCCTGAGATTGAATGAGTTTGAGGTCTGTCCCTGGCTTGCTTTGGTTAAAAGCTGAAAACACTGAAGAGTAAGGCACGAGAGTTGATTTTGCTGGTGAGGGGATCTGGGGGGGAGGATCTGGCCTCAAAACTTCAGACTGAGCCCCAGGCCTAGACCCTGGCAAGTGGAGTGCTGTTTGGGGCTGGACGGCAAAAAGCATCTTGGTATGCAGGTAGCAGGATTTGCCAATTCCTCCAGGGCAGAGAGCTTATCAAAGAGCGGGTCCCAATGTCCCTGCATCACTCCCAGTAGCCTGGGAACACGGCTGGGGACAGGAGGGTGAGCTGGGACTCTGCAGTGGCACGCACATCCTCGCTTGGCTCATTACCACTGGAAAGCATCCCCTGGGATGGACTTCAGCAGAGGCTATTTCCACACTGTTGGGTACACGCCTTAGTCTCAGTTAAAGAAGTGGCAGGTAAAAGGGTTGTAGAAGAAATATTTTTTTCTTGGTTCGTGCCACAGCAAGAGAAAAACTACTGAATTGTTTTAGGAGGTGGAAGTCTGATTCATCCTTATTGCCACTCCTGACACTCCGTCTGAGTGTGGTGAGTGATTTTCTCTCCCTTTCACAAGGGGAATCAGTCATACATAAGCTACTGAGCAAGGAATGTCAGAGGGAGAGGGAGGCAGGTGGCCTTGATCCTCTGTTTTTCAGCAGCATCTCTCTCCAGGATGGGCGGAGGTCCAGGCAAGAGGAAGGTGAATACTTCCAGGATCTGTGTCCACCCCGATGTGCCATGGCCCATGGGCCTTGACTCTCTCACCCTCTGTGAGATTATCCCTCAGATCCTCCTGATCCCTGATGCCTGAGATCATCCCTGAGATCGTTATGTCGCAGGATGAACCAGCCTGGTTTAGGGGCCTGGGGCTGCTCTTTGCCTGTGCCCATGTGCCCGAGGCGACAGTGTGCACCCGAAGGACAGGGTGGCAGAAACCCCAGCCTGTCGAGGGAGGCGCAGGCAGCATGCCAGCAGGCAGGGAGGGGATATCAAGAAGGGGCCAAGGACGCCCTTTTGTAGAGTAACTGTGATGGTGAGACAGAGGTGCAATACCTGAGGCGTCCCAGAGACCCACAGCAGAGGACATCACGTTTCCCCGCTGCTGCCGCCTTGTGAATGGAAACAGTTCACCTGCCATCGGCAGGGAGGGACTGCTTGACTGGAGGCCGGGGACAGCGAGATAGACTGAGGCAGGCTTACAGAAAATCTGGGTGGAAAATTTAGAGGAAAGAGCAGGGCAAGAAGAATATCTTTTTTCATCCTTTGTGAGGATGTTTTAAAATCCTTTCGTAAGGATTCTTGTAACTTAAGCAAAGGGGCTGGCCGCTTCAGCAGTGTAATTTGTGCTGGAGAAGGGAGCTGTGACTGGGGAAGGAGGACTGGAGCTGCAGATGAGCCTGAGGCCAAACCAGGGAAGACCCGGCGATGCCAGCAGCTCTGTCTAGGGGAGTAGGGAAGCCCTGCCTACACTGTAAGGGACTGCTGCAGGCTGCCTTCCTGCAGGATGGGCAGCAGTGGGAAGGAGTGCAGATGCCAAATCCTGCCCAGCTGACCCCGCAGGGCCCCCCAGCACAGGCAGCAGCAGCCTGCCCCTGCAGCAGGGAGGACGCGGAGCAAGCACTCAGGACTGCTGCTAAACAGGGCTTCCCAAAGGGGAAGGCTATTAAGAAAGTACCTAGATCAGGAAAAGCTCCTTAGCTGGCAGAGGAGAAGGCAAAGCAATGGCAAAGGATAGACATTCAGGAGCAGGATTTGGCCCAGCTGTCAGCCCTGACTTGCCAGTGCAGATGGTGGCAAAGGGAAAGGATCTGCCTTGTTCACTCTCTCTGTCATAGCTGTGTTAACTCATCAGTGTTGCAGGAGTTAAAATAAATATATAGGTTTTCAGAGCAGGACCACGCTTCACCTATCGTACAACCGGTGCATAGCTTAGAGCACCTCTGAGCCCCATGTCCCATCACAGCAACAGAGATCCTTGCTGTGGGACTCGGTTGTCTCGCAGCACAACTGTGGGAAAACGGAGCACAAGATCATGGGAGCCACAGTGCAGCCTGAAGGCATCCAGCCGTTCATTTATGCTGCTGCTTCTTCACAATCCACTTACTAGCGGGTGGCTTAGGTAAATCAAACTGGAAACATTTCCATAAACTGTACTTTCTGTGTAGTTTTTGGAACCAGAGAAAACCTGTGGACTCCGTCCAGATGCTCAGGTGAGGGGGATTATGATAGCTCGGGCAGAAGTGTTCATGCCTCTCTTTTCCTGCCTCTGCCTTCCTGCAGTGCACCCTTTCAGTGCAGGGAGCCTGCCTGCCTGCCTGAGAGGCAAGTCAGCGCTGTGAAGCAATGCCAGATGCCCCCTCTTGCTCATGACGATGAACTTTTATTCTGTTTATTTGCAACCCTCCTTAATCTAGAGGAAATCATCTTTGCTTGGGAAGCATAGCTTGCTCTTTGTTTATAAAAAGCGCAACCTTCTCATCTGCATTTGTGATTTCTCCCCTGCCCTGACAGCGCCTCAGGGACTCCAGACCTGTCCTCTGCAGCTTCTTTTCCTCACTTAGCTCGTGCTTTAGGAAAACAATGTCTGCTTTGGACTTTATTATCAGGCAAACCAGACAAACCAAGATCTTTCCAAACTGTCCCTCAGAACAAGCCCATATTCACATAATTTCAGTAAAAATGCTTACAGTGAATGAAGTGAGGATACCCATTTCTATTATGGAAAAAAAAAAAAAAACAGGAGCTGTCTGAAAGAAAATTGCCACACAGGAAAGGAGTGAGGGCTCAGTTTCTCTGACAGTCAGAGTGATACAGCTTGCATGAGAATTTATTTCAGTATGCTTCTTCAGCACACACCAGACTCCCAGGAGGGTGTTTCAGATCTCATTTCCTAACTTTCCTGATTGGAACTGAGGCTTGCATTTATTTGGCTTTTTCCTTTTATACCATCATTCGGGCTCCTGCTTGGTTTCTGCCCCATGTGCCTCACCTCTTCCCCAGCCCCCTCGGCACAGCCCAGAGAGATAAGGAAATACTGAGGATGTACCAGTGACCGCAGTTCCAGCAAACTTCAATTCCTTTCTGCCCCTCTCCCAGCAGGAAGCACTCCCTTCTCAGAGGCATTACCCAGCCCATGGCTATTTACGGCAGTCAGGAGTTCGGCTTGTTTTCCCAAAGCAAGTTCTCATTATAGCTCGGGGTAAAGGCTCCCCAAGAAAAGCAGAAACATCTCTTCCATGCTTTCCAGCTCTGGAAAAAACAGCTGAACTGGGCCCTCAGATGGTCTCCAGAGTCTCCTAGAACATGGAGTTAGCCAGTCTTAAAAGGAGCCAAGAGACAAATGTCCTGGGTGAGTTTCGGATGCTCTCTGCACAGTCTCCGCTCCCACCCTGCGCAGTCCTGCTGGCCAGAGAACAGCAGTATCCGAGGCTCACAGCTGGCCTGAGGGTCTAGTGAGGTCTTGGCATCTCTTCCTGCTTTATCCCTGCGGTACTTTAATTTGACACAAGAAAGTTACTTCTTCCAAGTGCCGCTTCAGTTCAATCTCACTTCTTTCAGGCTTTTTTTCAGCTGATGTAGGAATACCACCTTTTTGGAGCAGGAAATCGCTGCGTTTGATTACACATCTTGGGGCAGAAGACCAAAGTGGTATTTAATAAACTGCCACCTTTTCCAAAAGCAGCAACATCAAATCCTGTGAAATGGGCAATTGCTGCAACGGAGATAGCTTGAGCTGGTGTGCTGGCAGGGCGGCAGCCTGTTGTCTCTTGGCTACTGCTCAGCCAGGTTCAAGAGCTTAAACGCGGCTTTGAGCTCTGGCAGTGAGTCTCGGATGCACTGCATGCCCAAGCATCCCAAGGGCAGCAAACCCCCCTTGCATCAGTGCCTGCCACCCAGTCTGTGAAATGGTGTTGCATCAGCTCCAAGAGCAAGAGGGGAAAGAGCGCGCAAGAGAGAGAGATGTTCACTCAAACTGGCAGCTGCCTTTTGTTTTGCGATGGCAGCTGCCAGCAAGAGACAGGCAGGGCAAGGGAAAAACACACAAGAGCAACACGCTAGATGCAAAGCATATTACACGCTAGATTTAAAATAAAATAGCATGCATGAGGGGTAAATATTC
Organism: Pygoscelis adeliae; assembly: GCF_000699105.1. Classification (NCBI taxonomy): domain Eukaryota; kingdom Metazoa; phylum Chordata; class Aves; order Sphenisciformes; family Spheniscidae; genus Pygoscelis; species Pygoscelis adeliae. The sequence continues at coordinate 2,141,686 of NW_008824306.1, read as the reverse complement.
AGCATAACGCATGACGACCCAGCCCCGCCATCTCTTTCCAGTTCCTAGGAGCTGTGGGACTGGATCTCCCTGGCCTGCGCTGGCCGTCCTGGAAGAAAAGGCAGGGGCAATGCTCAAATTTTATAAGCAAAGGAAGCAAGTGCCTAAACATCGACTTTCTTCATGCACTTGAGGCAGGTGAAAGGAGAAATATCACTTCAGTGGAGAAGGGTGGTCTGTGGATGATCCTGTACAGTGGGCTTGTTGTTTCTCTCTCACTTCTGACAGCTCGCTTGCTTCCTTTCCTCACGGACTGTGTTCCAGTCAGTTTAATGCTTTTGGCAGGGTGACGGCTGTGGAGCCTGAACCCCCTCCCTCCACAGAAGCGGTGCTGGTGGCGGTGCCGCTCATCCCTCTCCTCCTCCACCTCACCCCACCACCAGCCTGGCCCTGGCACAGAGCCCCCAGCACCATCTCCCACCCCAGAGGAAGCCCTTTGCCAGGGCAGGATCTGCTTTGCAATAGCTGCCGGGGCCTGGGCAATGCTGGACAAGGTCCGTATCTGCAATGTTGAACATCCCTGGCACTTCACCTCCCCATCCACCCCAGTGTCGTTCCTCAGAGAGGCATGCCAGTGAGGGTGGGCATGCATTTCCCACCCCTTTCCCGAGCGCAGAGTTTTGACAGCACGGTGAATCTGGCTGTGGGCTCCCTGGTACCACAGTGAAAACACTTTGGCCACGTGGCACTCACTCCGCTGGTTTGAATTTATTTTAATGGTTCTGACAGGCCAACTTTGTACCAGCAGCTTCTTCTGCCAGATCAAATATTGTTTACCCGCCCCACTTCAACTTTATGCCATGTTCAATATATTCTCTCTGCACCGAGCTCACTTTATGCCAGATCAGGTATCGTCTGTCCTCCCTCAGCCAGCACAGAGCATAAAGCTGGCATACGTTCCCCGCCGTGCACTCGGGCTAATTCAGCAGAAATGCGAGCACACGCCTGCACCTGATCCAGACCGTATCCCTCCTGCTAAGCAGTCTGCTGGTGCACAGATCTGGCATTCGCTGCCAGGGGAGCACGGCCTCGGCACGCTCCGGCAGCTGCCAGGAGCACCGGGCACACCACGGGAGCAGGCCTCCAGCTGTCCCCAGCCCTGGCCAGAGCAGTGGGAGTTCCTGGCGGCTGTAAAGATGATGCTGGGACACTGGCAAGCCACGCATGAGCCGTAAACCCGCTGATGTGTCAAGGTAGGGGAGCAGGAAGAGGAGGGGAAAAGCTGTGCTATCCTTACTTCAGGTTAAAAGAGCGGTGGGGTAAGATGAGTTTTACCTGAGGCTGAATTCAAGCTGCTAGCCCCCTTTAAAAAAAAAATAAATAAACCCAGGTTACTGTGTTTTTCCTGCTGTCTCTGCCGGCTGGAGCTAATTCAAGTTAGTCAAGCCACACTAAAAAAAACACCTTTCCTTTATTTACTTGTTCTGATCGGGGAGTGTAAACATACCTGAAGCGGGTCTGAGCTCCTTTTTATGCAAGGAAAGGTTTCAGAGGAATCCAAGGAACCGGGACTTTTTTGCATGCGAGGTAGAGAAAGAAACATATTGTCTGAAAGCAAAGTGACCCTGAATGTGGCCGTGGAGATAAAATGGGGTTTTCAGCTCCTGCCTGCAAAAGCAGCATTTCTCAAAGACAGCTTTTTTCTATTTCATCTCCTTTCTGTTTATTTTAAGTGAAGCCCTTTTTTAGCTCCTTTTTGAGGTTTTAATCTTTCTATAGAACATACTCCATGACCCTGACAGAGGAAAAGCAGCAAAGTCCTACCTCTATGAACGTGTTTAGAAACACCAACTGATCAAAGTCGACGCCGTGTGAGCAGCGACTGAGTTACTCCTATTGCCACGCGTTCCCGGGTTTGACAGACTGCATCGCTCGGTGTGTTGATGTATCAGGATTTCATACGCTATGAATATTCACCGCGCATATTAAATTAACCAGGTGAGAAAACACAGGTTTGTTTTGCATGTTAACTCTGTGTTAACGCTGCCCCTAAGTGGTTAAATTGGTTTATTGCAAGTTAATTAGCCCTCATTTCAGGCAGTTATTTATTTATTTGTGGAAGACTGTCGTGGTTTTTTCTCTTCCAGCTTCGTGACTAGGCCTTGCCTCTCTTTCTAGTTTGTGTTTGCATCCTACTCTGTGTGGGTTTCACATAACCGCAACATTTACAGTCAGCTCAGCTTGGAAAACACGCATACAGGGAAACATGGATGCCTACTACATGTTTATTACTCAATCCAAGCGAGGCTGTGATCCTGTTAGCGGGCTCCCCTCCCTCAGCTCGTTTTAATTACCATTTCAAGGGATGCTTGGTACAGCAAGCTGGTGAAGTTTGAAGTTATGATGGGCTGCTTTTTGCATCTTTCCTCCTGAATTAATGTGCCACTTCACGATCATTTCATCGCCCAGGCAAACCTTTTCCCAGGTGCCTTGATATTTATCTTTGTGCTCCCATCCTTCTGCGTGGATCCATACAGTGCGCCGAGATCACACCTTCTCCTCTCACAGCAGCTGGTTGCTCTTGGAGGGGTACGTAGGTGCGGGGACGCCAAGCAGAGCAGCTCAAGCTTGCCGTGGGGCCTCGAGCTTCCCTTCTTCTCAGTGTGCGCCCCTCCGCCTGCCCCACGGGGAGAGGCAGGTGAGAAAAGAGGGCAGCCGCACGCAGCTCGCTGGCTCTGAAGGGCCTCACGCTGACAGAGGGGACTCGATGAAACCTCCAACCAAATGACTGTAGAGCTTACTGACATGCTGGGGTCCAAGGTGCCTTTTAAAATCATCCACCATGGACCTCCTCGTTTTAGTTGCTTCCAGGCTGCGGCTGGGGAGCCTGGGACTGCTCCCCAGTTTGGTTTTCAGTGACCAAACTGCTTCCCAGAGTGCATTAAGTAGGTGACCACCGTGACCCCTTCAAAGTCCATACTTCTTCGGCTCCTCGTTTTATTAGAGAGCTGAGTCGCTCAGGTCAAAGCAGATTTTCATTTCTGAAGTGCTTCAGCTCCCTTTGGGACGGTGTGTAGCAGAAGTGCACTTTGGTGCTGACCCTGCCTCATCCTCCTCAGGGGTCGGGGTCCAAACAGGCAGGGTTAAGCCAGCAGCAGGCAGAGTGCTTGCACACCGGGCTTGCACCTCCAGAGACCTGGATTCAAATTCGCAGTAGAGTCTCTAGCTGAGGAAAGCAAACCTGGTCAATATTGCAGTAGCAGATACCTACACATCTGCACTGCACCAGGCAGCATAGCTATCCAACCCTGCTCAGGCTGTGTCGGCAGCACGGGGAGAGGAAGGTGAGGAAGAGCAGGGGCAGTGCAGCTGAGGATACCTGGATATACTGGCAGAATCTCTCTCTTGATTATCGGCCTCTTCTTTCCACAAGCTCTAAAATTCTTATCTAAGACACCATAAAAATTGAACAGCGGTGAATCTTCAGGAAGGTCTCCAGGCTTCAGCACAGAGCACGGGCTGCTTTTCCTTCATGCCACCGCTGCCCTTCACCCTGAATGAGCGACATTTGTCTCCTATCCCCTTCGCTCGTGAGTGTGCAGATCGGAGTCTGGGGAGGCGTCTCGCCGCCTCGAGCTCCGTGCAGCCATACGCTACCTCCCTGCAGCACATCCCAGTGCCGGGGCTCGGAGGGAGATGTCTGGCCTCGCGAAGCAGGGGCTGGGGAGCGCGATGGGGGTGAGCAGGCGTCCCTCCTTTCCCCGATGCCCTGCTCCAGCCGCTCAGCTCGGCAGCTCTGCGGGAGTGGAGGGCTGCCTACATCCTGGCCTTGCGCAGCACGGTTGGACAAGGAGTTAAGGAGTCCAGACACTGGGATGCAAAAGGAGCCGTGACGGTGTGAGAGGAGCTCGCTCATCTGAAAGGGGCTTTGGGAGGGCATTGACGGTGGCACGCTTACAGGGTCCCTGCTTCTCTGCTTCTTAAAAACCTGCCGCCGCATCTCTTCGGTGCCATGTTTTTAATCGGGGCTGAGAAAGTCTGCATAGAAGCTCAGGGACTACCTTAAATACCCCTAACCAAGCCTTCTTAAAACTCCTGTTAAAATACAAACACCACAGTCAAGACAGCAGGCTGGAGGTCTGCCCAGTGGCCAAATAAATCAAAATAGTCCAGAGATTCTGTTTGCAGCGCCCGCTAAAGTCTGACAACTGGCTAATACCAAAGGCAGCATGGATCTGAAAGACAGAAACAACACGACCCTCCCTGCAAGGCAGCACGGGTTTATTTCTTGCCCTTTCAAAGCAGGGCTTCACTGCTTTAATGCCGTCCGCTTCCCAGGGGCTGCAGAAAAGGGTTGCCGGTGGCCCAGCGAGCTGCTCAGGGCAGCCGGGCCGCAGGGGCTGGGGGCTGCCCAGCCTTTTTTTTGCCCCACGGCCAGCACCGGCCACCCACCAGCCTCTGCCAGGGACCTCCCCACCCAGGACCGTGCTTCAAAGCCTAGTGCCAGGATACAGGCCAGCGTGAAAAACAGCCATTTATCTGCGTTTGCTGCCTTGATGACATCCGCAGGCACTTTCTGTGCTCTTTATCTGTTTTCTCAAATAAATTAATAAATAAAAGACAGAGAGGCTGGGAAAAAAGGACAGAGCAAATGAGCAGATTTTGATCTAGTAAGCAATTTAAATCTGGGCTGGCAAGCTGCAATCGTTCATTCATTAATTCAGTCGTGTGCTCAGAAAACCCCAGCAGGACTCCCTTCCAGCGCAAGAACTTCCGACTGTGAAATAAACCCCGCGTAAACAGATTAACTATGAGGTATGTATCAGCCAGGTCTTAGGCATTAATTCAAGCATACTTTCCCTGTGCTGCACATCGCCAGAGCCTGATTTCTGGATCAGGTGTTGCTCACTGGCAGGCATAAACTCTCTGAAGTTTCCTGTCTTCCGCCTCCCCCTGTATTGCTGTTCCTTGCTCAATAAATAAAAAAATATTATTATATGTGCTGTCAGGGAGTCCTGATTCGGCTGTTAATAGCAACGTTATCAATACCTTGTCTTTCAGTCTCACATAATTCAAAAGTGGCTGAATGGTTTTGTTCTGGCATTACGAAAATGAATCACTTCTGGGTTTAGCCCAAGCATAGAAAATCTCACCTTAAAACTTCAACATTCGTAAATTCAGAATATATTTAGCGTGCAGAAACTGATGGGCAAGATAGAAATCTCTGCATAAGCTTAGTGCAGTCTTCCACCCAGCAAGTCTGTGCTATACTGAATCACCATATGATTACTGTCTGTCTGAGTGACTTCAATTATAGTATTATTATGTTATTTATCATTCGATAAATGAAGCAGGACGGCGGCCCGTTTGCGTCAGGTGCTGTACAAACATTCAGATGCGCTCAGACAAGATCCCGAGGACTATCCATAAAGTCAATGGGACATGAGTGGGAATCTTCAGGCAAGGACCCCTCTCCGCGAGCAGGCTGATCTAATACCGCCATAGCAAATGCTGCGGTCTGGCTTGCCAACGAACTCCCGATTTTCTCTACGTGCTCCCCTGTGGACTGAGCATAGAGGGACAAAGTCAACATTATGTCTGTTTGTACGGAGCTATGCTATGAACACATTTGTTTTAAAAGTGGAGAGTGAGAGGGCTTGGCTTGTTTGGGACTTTTTTTGAAAAAGACAAAGTCTTCAGCTGTTCTGGCTCTCAAACATTTTTATTATTATAGCCAGCTAAGGTATGGTTTATGACGTAGTTAAAATTCATGTATAGCCTCTACTGCAATTTCAATACTTTATTTCAATTTCAATTCTTTATTTGCTATGGGGAAATCTAATACATGATAATGGTAAAGCTTCAGCCATGAAGTGAGCTGGGATCATCCAGCTGGTACCAAGTTGTCCCTTCTCTCCTCACACAGACAAAATGCTAAAACAAAACTCGGTCACTGAGTTCTCCACTACGAGAAGTTCGGGCTGCCAGGACCTTCGGCATACCTGCTCTGCAGATGAAAGTCTTGACTTCCCATTTTTATCAGTCTGGCATCTTTCAGAAATATTAGCTCAACTTTATTTTTTTCAGCGAGTGCCTTTGCACACAGCATGTATGTGTGTTCCTGCTATCACTCTGAAGTATGGAGAAGTCACTTACTACCTGGCCCAATTAATTCCCAAGCTTTCACTGAACTGGCATTTGGAAACACGAAGTATTCTTTCAGTGTGGCCTGCAAATCCCACTTTTTAAATTGGATCTTTCCACACAAAGTCCTCACCAAGCCACTGTTTTTCTGGTGACATTCGGCCATTCAAGAGCCGCATCATAGATAGCAGGGATGAAAACATGCAAAAATGACTTGTTTCTTTCCTTTCATCTGTCCCAGTCAGAGAAGAAGGTTCACAGGTTGGAAAATCTGTCTTCATCAGACTCCTCCAGTGGTATTTATCAAGTTTTAGTCCAAATAATATCTGTGAATATGTTTAGCTTGTTAGCAATGAAAATGCTTAGCTGACATTGATTTTGGAGCTACATGTTGCTGAATAAAAGCTGGTGCTTTTGCTCCTGAGCCATCGGATGAAATGCAAGAGCATGCTCAGACGCTGGCTGCAATAAGAGTCTCCAAGGTGCATGTGTTAACATTGCAATGAAAAAAGCAGCCTCATCCCACAGACTTTAAAGAATATATGTGGCTTTTTGGTTCTTAGACAACTGTGAGCATCATCTTTTCTCATACTAATATAATCTGCTTTCTGTTTTCACAAGACTTCAAGGGACAGTGAAATTGCTTCAAACCAATTTCATCATGTGAAAAAAGAATTAACAGTGTTTCCAGGAGAGGAACATTCTAGGTATTTATCATGGATTCTGCAGTCACAAACAGACCTCAGACACTTTTCCCTCTGACAACACTATTTAGAATTGTATAATATTATGTAATTGTAACTTTAATTTATAAATCTTTATAAATTCCATGGGCAAGGGACACATAGTGGCTTTTTGCTCTGGGATATATATGCCCTCAGTAGATAAAAGACAAAGAAATACTTTCCCTCTGCCTGCGCTGAAGTCAAGTCATACTTCAAGATTTTTTTTCTTAAGCTTCCTAGAATGAGCTTCTTCAGCTTCTCCTTCTCGAGCAGGTTTGACAGATTGCAAATCATTCTTCCAGACATTTTTAAACCCTTTCTGCTTTCGCAACAGCCTTTGTGAAACAGACAAAGAGGGAAGAAGTAACTAAACCCTTCCGTTGTCTACCTAATCTCCTCCCAGGAGCACTGCCCAGCCCAGCGCAGGAGCTCCCATTTGCATGATTCTTAGCAGCCACATACAGCTCCCTGGACCGATGGTGCTCACCTTACGAGCGGACATTTGCTCTCATTCACACCAGAATAACTCTCTTGGAACTGGTGGATAGTTACAACCTTCTTTGAAGGCATAGCCCATGTCTCCCTCTGAGAGCTTCTACTTTCAAATATACAGTCTCCTTATGCTAGAAATGTGACCAAATGCTTTCTTTCTCCCCTTGCTGTTTCAGCTCTACCCAGGCTCTGTAAGCTCACTTCATCAAGGGATCCAATGCTCTGTAGAACTTGCCAATATCTCCATTCATTGTGCCAGCTGCAAACTGCATCACAGTGGTTTTTTTCCCTGACGCGCACGTCAAAGTTCACTGACTTCAGTAATCAGATTGGTGCAAAGAAGAGCAGTATATGACTTTGTCCTTGTAGGCAGGTGAAAACAAGGCTTCTTGCTTCTTCTGCTGCAAGGCTCCAAGGCTTCTGCTGCTGCAAGAGTAATGTGTCTCATGCAGTCCAAATCCACCACTTCAGCTCTGCAGCCCCCTGGATTTCAATCCTCAGATGCAAAGACAGCAGTGAAGGTCCAGGTTACACCTTTCTTTATGACTTCTCTTCAGAATACGGCTTAAAATGTGGGGACCAATTAAATGTCATTTTCGTGATTCAGGCTGATCTCTTGAGTTCCCCACCAACAGCAGAGATCTTGAGTGTAATGGCTAAGATCTCTGGCAGAGCATGACGCAAACCCAAACTCTCATTTCAGCTCACACCTGAGGACCAGATTAATTTGAATCTGTGTCTCAACACTGCTAACACATCCCACGGACAGCAGCCCTCATCCACACCCCCAGTCTCAAGAAAGGCTCTGCGTGTCATTTCCTTGAAGGGTAAATGGGGACAAAGTGTTTACAGTGCATCCGCACAGTACCAGGTTTACTGTGATTGTGCAACGGCAGGAAATGCCACAGAGCCATTAGTGTATTTCAAAATGCATTATAAGCCACAGAATAGACACGATTTAATTTTTTTACTGGATCAGAAGACTGGAAAATGGGTATTTCGGTTGCTTATACAGACTGAAACCACAAAGATATGCACCAAAACTGCTAGCCTAAGTTTATATACCACTATGCTTTATCCATAAGGCATTACAACATTTCAAGTTCTGAAGAACTCCAGAGAATCTAGATAGACCTCATCTCTTGATATATGGGTTTGCTTGTGAAAACTTCACTTTGGAGCCGAGAACACTAGCCAGACATGTCCTGCATCCTAGGCTAATTGTACGAGACTATTATTTATTCCATTCAGTAAGTGTGCATCTGGTAGTGATGATTGCAAAGCCTATAAGAAGGCTGATACTTCCTAGCAAGTGACATTTTTATGGTTAATAGAAACTGTCATAGAAACCAGTTGGAGGGGGATATGTACAGGCTTGATTTTCAACTTAACAGTAAATCACTTCAGATTAGAATTAGATATCATGACAAAATCCTTCATCCTGTAAATTTCCAGAATGTAAGTAGCAGTGGCTCTGGGAGAAACTGTGATAAAACTAGAAGAAAAGTTTCTCATTTGGTTCTGACATCCAGTGTGCCTGAGATTGTGTCTTCTCCATAAATGATAGCACATTATAAATGTGCCTGCTCTTTCATTTCTTGCTGTTGTATTAATAATAGGAAGTAGTCCTTCTTGTAGGCCACGACTCCTCGGGCAAGACGCAGTTCAAAGATGGAAGAGAAAGATGGGCGTCATGCCAGGGACATCGCAGGCAGCATCAGACCTACAGTGCTGCAAGAGTCTGAGTCATCCCGAGCCCCTGCAAATACAAACGAGTCACGAGCACCTAGTGGGGCTCATACCATCAGCCTGTTGAGATGAGGACACAAGGGCTGATGCCATAGGTGAGGTGAAGGTGTCTCTACCTAAATATTCTTATTCCTGGTTTGGGGCAGCTGAAGACTTCTGTAGTGTTCGTGCCACTGATCTCCTGCCAAATGACCTAGCAACCTCAAAGTAGTTTTGTGGTGACTGTAATGGTCAGAAGACATAGGTAAGACAAAGTCTGTGTGTAGAGACAACATCTTTTGTTAGACCAGCTGATTATAGATGGGAAAAGTAGACAAGCTTCTGGGCACAGAAGTCCTTCTTCAGGACTCTCAAAGCCACTTTTTGAAGTGCTTCCAAAGAAAAAACAATCAGCACAAATGACCAATATTCACCTGAATATTAGAGCTCAGCTTTGCCTTTCCAGCAAGGGATTGAGTTGGGGTCGATTTTGTACCATCCACCCTTCAAAGGAGCCCATTGCCCTCCAGCAAGTGCTGGGGTACTCCCAGAGCCCTGGAGCGGTTGTGTCTCTGAGCCATGGGTCTCCGTTCCTCCCCCCATTACGTAGGTGCTCCTGGCCTGCCTGACATCGCCCTCCTGCTTGGCTGGCTGTAAGGTCTTATTCCTTTCAGGCCTCCCCCGTGCATGACATGGAGATAAGGCCTTCTTTCTACCCAGCTTTGTCTTTTTCACGGAGCTGGAAAAGCTCCACAGGTCCGTGGGGCCGCTCCTCAGGACAGTGTGCAGTGCTCAGCATGAGGCAGCAGGGCCACCATCTTCAGTCCGTGCTTCTGCAATGGTAGTAATAACATTCCCGCATCCAAGACACAGGGCAACTTCACCAGGGAAACCCAAATTCTCCACAGTCAGGAGAAAGCCCCATGAGAAAACTGGGTCTGAAACCAATGGAAGATAGAAACCTAGGCGTGAAAATCTTTGGGATGGAGCGTATCTGTGGAGCCAGATTATATTCCATCTTGCAAGGGTCCCGGTACCCCCCTCCCATGGCGGAGGGACATTCCCCGGCTGCTCTCTTTCAACTGGGCTCTGTTTCCAGCAGCGAGAACAAATAACCATTTCAACAGAAGTGACACTGCACTGTACAACATCTCTCTGCAGCCCTCGCCAAAGCACCAGTCACACGCTATTTACCGCAAGCTGGAGGATTCACTAAATCTGGCCTATTTTGAGTCAAACGGGGGTAGTTCCAGTCCTCAGGAGGCAGCCCTGCCAGCTGCCCTCCCTCTTGCACAATAGGGAGAGGAAGGGGACATCCACCTCCAGTGCCCAGGCTGAGAGCAGCCGCGGCAGCGCGCACAAGGAGACAGGTGGCTGGTGGGGAGCCACAATGGAAAGGCAATTGCACGGCACCTCTCACGGAGTACAGGCGTGTGTAAAAGGCTGCGAGCAGCCTCAGCCAATTAATTTCCATATTCCCTTTCAGTCAGACCTGGAAACGAAGCGCGTTGCATTCAGCGCGGGACACTCGGTCCAGGGGGAAGGGAAAAGAAAAAAAAAAGGGAAAAAAAATGATTCAGCAATCAGCAAATTCAGAGGAGGGGCAGGAGGAATGGGTCTGAAGAGATGAATCAGCATTGGCTTCAGGTGATGGAGGGAAGGAGGCATTTCTGCTCCGCTGATTTGTGCAGCCTGATTGAAGCCAGCCCGGGCACTGGCATTGCATCGGAACGGAAACTGCCTGATAGGCTGCGAATGCTGTGAGGGGAAAAATCCAGCAGTCATGCAGGCAACATCTTTATTAAGTACATTTTGTGACCTCCCAGCTGATTGGACATTTTTTTACTGACTTATAGTAGATGTGTTAGATGCTGGGGGGGGGCTGTTGTGTGGGGGTTTTTATGCATATGGTGATAGTGTGTGGGGTAGTGAATTTTAAGCAAGGCTGCATGAAATTCAATCACTTAATCTTAAATTACAAGCCACTGGCTGCCAAAGCAATTTTTGAGATGGAAATTCTCCTGATTCACAGATTCCTTTGCCTCTTTTAAGGAACAAATGAGTAAACAAACTATGAAAATGTTATTTGCTTTTTCAGAATTTGCTAGCAGGGAAAGATTAAATTTTTTTCCATGGCATTTGGCAGGGCCTCCTTTCCCCTCTGTAGCAGGTAGCTAGGAGAATATGATTCACGATGAACAGATATCATTTCCAACATTTCTCTATTGTATAGCCAAGAGCTGAGCCTGGTTGTTTAAAATGTCGCAGGGATGTTAATTAAGGTATACCAGAGATTACAAAACCTATTCCAGTCCCCTTGAAAGTCCTAGAGGAAGCAATGGGCCAAAAATGTTTTTAGAGGATGTATCCAAGGGTTTGGTGATATTCTGAGAGTCCTTAGTCAGCCAGGTAAAACCTCTCGGGATTAACCAAGGATTACTCACACAAGTAATTGTTGCAGACTCAAACTCTTCTGTGCCCACTCTCTGGCAATCAAGTTGTTGTAGGAAGAGCACTCTTCAAAGGAGATAAATACCAAGTCATGAGTGCTCAAGCGGGTGCTAATAGGAATTAGACATTCTGAAAACCCAGCCCTGGTCTCATGCCAGTACAAGGCACCCAAAATGAGTAGATGGGTTTGGAGATACTGTTTCTCTCATTCTGGCTCTGGTCTCACTCCAGTACAAATTGGGAGCCTATGGTTCTAGTTTTATACATGTGCAAATGACAGGTAGTTCAGACTGCCTGCAACCCTCCCTCCTGCCGCACGCAGCAGCCCTCTGAGGGAACAGCAGGGCTCAGCATCATGAAGAGCAAGAGGATTGTGTTGGGAAGTATTGCTCTTGCAGTGCCACCTCTTTTATGGCGTTCCCCATGCCTCGCTCTGACGGGATGAGCTGGGGAGAGGAAGGGTGAGCCTGGAGTGATGGTGCTGACCACGGACGGGGCTTCAGATCTCAGATCCTGGGCACCTGGGCTCAACCCCAGCCTCACAGCACCCGGGGTCAGGGCCAGGTGCCAGACTATGACCAGGATTACAGGGATATGGACACAGAAGTAGGGAAGAGGCACCTGCTCCTCTCTGGGATTTGTGCCTCTGGGAGCAGCACACTTTTCTGCCTCATTTCATGGGGCTGCGATGAGGCAAACCAATGCACCAAAGACTGCAGGGCACTCAGGTGCCCTGCTAATGGGGCTGCGTAAGTGCCACTGGATCAGGCAATCTTTCACATCAGCACGTGCAGAGGAGAAGAGAGAAGGTGCTAACCATCAGCGCACTCGTTCCCTCACATTAAGTCCCCGCAGCTACCCAGTTTCTGACTTTCTCCATTGAAAGTGAAAAAAACCCAGTGTTCTGAGGAATAAATATCACGAACCGAGTCATTACAGGAGATTTTTGTTTGTTTGTTTGTTTTCTAGATACATCAGACCTGCCTGAGACAGTCATACATGGTCATCGTAGTGTAAAATTATTCTCCCAAAGAAATAACTACCAACCAGGTAATCTTCTCTTAATAAATGGTGTGTATGTGATCACGCACTTCCCTCAATTTTATTCAACCCAGAAAAAAGACTGTAAAACAAATGCGGCTTTCCTATTTCCTCCTCCCCTTTATTTTGTGAATCAGGACATCCATGCATTATTGAGGCCTGCTCAAAATGGAGCCGCCTTTAAAGCAGACTCTCTGTATTGAGGATTACGTGTGGATTATTGCTGAGAGATCATTTAGAATCGGAGCTAAGCATTTACCCAGAAATCATTTGTAATTCCAGTTGCCCCTTATTTTGGCTAATAACGGCTGTAAGGACAATTGGATCAGCACTGTGTACCTGTCAGCCGCGCCGAAATTCCCCGTACAGTCCCGAATTGTGTGCTGCACGATTACCAAGGGAAGCTCAGCACTGCGCCTTATCTCTTTTATAAATCCTCTTAATGCGGTTGCTGCCGGATCCCCCGCACACCACTGAATCAGCACCTCCTGTCAGTCACCCGGAGGGGAGCTCTGCCTTCGGATGAACTGATTCAGCAGGGCTGGGGACCACCGCGCCGGCAGCAACGGCAGCACCCTTGGGG
>NW_008824306.1:2118077-2128408 GCF_000699105.1 Pygoscelis adeliae | reverse complement strand
GTCCCTACCAACGCTGCTCCTGAGAGGGGCTTGCTGTGCCCCCAGGGCACGTATCCTCCCCACAGGCAGCAGAAGCGCATCTCCTCCAACCCCGTCCTCTCCTCACTCAGGGCGAGGGGACAGCCTTCCCAAACGGGGCAGGGGGCCCAGCTCGCCCACCCACCCCAGGGAACCCCTCACCGCAAGCAGGCCACACGCCGAGCCCGCTTTTTGGAAAAAACAACCTTTCCCAAGCCACAAAAGAAGGATCACTAAAAACCTCGAACCACTGCATCTCCCTGCCGCAGCAGTGGTTTTTTTAAACAAATCCCTGCCTGACTGAGAGAAGGGAGGGGAAAAAAAAGTTCCTTGGGTTTTATCCATTTTGCATGCACATAAAAGATGAACTTCCCTTTGGAAACAAAACGCACAGAGTTACGGTTTGAAAGGGGCCTCAATTTGGCTTCGACTGGGTGCAACTAATTGCAGTTGCGAGCGCCGGCAGGTGCGAGCAGGCAGCTGAGGAGCCCTCCTCCCCGGCCCTGCCTGCCCTGCCTGCTCCCGGCAGAGGGCATGTCCAGGCCTCGCTAGAGACACAGCCAAGAGACGCGGGGGACGGGACCGCGGGGCGAACGGGGGGTTTGCAGCATCCGCTCGGCTACTTCATTTCTGAGAGGGCTATATTCAACGTCAGCAGGGCTGGAGAAGGTCCTAGAAGGCCCTGGAAGGCTCCGGCGGGGCCACCCTGAGCCAGGGCGACACTGCGCCTTGCCTGGGAGAGCCCCCCTAGTCTCTCTGTCCCCCAGCTGCGGTTGCACCCTGCTCAGGCCCTGGGTCCTGCCACGGGGCCAACACCACGACCATGTCGGGAGGGAGAATTGCTGCTACATCAAAACTGCAAACACCTCTGGTCTTTCCTTGATTTCACCCGTTTGACGGCAGGGGAGAGGCTGTCTATACCCTGTCTCACGTGCTGGCCTCTCCTCCGTCTGCCCTGAGCTCAGCTGAGGGGCCGACGTGGCCCGGCGGCCACAGCCTCTCAGCAGCAGGCAGGTCGGAGCTGGGGTGCAGCAGGGGTTTCACCAGGGACTGTGCAAGTCCTGGCCAGGGTTCCATCCATCACAGGCCCCCAAGCCAGCTAGTATGCCTTCCTCTTGGCCACCGCACCCGAGACTTCGCTGACGCTGGGCTGTTTGTTTTCTTAGATCGGATGCCCACGTGGACCTGACCGTGGATGGTGGCAGTTCCGCTGCCTGTAACTGGCAGGCCAGGAGCCACGCATTGGTTCACTGCTGCTCCCCAGGACAACTTCACTCCAGATGGGGGCTGCTTCTTCCTCTGCTGAGTTTTAGGGTGCTCCTTGCCCTGGCCAAATTCAGCACGGCCACAGGAAGAGGAACACAAAGCGCACTTTATCAGTATCTTTCCTGAAAGCTCATTTTGTCTGCAATGCTTTTAGCAGGGCAGACAATTACATTTGCTGTCTTAATTCTTTCATTCTTTTTATGTCTTTTAAGAAGTAACTGAATCACCGAGATAATGCACAGGCTTTCACGAAGGGGATCTATGATCCCATTGCCCACACCCTTCTCCTCCCGCTCTTACCCGTTTGTCCCCTTACTTAACAGCCGGGGGTATGAAATGAAGAGCGTGAGCTAGTTTGGACAGGCGCTGCGGGTTTTCTGCACGGTGTCTAGGTACTCCGAGGGCCAGTGAATTGCAGGGTGCGGATTGCAAATGCAGAGTGAGCTGGCTTGATTACCTAACCTGAGCTCCTGAATAACACACACAATGATGGACTTCTCTGAATTCATTCCTGAACGAACTAGAGCACATCTTTGGCAGGAGGGAGGAGGAAATCTAATCCTGATTTAAAGTTGTTGGTGATAGTCCCCACAGTCCTTGGTAATTAGTTCCACTGCTTAATTACCCTCACTGTTAAACATCTGCACCTTATTTGTAGTCAAAATTTGTCTGGCTTCCAACTTCCAGTTGGATCATATTATAGTTGTGTCAGCTAGATTGAAAAGCCTTCTATTATCACATTTCTCTTCCCCATGTCAGTACTTAGAGACTGTGATCAAGTCATCCTCTCAACTTTGTCGTCGTTAAGCTAAACAGATGGAGTGTCTTCTCCAGTCTGTCACTTCAAGCCACATTTTCCAGTACTTAGTCATTTTGTTCTGTGGCCTTCTTGGATTCTTCCTCACCTCATGCGCAACCTAGATGAACTGTTAGACACACTCATCTTTTCCAGGGTCAATCCTCTCTAGAGCTGGAGTTCCCTGCAGTCCTGGGACTATGGTCTGTATTCTGTTTCTGGATGTAAGTCCTAGTGTTTGACTACATAGAGAGATACATTTCTGGGTTTGTACCCATCTCATTAAGTAATCCACACCATACCGCCTTGGTGATCTATCTGTTTCACTCCAACTGGCATTCCCACTGTTAAGGAGTTTTGCTCATACACGGTGGGGCTGGACTTGCCGCCTTCCCTTCCCTCTGCTGAACTTTCCTGTTGCAGCACTTTGGAAGGACTGAGGTGGGGGATAGGAACTGGCATGAGGATATGACAGTCTAGCACTCAGCTTTTGCCTCTGCTGAAAACAGAGGCCTAATCTTTGCCGTTGCAGCGCATAATGCTGGCTGGTTTATTTTAATGATAAAAGAAGTTTCCCTTAGGGGTGCAGTAGGTTCTGACTTCACCACAGTGTATGGCAGAGATACCCTGCCTAGCTTTAAACAAACTGGGTATCAAAAGCACCACTGCATCGCAAAACCTAGCCAGAGCACATGATGCTGTTTCTCAGCGGATCAGCGCATACAGAGGTGGATGCTCTCTCTTCTTAGTGCTTGCTGCGGAATCAACATCTCCCGTGGATTCCCAGAGAGTGGTAAGCATGCTGCTTATGGTATGCAAACTGCTTCAAGGAGGGCCACCAAAACAAATCCAGACTGTTTTTTTTTCCCTAAGGGAGACACGGAGCAGCTTTTCTTATGCCCGCACACAGGACAGAGCTGGGACTGTGGCTCCACAGCACAGGCTGCTTTTGTTTGCATAACCATGCACAGGACACAGAGGCACGCACAGCTCAAAGCATGGAAAAATGGGGCAGTGCAGGTGGTCCATGGGCATCTGTGCCTGTTTCCTGGCTCAGGGAATGTGGCTGCAGTGTGATTTCCCCATGATTCCCAGAGGCTGTGCACTGAATCCCGGGCCTGCACCGCCAATGAAACCCCACACAGCGGGGTCAAGGTTTCCAGGTCTCCAATCCCCAAGCATCTGGTAGGCAGCCAGTGGGAAGCTGAAAGTTAGTGCAGTACCAGCTCTTCTTCTTTCCCTTTCAATACTAAATTGCCTCAAAACTAGCTAAAGCTTTGCTTGCCCACTACAGTGACTTCTGTAGGTGTCACGCGGATGTTGCAGGATGGCAGAAAAGAAGTGGTGGGCAGAAGTGTTTCTCTGGCAATTGCCCCCGCTGGATTTGCCCACCATGTGCAAATGCCTGAGGACGTCAGTTACAGGAGCACATCCAGACGTTCTGCACACTGCCGCTTTCTGATCATCTTGTTCCTGGGTTGGGGAAACAGCCATGTTGTAACCGGGGGTGACCTGTGTTCTGGGTATTGCACATGGAGCCTAAATTGTGCTGAGCAAAGCCTTGGGACTATTTAAATGAATGGGAGTTTTGCCAGTGACTTCAATGGATCTATGATTTCACCACGACATCTGTCGCGCATTAGCTACATCAGTATTGATGTAACAGGCTGAAAACCAAGACCTGGCCTATGCCAGTTTAGAGTCAGAGGAGGAGTGCTGATACCAGTATTTGGGGGACAGCCAGCCCCAGATACAGGACTTTCATTTTTGGTATAACTGCAACCAGGCTTGGGGGTTGTGGAGCTTTTATTATCCTGGTAAAAATTATCCCCCCTCATCAAAATAGTTATACTGGTGCAAAACCATTGGGGAGGGAGACCTGGTTTTCATGTCACTGTGATTGGGATGTACTGCCTAATTCACAAGTGCACCCTAACATTCATTTCACTAATGCTTACAAAGCACTCTGAACAAAATAAAAGTACTATATTGTTTCAATACCACATGAACTGAAACATTGTTTTTATACCATGAAATATTATTTTCATACCATAAAATAATGTTTAAAAAAGCAATGTAAATAATTGATCACAGAGATCTAGGTAAAATTAACCACACACAAAAATCTAGACTAGTTTCTGCACAACTCTAATAAATACCCCAAATATCTGGACTTAACGGCAGAAGCCTGGTAAACATTTCAGTTTTGAAATAGAAAAAAAAGCCCTGGCTTGAAAATAGCTTCTCCTTTCTGTGATTTTTTTTCTCACAGTCCAAATAACAGAGTGAAAAAGAACCCAATCCAATTCCCATAGGTCTCATTAATGAACCTGCAAAGGGAATGTGTGGAATAGCTGAGGGCTCTCACTCTATTTAAAACGTGTAACAAACCCAAAAATTACTTATCTTCACTGTTTCGAGGATACACAAAGTTTGTGTTCAGAACTGTGCAGCTGAGATTTCTGGCACAGACAATATGCTAAATCTTCCGGGCTTCCCGCTGTGCCCCTTGCCAAGCTCTTGGTGCAAAGCCAGAGCCGGGTCCTGCCTGCCCGCAGAAGGTGGGGGACCTCCTCCACGATTAGCCCCATTCCTTCCAGCGAGACCACTCATAGCCAGGCCGTGTTCGGAGGCTGGTGCCAGCTGCCCAAGGGGCTGAACTTCCCAGCTATTCTGTGCTTCTTAATTGTGCATCCTCCGCCCTGGGCTTGCTTTTCTGAAGCATATTGACGAGGGTTTCCATATCCCTGCTTAGTTTAGACACGGGGCCAAAAATTGAGTGGTGTGATGCACTGGTTGCTCTGTCCCAGCGACTGGCAGGAGATGCTGGGCCTGAGGCACACCTTAGTTTTCCCCTTGCTGTGGAGGGAGTGGGAAGCAGTTGCCGATGCAGCAGTGTTGCTCAGTGCTTTGGGAACTGCAGCCATTCATTCCCGGCTGTGTGAACTGAAGATCCAGTTAATCCACCGGTACATAAGCCTCACCTTTCCTTGCAGCGCTGTGAAAAGGTGCAGCCTAAGCTACAGCCTAGCTCTCCAAGCTATTGTATTCTTCTGTCTGTATCAATTTGGCTCTTACATCCTATGCAACACCAACATGGCTGATCTAAAATGAGTTACCTGGGTTGGGGATCCTGGCTCAGCACAGCACAAATAGAGGACCAGATGCAAACCTTTACTTTGGGCTCCTGCCATCTCAAGTATACATGACTGGAGCTAATTTTGTTCTAAAGAAAATGAAAATTGTCTGGTTTTTTCCTCCCATGTCCTTCACATAGTCTGTTTTTGTTTATTGAGACTGGGGTTACTTAGGCTTTTATCTAGGTCTTATTTAGGAAGGCTGAGTGGCTAGGTCCCTCCTGCTTCATGAAATCCGGTCCCCTGCTCTTGTAGGCAATCACATCTTATAATGCCATTCATAAACCGATCAAGTGCTGCTGTCTAAAAACTAGTTTGTTTGTTGGTTTTTTTGTTCTCGCCGCTCATACTGAAAAGGTGCTCCAGAACCTCCTCTTTCAGTCATGCTTTTTTGCTCAGCATGATGGCAACTCCAAATAAGGAAAGGCAGTCCGAAAGGAATAAATAATATTGTGTGGGGAAGAAAAGCAACTAACCTACACATTATCATTAAACAACAGGACGTGACAGGCAGTGTAATGTTTCTGGTTTTGTTGTGAGTCAGGAAGATGAAGGTCATGTGATATCAGCTCTCTCTGCAGCACAATAAACCTTATTAACATTATAAGATAAAAATAAATATTCAACAATTAAGGGGAAAAAGGGTCACACGTTTGCATCTGCTGGGGATTATTGACAGCAATCTGACATTACCGTCAGCTAAACCCACTGCTCTATTTTGTCCAGAGTTTCTAAAGCCATTATATAATGATCAGTCTAATAAAGTCTAGATTAGAGGCATTTCTCTTGTGTACAAAGAGATTGGCTTTTGGGTTGCCTTGTGGAAAAGCAACATTATTCTTAGGGAGAGAAAGGGTTAGTTGTCTCTAACAGCGATCCTGATGAAAAATGTAAACTGTCTGAGGCCATTTCAGACCTCCGGCAATATTTTATGCTAACAGGTTTATGTCTGAATTAACAAAGTTCTCTAACCATTTACTGTGTTAAAATGCAGTTATTTTTTCCCTCTTGCTAGGAAAGCATGTGCCAACCTAAATTTGGATTGTGTTTATTACCATTTGCAATCACCTGGTGTCAGAGGCCACGTGAATCCTGTGAGTTTATCTGATTTGAGTCTGGAGCATCCAAATGTACCTTTCAACTTGTTTCTTCATGCTGTGCATGTCTAGAGTGTTTTGCAGTAATACCATAAGCCCCTACAAGTGCACAGAGTGATAGGAAGGAGCAGAGTAAGATACTGTCCCTTGGGTACCACATAGCTTGGAGGAAGGTGCTGAATTTTAATTACCCCATATCCCCTGACCCAGCATCAGAATGCAAGCTTCCTTTCTTTTCTTCTCTTTTCCCTTAAAAAGGATGGGGGGAGAGTGTGTGTGGGGGGAATGTCACTTAATTCAAAGATGCTATCAAGCCAGGTAGCACTGAGGTATGACTCCTCTTATACACCATTTTACAGCGCACGTGAAGAGTAGCAACGCAGCATTGGCATCTACCAGCTACCGTCTGCCACAGACCTTCTGCTGTTCCAAGGCCTGGACCACAGAGTGAGGGGTGAAGGACCTCAAGCCAGCTTCGGCCGTGCTGGCTCAGGACCACGGTGGTTGGGTGGCCCAGTACCGGAGCTGCAAGTGCTGTCGTGGTGTCCTCAAAGGCAGGAGCTGGTAGCAGACACAGGGCACTGCACTGACACAGCTGCATCGCTTCCCCAAACTGAGCCAGCCCAGCACGATGCTTTGTATTTCTCTATTGTTCATTCCCAGCTAATTAAAATCTTCTGAAAACTTCAGTCAGCTGGAACATCCATCCTATTTCTGCTATTTTTTTAAAAACACGGGGCTGATTTCAACCCTGGGGGACTGTCTACATTGGCCTGCAAAATCACGTTAATGCTTTTCAAAAACTTTGTCTATAAACACTTTTCTTGCCTGAGAGGCAATAGCAGTTTCACTTGGCTACCAGAGGTAGGACTCAACTATTCTTTAAAACTGGTTTGCATAAGGCAGTTTTACAAACCGTATTAAAGAGAAGCTAAACCCCATTTGCGTTATCACCTTTGTCAAAGAGATTGTGTTTAGCTCCAGATCATTAGAGAGATGATAATACACTTTTCCCCTTGCCAGCTCAAGCCAGGCCTGAGATTTACGCCACGGGTTTTGGGTGAAAAGCCAACACTGGAAAACTTAAGTACTGAAAGCAGCTTGCTCAGCTGCACCGGGGGCCTGTCCCCAAGAAGAGGCTGGCCCTTGCAACGGGTGCGGAAAGCCAGTTTGGCTGGCAAAGGCTTCCAGATAAAAACATATCCCGCTCCGTTCCGGGCAGCTTGTAGAACATAGTCCCAGTCACATTTTCTCCAACGGCTCTGTCTGCACTTGGGACATTTTGCAGATGATGTTGGTGACGGTGGCTAGCACGGTCACAGCCCCAGGAATGCTGTGAGCCCTGCTGCAACACCCAAGATCCCCAGCCGCTCTCTCGGTGGGAGCTGGCTGCACCCAGGACCACTTATCATCCAAGGCCAGATGGGGCTGGGTGACTTCGGTCAGCCATGGCTGTGAGCACCTGGCATTGTTTTAAGCTCTTTGCCAACCAGATGAGGACACAGGCAGGGCAGGGGGTCCCAGCATTTAGAACAGCCCCTGTACCTGCTGCTTCTCCACCTTAGGGTTCCTGCTAAGATGAATGCTAGTTGGTAGGCAAGGAATAGAATGAAAGCAAATTCTGTAAAGTTCTGCAGAGTAGCCATGGTCCAAATAAGCTTTGGCCTACCTACATTGGCATTGAAGTGACTAACTGGCCACCCTTGTGTAAGCCATTCTTGCATACCTGCCCACAGATGCCTCACTATCACTGCTTTTAAGAGCTGTGTCACTGGTTTCCAAGAGAAACTCTCCAGAACAGGGGCACAACAAGAAAGATGTCCAGGTAGGGGCACAAATCCTGCCCGACCTTAAATGCGTAATGTATGTCTGTAGGCTTCTGTATCATATGGAAGTTGAGAGACAGACGTGTGGAAGCATATGGACCTTAGTGTGGGTCATTATCAAATGCTGGATATGCCTTTTAAACCCTAGTAGAGTATGATGTGGCATGAAATACCTAATTACATACTCTGTTTAATTTTTCTTTCTGTCTCTATACAAATGCACACATGTAGTGTAAGGTTCAGAGTTTTCCACCGTGCAAAATTCATGAGGACTCTATGACAACAGTCTAACATACTGTGGACGAGGGCCTGGATTCACCAGGCTGAGCGCTGCGCTCTCTGCATGGCAGCACGGAGAGCTAAAAGACTGAGCCAGGATCCAACTGTGCTGCTGTCATGTGCTGTATGCGTGACTTTTTGATTGCTTTGGATTCCATCCCTTATGGAAGTAGATAACGTTTGTTTTATTTTCCTTGGAGGAAGGATACATATTTGCCTTAATATTACTAAAGAATTAAGTCCTCCTTCATGTCCCAATTAGCTTTTAGCGCATTTCGACTGTGCCTGTGTAGCACTTTTCTATAGTGCTTTTAAATCCAGGAACAGATATAGGTTGAGCTTTTGTCTGGAGACTGCACGTGCGCAGGGGTTCTTCCACACAACCCTGACAGGTTTCTCTCTCCTTTGCCTGCCACAGTGCAGCCCCTGTGCAAGGTACTAGCCACCAGCAATTAGTACTGGAGTCCCAAGGGCTTCAAGGCAGGGAGGGAAGGGGTATACTTACGGGGCAAAAGTTGGCTTTTTTTTTCTTTATGCAAAATTCATTCGGGACTTAAGCGTTCAAGCATACCTTTTCTTCCTTTGCTGTATGCCAGAGAGGTCTCCTAGTCAGTGCTAGTCAGTGCAAAAGACATCTTCCTCTCCTATCCTTCTGATACTTGCTCTCAACTTGAGCTGCCCTGCTTTAGAAGGACACATTCTTTTAATTTTAGATCAGCAATGTTTCGCTGTTACCTTGAAATCACTCTTATGTCAGGGGAAAGTAAAATGCAAATGTAAGTATTTATTTACAACTCCCAAAACAGACCACACAGTTTAAAAAGATGCACGCATAGAAATGCTGAAGTCTTTCTGTAGCCATTCTGGTAGGTCCAGAGAGATTCAAAGCTTCCCATCAAAATATATTAACTTCTTTTCCTCCACAAGCTTAATTACCTTTAAATGTTTCAAAAGGCAGTCTTGCTGCTCTTCCAGTGAAAACAAGCACTCTCACTCAGAGATGCAAATGTCAATGCACTAGACCAATGTGTCGCATCCTGTTCTCGACTTGACTAAATCAGCAACTCCTTCACTCAGCGAGGGTTAAATCCCCCCCCCAAAAGAAAAAAAAAGTGATGCAGTGTGACTCATCTTCACTGCAAGTGTGTCTGTCCGTTAAATGGTGTATTTTATTTCACTCCAAACCTTAGCCAACACACTTACTACAAGCATCTGCTAGGGACAAACGTGGGTAGTTCATTAAACATAGAATCATAGAATGGTTTGGGCTGGAAAGGACCTTAAAGATCATCTAGTCCCAACCCCCCTGCCATGGGCAGGGACACCTTCCGCTAGACCAGGTTGCTCAAAGCCCCATCCAACCTGGCCTTGAACACATCCAGGGATGGGGCAGCCACAGCTTCTCTGGGCAACCTGCTCCAGTGCCTCACCACCCTCATAGTGAAGAATTTCTTCCTTATAGCTAATCTAAATCTACCCTCTTTCAGTTTAAAGCCATTGCCCCTTGTCCTATCACTACATGCCCTTGTAAAAAGTCCCTCTCCACCTTTCCTGCAGGTCCCCTTCAGGTACTGGAATGCTGCTATAAGGTCTCCCCGGAGCCTTCTCTTCTCCAGGCTGAACAAGCCCAACTCTCTCAGGCTGTCTTCATAGGAGAGGTGCTCCAGCCCTCTGATCGTCTTCCTGGCCCTCCTCTGGACGTGCTCCAACAGGTCCACGTCCCTCTCATGTTGGGGGCCCCAGAGCTGGACACAGTACTCCTGGTGGGATCTCACCAGAGCGGAGTAGAGGGGGAGAATCACCTCCCGCAACCTGCTGGTCACACTTCTTTTGATGAAGCCCGGGATACAGTTGGCTTTCTGGGCTGCAAGCACACATTGCTGGGTCATGTTGAGCTTCTCATCAACCAACA
>NW_008824306.1:2109211-2117906 GCF_000699105.1 Pygoscelis adeliae | reverse complement strand
TCCATCCATTGTCCACCCAGCCTGTATTTGTGCTTGTGATTGCACCAACCCATGTGCAGGACATTGCACTTGGCCTTGTTGAACTTCATGATTTTCGCATGGGCCCACCTCTCAAGCTTGTCAAGGTCCCTCTGGATGGCATCCCTTCCCTCCAGCACGTCAACCACACCACATAGCTTGGTGCCGTCAGCAAACTTGCTCAGGATGCACTCAATCCCGCTGTCCATGTTGCCAACAAAGATGTTAAAAGTGCTGGTCCCAGTACCGAACCCTGAGGAATGCCACTTGTCACTGGTCTCCACTTGGACATCGAGCCATTGACCACAACTCTTTGAGTGTGATCATCCAGCCAATTCCTTATCCACCAAGTGGTCCATCCGTCAAATGCATGTCTCTCCAATTTACAGACAAGGATGTCATGCAACGCAGTGTCAAATGCTTTGCACAAGTCCAGGTAGATGACCTCAGTTGCTCTTCCCTTATGCACCAATGCTGTAATCACTCTTGATTGAGACCAGACACTGCAGTCACTGACTAGTGCATGGTGACAATGAGATGGAGGGGTTCCACCCTAACATCTCCTCTTTCCAGGACTACAGGAATAGTCTTATTTCCTACTTGCTCCAGGCTCACACCCCGGGGTTCCTGCCCGCTTCCCACTCCCTGCCAGCAAGAAAAGAGTGAGCAAGTGATTAGTGCATGGGAAGGCTGCACTGAGAGACTGTTGTCCATTTGCAGGGTAGGTGCTTGGCTACCAGGAAGACATATAGGAAGGGAAAAAGAGGATAGTAACTACTGAAGGGGATGGTGTTCATTCCTCAGGCTGCCTTCAAGCCCCCTCGTCTAGCTAAGACTGTGTCTGCTTGGTTCGGGGGGGATCTGTGAACTCTGAACACCATTGCAACCCAGCTTCTCCTCTGTTTTGGAAAGTTACTTGTTGGTCTTCTTGTTCTTCTTGGGAGAAGAAGATACTCCCAAGCCCTCTCTTAGAGGGCTGATTAACTTATTTTCATGCGAAGAGGGGAAAACACCTGGTATTAAACAGAGTGCTCTCAAATGTGATGTTTAGGAGGGAGCCTGGCAGAAGAAGTCCTGGACCAAGTTACTTGGTCACCTTGACAAGGTGACTAAATCAGCTTGACAAATGTTTGTAACTGGCTGACCTTTGTCCTTTAGACACTCACTGCACACCCTTTCTCTAGACCTGTGTTGGGCATGAAAGTACTCCAGCTGCTAATCACCTCCCCAGCATGCTGAAGGCATCTCCCCACATTTTCTTCCATTCATCACAAACTTCCTCCCAGTGAAGACACACATCCTAATCTGACCATCCGCCAATCCCTCTCCTTTTGTTCCACCTACAACTGCCAGTTACAAGCATAATAGGGATGCCTTGCCAGATACCCTCACAATTTATTCTGTCTTTCAAGAAGCACAGCCTTTTTTAAAAGCCCCTCTCAAGTCCAATGGAAGAGTCAGGAGCTATGTGCGTCCCTGGCACAGGCTAGGGTATTTGCCAGGGCAATGCATAAAATTGCAAGAGACTCTCCAAAACCTCTCATCAGAGACAAATTAATCTGCTGTATTCTTCTCCAAGGTCATTTTTTAAATTGCCTGCTGGAGGGAGACCTTGTGAGCAAGTTACTCTCATCTCCTGCTGGAACCAAAGCTCCATGTTTTCCTTTAACAGTCCCTCACTGATTGCTCTCCCTGTAGAAAATACACCCCTTTATGTGAGGCTACCATGCTCAGCTTTCTCAAGCCCAAGTCAACCAAGCTTGTGGGGCCTGAGTAGATCCCCCGTGGAATCAGGAGGGCTGCATGCAGATGCAGGGGTTCCTCTGCGTGCAACACAGCTCAGGCTCAGCACTTCCATCTCTTCCCCAGTCAGATGGATGAAACAAGGACCATTTATGAGCCACCTGTTACAATTCTGCAATGAGGGGAAGGTCAGAGTCACCTTCTTGTCTTGGATGAAATTCACATCTCCTCTGGCCTTTGCCTACATAAAGGCTGTTTTGAAAGACAACTTGATTTGGAATGATGAGGTGGCATCAAACAGCACAGTAATGTACTGCTGAATGATTTCTCAATGGAAGATACATAGAATCATAGAATACATCTTCATCAGCACCATCAGTCCCAGAGCACAATGCGATTAAACTCAGTCTGTTGTCCTGAGTCTCTACACTCTTAGGCTGGTTCTCCAACTGTGTTCACTCAGTGACTGTAACGGTTCTCTCTATTTTGTCCCACAAGGAGAAAGATACACAGACTTACCATTTTCAGAAAGAAAGGAATAGCATTTCTAGCAAAATGTAGCACAACATGGTCTTGATCCCACAGGGACAACTGTAAGGGAGCCCTCCTTATGTGTTTGTGGTGCTCCTCACACCACAGCTTCCTTCTTCACTAGGGCCACGAGGGTATGATGTTGTTAAAAGCTAAATACTACACTTCCTGGTGCTACCTCTGGCTACCTGGCCTCTCTGGCCTCTCTGTGAAGGAAGAACAGTGGGTTGACCACTGAGTAAGAGGATAAGAGCTAGTTTAGCAAGCCACGGCCGATTTTTCCATCTCCTGGTGTAGTGCAGCTGTTGGAGTTTGATCCAGTCTGTGCACTGAATACCATGCCCATTACATCTTTGCTTTTCCTTTATGCTTCTGTCACAGTTAGCCAGATATCAACAGATAGGCCAGAAGTTAGCAATTCCCCTGTGCATGTGCTTCAGGAAGAGTTTAATCCCTGCTGTAGCCAGAAAAACCTTTTGGGAAAAAACACTTGACAACAAGGAAAAAAGCGCCAAATCTTAGCATGAGAAGAAAGGTAAGACAAAATTCCCCATAATAGGCCATCTACTGCTCACACCCACTGCTCCTTAGACAGGAAACCTCTTAAAAGACCTCTGCTGATTCTGGCTCTTTGAGGCTCTGTAGATGTACGTATATGCGTGTGAAGCAGAGAGAGAGGAGAGGCATGTCAGAGTGTTGCTTTCTCTCTACTAACGGTTGCAGACAGACCCGACACTTAGAGCATGAGATAGCATCGCACCCGATTTACATCAAAGCTACTGCTACCTCTTCTTCGCAAAGGAAAAAAAAAGCCAGAATCCATTTCAGTTACTTAATTCTCAGCTGTAGTTACCGTGGAAAGCAGCATTCAAACCAAGGATAATCGTGTCCAGAGAACACCTATAGAGTGATCTGTAGCTACTTATTGTTCAAAATGACCCTCCATTTTATGATCTCCTGTTACCCTCAAGGCTGGTAGCAGGTGTATTTACAGCCTTCCGCACCTTCCTTCTACATTTTGACCATGTTACTGCACAATTCCTATAATTCCCTGAGATTCTTAAGCACTAGCAAAGACCTAGTCCCATCCAGGGGGGTAGAAGACAGTGAACATCCCACATCTGCTTATGTTACAGAAGTGATGCTACTTTACCAGTACTAAGCCTCAAGTAGAGGAAGGAAGAAGGACCACTGCACTGTACATGCTTCCTCTCATGTGTGACATCTTCTGAGCTCATACTAAGTTAACCTGCACATTCTTGTGCCTTCACTGTTGTTGTAACATTGGCACTAATTTTTCTAGGCCATAAAGGGAGAGTACAATTTTGTCCTTTTCAGAAAAAGTAGGTTTTCTTGGTTCATTTCCATAAGGCCCAATGCATTATGCATTATCTCATTCAAAGGTAAATAGTGGATACACACATGGATGAAAGATTAAATCCTGGAAATTCTAAACAATTGGCAGGAGGCATAACCATGGCAAATTGATTCTGTTCCCCCTCTGCAAAAAAGAAATGCAAGAATATTTGTGCATTTTTTAAACTACATGTAAGATTTAAAGACATTTGGGGGTTGGTTTCTTTGATTTTTTTTTTTAAATGAAAGTACAAAGTGATTATTGGAAAGTTCCCTGAGTTCAAAAGATTATTTTAAAACAAAACCTCTGGCAACCTTGCTTATTGCTTGTCTACAGTATTACAGGTCTAAGTACCTGAATAATAATGCCTGTATCGTATCACAGCAATGATGTGCAGAAGCAAACAGAGGCGCACAGAGCTCCATGCAGAAAAGAAAAAAATCCTTAAAGAAAATTGTATTGCCCCAAATAAAAAGGTTAATTTAAATATGTAGGTGGTCTTGCTTGATTGGTTGTTTTTATGTCAGCCCTGACCCTACAGTAACCCCAGTCTTGCTGATCAAAGGGATTATGCTACAGGCTCCAGGGCTGAGTTTGTAGTCTATAAGACTTTGCCATATCTCTGTGTATTGCCTCTCATAGAGCTGTAGTTTGCTATCCGAGGGCATCAGCGAGCACTCTTCTTGTCCTTACTGACCTTCATTTGGACTCAAAGCGATTGAAGGTGTTGATGTACAGTCTGATCACAGAAGTCTTTGTTTTCTCGCCTGTGTCCCAGCCTGCCAGCAGGAAAAGCAGTTAGTGACAGCACCGTCCACAGAGAAGGTAAGGGGCTCTGAGCACACCAGGTATCATTACTGCTGTACCTGCACAGACTTGATGCCAGGTTGATCAAGCAGGCTATTTCAGCGAATCTCTGCTCCTTCTCTACCCGGAACGTTTAGTGCACCCAGTGCACAGCACTAAGAGCAGGCACGATAAAGAAAGCCCCGCTGCCGCAGCCCATGTTAGCCGATATGGTAGCAATTCTCTTTTATGGCCACTGGGGCCAGACAAGCCTCTTTTTTCTGTCCCTGTTCACTCCCTATTACACCTGATTGTACGTGAGCATGCATGTGCATACAGGTGTATATATGAGCTCATGTTGGCTGGAGGGGGGTGAGGAAGGTGCCTGTCAGAACAAACGTGCAGCCTCCGTGCTAGCCTTTAGATCTATTACCCTTTGCTAAGGACCACCTTGCTTTCCCACAGGCAGATATGTGCTCCTGCACAGTGGCCTGGTCATCTTCAGTCTAATTCTCTCTGCATCTCACCTGATGAAGTCCCTCCCTTCCCTAAAATAAAGTAGCTATGAGGCAGTGTGGCATTTAGAACAAGTTCTAGGTAACAGATCAGAGGAGCTTATGTTCACATGGTCACACTAGATGAGCTTGTAATGTAGGCTAAGACCAATAGAAACTGTCCCATCCTCCCCTCCACTTCCAGCCACACATTTTCTTTGCTCCTTCATGCTGGTGGTAGCATTTGGGTGGCCTAGCAGAAAGCTAGAACAGGGAACTCACCTGGCTGAAAACCAAACATTTTTTACTGAGACATAACCCATTTCCAGACAACCAATGCTTATTCTCCCCCACGGTGTCCCATGCTGCCCCATGGCTGGCACCTGCGCTCTTCTGTGTATCACACCTCAGTGACACTGCTGATGCATTCGGCAACCAGCCATGGCTCTGTAGGTCTCCAGACAGCCCATATACTGATTCGGTCATGTTACCCTGGAAGGAATACTCAGGCCCTGTCCAGACAGGGGGGCAATCAAACACACTCACATCACTATAAGGCCACTGCTAATAAAACATTACCTCTACTGAGGATGGATTCATGGTCTAGCTGTACCCCACAGCCTTTCGAAGTGCCTGAAGAGGACACATAGTTCCTCTATCCCCACCTAACCCTACAGAAAACTGGCCAGTTGCATGACCTCATGCTGTAGGATTTGAGTAACATCTCCACTGCTTCATCTCACCTCTGTAAAGCAGACAACGAACACAAACTCGCAACCTCAGTTTTCCTTCTTGCCAAGGTTACCAGTCTATCCGCCGCAGCCCTGGGCTCCAAGCAGGAAGGAGGAGTGTGTCCACAATTGCATTCCTTCAGAACAAGAGGGGAAGTACAGGGTGGAGTAATAACCACCAGCTGACACTGCTTGCCATCACAGGCATACTTGCTCACGACAAGGCTCGGGATGCTGTCTGCTCCTTGAAAGTTTCCTTGTTGACTTATTTCCAGGCCCATCCTCAGCCCCACATGCGTGCACACACACGCACATGTGCACACACAAACACACACAGTGACCCTACTCTTCTCTGTCTCAGGAAGACTGGAAAGACAGGCTGCCAGGGAAACAACCCACAGTTGTTTGACATTTGGTTTTGTTTCTACAGGTGGGTTTTCCGTGGTAGCAGAGCATCTCACTATTCGGATTTTGACTTCGGTCAGTTCTTATTGTCCGTGTTAGACATGGCCACCAGTAGACACAGCTCTGAGTTCAGTAAAGAAGGTCGGAGAAGTAAAGAACCCCTTTTCCTCTGCTTCCTTTTTCAATCTTGTTGTTGCCAGCAAGGCCTCATACAGCCCCCTCTTTGAACTCTTACAAACACGGAGTTTCAACCCTCTCAGGCCTTTAGTACCTAATTAGAACCGGGACATTGGTCACATCTCAGCAAATAGAGTGGGTCTGTTCCTCACAGGTTTTCCTGTACACCACTGCAGTTGTGTCAGGACTCAAAGCAGTTCGACCAGTGTTTGGGTTTCATCTGCCATTCCCAGAGGATTTCATTACTCCCTCAAAATGTTTTTTTCCTACCAAGATTTCACGTTGCCAGATAAGTTCCTCCATTGCGCCTGTGAGCATTAGAGCCTCCCTGTCCCACAGCTATTGGATATAAAGTGGCAGAGCGGTGGGGTCTGTCTGGTTGTTTTATTGTCACTATGTTCAGGAGAATTTTTTTTTAGTCAGTATTCTTCTCATTGAAAAATGTTTTTTCCATTGTCCTGAAACGATTGTCGAATTCAGTGTGGACTTACCAAATTGCTTTCCTGGAAAAAATGTCAGGATTATATTCACAAAGCTGAGAGGAAGACAGCCACTTTTTATTCACTCATAAAGGATGTGGGACTCCTGGGTTTAATTTCCTCCTCTGCCTGGGGGAACTTGAACCAGCGTCACTTATCTCTCAGGAGAATACCATAAGGTTGTGCTGTGCTGCATACTAAGGTGGGTTGTTCTTACTCCCCGCCATTGATGTGTCCTGGTCTGCGCAGAAGGTCTTTCTAGACCCTCAGCTGAGACCCTCACATCAAAATCGTTCACCTGGCTACCCCAGTCTGTGCTAATGAGTATTGGACTCTTAAGGAACGTGACAGTGCTGTCGACAGAGTGCCTCCACCAGGATCCCCCTGCTCTCACAGCTGTGGCACTCTCCTGCGAAATCAGAAGGGCAAATACAGCAGCAGAAGAGGGCATTGCACGTCCTGCACAAGCACTACATCAGGCAGACCCATATACTAAAGCTCAAAAGGTAAAAAAATACAGCTCAGTCTGCTAAAGTAAATTACTTGTACAGTCAGCACAAGTTAAAGATAGGAAGACCAAATCAGTTCCAACAGAAAGTCTTCCCGATATCACCCAAAGACTGTGCTGAGGTCAGGGCTGATATACAAGATGAATGCCAAAATCAATGGACCAAAACTGGTGTGCCAGGAGCTAAACCTAACTGGTGGCTGCTGGCATATTCATCATCCTCTGGGGACATCCATTTTGACACTGATGATAGGATAGGTGGACAGAAAGCAGAAATCCTGACAGGTGTCATTGCCAACTTTGAGACCTAATTTAACACTGTGACACTGTTGACACTTAGTTACCTGCTCTGATCGGACCTTCTGGCCAGTTTTTTGCCAGGAGACACACAGATGTTTTTGCTACCTCCACCAGCTTCAACCCAGTCCTGGAAACCCACTTGGAAGATGAGATTTGGGGTCCTGATGTCACCCGTTTCTTAGTTGCTTTGTCATTTCCTCACATGCTTCTCTCCTTGTTCTCCCCCCTTCACCTTCTGTTTAATCAAACTAGCCTAGACAGGAGGGGTACAGGTTGTGCAACACAGCTGTGAACTGCCATCAGGGAGACACCTAAAAGCAATGTCTGAAAGAGGCAGACACTGGTACAAATTTCCTAGATCTCAGAGGGGCTAAGGCCATGTATTGTGCTTGTCTTTTTCTAGCAGTGAGGCTGCAAGTAAAAGTCAACACCAGAAAAGGAAGTCTTATTTTTTGTCTTTGGTGTCCTTTTCTCTCCCCTTGCGCATACGTGTGTCTTCAAGTGAGCAGAGTGGAGTCCAAAAATGAGTAGTAACAACAGATCCAGTCTATCTCGATGAGTGTCTCTCTTTCCCCAGGAACAGCTACTGCTGCGATGAACTTAAATAAAGGGAGGGAAGCGATGCTATAAAAACTGTCGACAGCTAAGGGAAGAGGAATAATGGATGCTTTTAAAAAGGAAAGTCTTACTTAATACTTTATTTTTCAAGTGCTTAAACCATTTTTCCTCCTTTTTGTGTATCTTTAATTAAAGGTTAAAAGACTTCTACCAGTGATTGTTTGCCATGGTAACCAAGTAGGCCGAGGTCTCTGAATTCAAAACCCAAAACCTTTTTAAGTGTTTAATGTTGGACAGTGTCGGGGTCGTGTTAGCATCTTCGACTCGCTGAGCCTACTTCTTTCCCTGAAATGAACACGGCTGTGCCTTAACGGCCAGGCCACTAGACTAGAGAGGGACAGCCCTCTCACCTCCACACTCCCCCTTTGAATCTAACCCCTTCCTCTCACTTCTCCTTTGGGTGCTTGAACGTTTCATTTTGAATTAAATGCAATTTTCATTAAAGCTATTTCTTTGCAGTTTGTCAGCGAGAGAAACAAAACCTAACCAAACTCCTCTGTTCCTACTGAGGTGATGTTTTCTTCTTTCCTTCTGAACCAAACTGCAGT
>NW_008824306.1:2063399-2109194 GCF_000699105.1 Pygoscelis adeliae | reverse complement strand
GCTGAACCAAACTGCACTTATTCATACCTTGCTGCTATTTTTAAGACTGGGGCCCAGCTGTATGCTATTCAGGGGCACCACTAAGACTTCAGCGACAGGATACACATCATAGTATTTTCTAGTTAGTTAAGAGAAATGACTGGCAAAGTCATTTTTGCAATGCATGCTGTCTGTATCAATGCACGTGTGTGTCTTTATTACATTAGTCACCCCAGCTACTAGAATGACTTGCAATTAAGATTGCAGTAGTACCTGAAATGTCACATTGCTTGTCTCTGTTCTGAAAGGGGCACTGTCTAATCAGATAAGGCAAAGAAAGACATATGAGGGCATGACCAGACTTATCCTTATAACCACGTTAGAACGGCTAAAAATGCTACCACACCTAGTAGAGAGACATCTTTTAGCTGAGGCAGAGTCGCTGGCCATGTGCAAGCTTTCAGTCTGTTGTAGTGCAAAGTAAGATGAGTTTCAGACATGGAAGAAAGTAACCCATTTCACTTTGCATTTGCAATAGACCAGGAGTACATGCCCATACAGTTCTCACGTCTTTTCTGTGAGACAGCCACCTCCAGCCCCAGTGGCACACGTTTCTTAAGTTACTGTAGCATGACACACAGCATCATCTGAATGTAGGCTGAGTTTGAACGAGATGCAAGCAAGGCAATTAGCATAGGAGTACCCGCATGGCTGATGGGTTGCATCAGTTATGCCTGTAGACAGAGGTTGGTGTGAGTTTACATTTATCTCACGTGAAACGCAGAGCCGGGACCTGCCCCTCCAGCAGGGTGTGGGCGGGTGGCCCCTGCTTGGGCGCCCCAGGAATTCCATGCTGCCTTCAGAACAGGTCTTTATGGATCACAGCCCAAGGCACCAATGCTCCCCCTCTCTTTGCCTCTCCTGTGCATCCTCCATTGCTTTCTCACCAGTAGAACAGTCCTGGTCTTTGTTTCCAGGGCCCTTTCCTTCATACTGCATAGATGAACGATTCGATTTGTTACTGTAAGCGGATGAATCAATGAAATTAGGAAAGAACAATAGCACCAATAACTGAATGTTGGGATAGATATACAGTACAGGCAAGCCATCCAACTTTCCTAAACTAACTTAACATAGGTGGTCAAACTGTGGCACAAAACCCCAATCGTGTGTGTTTTTTTCATAAGACTCGCTCACTTAAATCAGCAGCTTAAAACAAAATTAAAAACAAGTTTCTCCAGGAGAAGAAAAGGCAGTGAGCTTATGTTTGCTTCTATCCTTTCTTCTTCAAAGTTTTTCTATTTCATAAATTACTCTCACCACAAATGCCTTCCTATTAAATGTAGAGAAAAGAACAAGATTATCTGCTTTGAATATCAGCGGACATACTAATTTGGACAGATTCTCATCTGCCAGACGCTGGAAGAGCTTCTTTCTGTGGAGCTATGTCGAAGTACACAAGCCAAAGGTATGGACTTTTTTTTTCTAAAGAAGTACTTGCAGTGACTTATGTGCTAGTTCAGGCTGCTGTGTTGGTTTTGGATAAGACACAAACCTCTTTTAAATGTTTTTTCCAAAAAAGAAAAATTGTCTTGTCAGTTCCCTGAAGGCCTGCTCTGCAGGGCTCTATGGCCAGCTGCTTTTTTTTTTTTTAAACAATTCTCTAATTGCTGTCTTTCCTAAGCCTTATAATTTGTATGTCATAGTGTAAAGTTTTCTGTGGTTGCAGAAGTCCTTATTGAATGTCAGCGGTACTCCACGAAAACACCTGACTAAGTAGGAACCATCTAACCCTTGGGAGTTATTGACTGCTGCCTCCAAGGGCGTAATTAACAAGTGGCAGAACTTGCCATGTGGGTCATGTCTTACAAGATCCCACAGTATCGGTATTGATTATGATTAGATTAGATTAGGTTGATGGTAAATGCTTATTTAAGTTATGAGATTTTCAGGCAAATAGTGAATATCCTGTCGTGAGCACCACCAAGCACACTTTGAACACAAAAACACTTTAAAATGATAGTTAGAATCATCGTATATGAAATACCTTGAGGCATGTATATATGCAAGAGACTGAGCATGCCAGAGAAAAGCCAGATTCCTGTATTTAACACCTTACAAGCTAAAGGCACAAATGAGTTCAACACACTAAGACGTAATTTTACATTAAAAAAAATAGCTTATGGAAACCTCCGTTCTGTGCATGCCTGCCAGATAATGGCACATATATAGAAGATGGCAGCAAACACAGCTGGGCTGGCACACCATGTGTTATTGCCTTGACACTGATTCTAAGGAGACTTTCATAAACTTGTACAAGGGAGACTGTTATTTTTCAGCCCCTCAAAATATGTAGGTGTTTTTTTCAATCCTGAAAATTCCATGCATCTGTCAGAAAATTTCTGTTTTATTCAACAAAGATAGAAGAAGGCAAGATGATTTCGCTGCCCAAGCCAGGGCGTCTGTTGCCCTTTAGATGTGCTAGAGCATCCGAGGCATCTGCACACAGCTGCAGACATGACAGAGGACCTAACAGAGATCATGCCTTTGCAAAGCTGCGGCTGAAGGGAATCCTGAAGTATCTCATATATCTCTTGTTGCCTAAGGTTAGGCAGCTGAATCTCACCCATTTTTTATTTTCATGTGCCACTTGAATTTTCTAATATCTTCTGACCCTTTTTTTCTCCTCCCCTGTCTTACTCTTGCTTCCTCAGTAACAAAGTGGGAAAAGTCTAACAGGAGGAGAGATAAAGAAGGAGAAAAAAAAAAGAAAAAAAAAAGAAAAAAGAACATTTCTTAATTTTAAAAAGTCCAAACAAAAGGAAGCAGAACTGTAAAAAGCTTTACAACAAAACATTTTCCTTGGTTTAAAGTGACTTGCAGTTTTGCCTGATCCACTTTACCTACTAATGCCTGGAAAACCCTCCACCTCATCTGTGAATGCTCTTTTCCCAAGTATAAATAACTGGCAGATTGATTCAAAAACCTTGTTGTGCCACAAGCGATCAGATGATGGAAACAGTGCAGTGAAGCTTCTCATAACGTCAACCCAGGTTAGAGCCTCCTGCATGGTCTGGAAGACAAGTTAGAGGGCCATGAATGGTGATCCTGTTGCTGACCTCCTGAATGGCCTCGGTTGCCCCACTTTGTCTTCGCTGGGATAGCAGGAAAGAGTAATGAACCCCAGTGCAGTGTCATGAAGGTTCATGTCAAGTGTTATAACTGCAAGTCCTCTTAGCTGCCTGCAAGAATTATTTCAAAACCTCATCTGAGAGAAGAGCTGGTTTTACTGGCAAATGAGCATAGAAAATGAGAGTAGAAATTGCCCTTCTAGCAGGAAGGACAGCAGATCTTCAGACTGTGAAGTCTGTGGGTGTTTGTGTGTGTATGTGTGCAGCAGGGGAAGAAGCAATAATTTACTACTTTCCAAAAAGCAGCAGATGGATCTACTCCCTTGATATTGGAAGTGTTTGGTCCTAGAGTTGTTGATTTTACTCAGCTCTCTTTTCAGCCAAGGCTCAACGAGATGCTATGGCCACAGCCAGAACTACCCCTGGATGTAGCTCTGGAGAAGCAGTGGGGCTCTGTGGCGGAGGATCTGGGGCTCGCCACTGGCCAAGACCTGTGTGCCTCTTCCTAGGAAGGCTCCAAGAGAAGTTACCATACTGCCTTGAGAAGTCAGACCACGGAAAAAGAAAGAAGCTGGGCTCCCACCAGCCTTTCAAACCCGGGCACATCCTGAAACATGACAGGCTCCAGAAAGCAGATATATGCAGTTCGCTCAAGTACGGAAAGCTGCATTACGAAACTTCTGTTGCTGCTTTCATATTACAACGCCTTTCTTTTTTTTTTTTTTCCCTCTGAGGTTTTATCTTCTCTTCGGCACAAGGTACTTACAAGTCTTAGGTGCTTTGCCATTAGGGTTGCCTAGCTTTGATGGCAACACCATCGCCCTGATAAACCCGACACTGAGGGCCCTCCTCTGCCCTTCAGGCAAACATGTAATAGCCCTCTGTTTGCTGCATAGTTGGCAAGTGAAATGTGATGGGAGAGTCTGACAAAGAAAGGCTCTGTGGAGCCCTGATGCAGATGACAGGCCAACTGTCAAGGCTAATATGGTGACCTCACCAGCTTTGAAGATCTTGGCAGGTGGGAAATAGCAGGGAGTTTTGCACTCATCTCCATGACCATCACCTTCCTCCCTCAACCCTCCTGTTATCTTGCCCAGCTCTCACAGACACATGGATCCAGGCAGAGCAGAGCGGGTAGATATATTTCTTCCGCAACAGTGAAATTTTCAGCCAGCGTGGCCTGTTGGGTCGGCAGTAATTCCACCTCCGCCAGTGCCCTCTCATGCTGTGTGCAGCCTGGGATGAAGCAGGGGAAACCCAGACGCACCTGTGCCGTGATCTGTACAGCTGCAGCCAGCCATGGACTGCTGCTACGGCTCAGGAGCAAGGAAAAATGACACAACCACTCTTCATCAGCATCTTTGTGGTGTAGCCTGTAATCCTCCACACATGTTCTACCAGGCAAATTATCAAAGCAGAGCTGTGAGTGTCAGCAAAGACTCTCCAGTATCCTTGGGTGATAACGTTTGGTTGTTTTCCCAGACTTTACTCAAGACAAGTTTACAAAAGCAGGCAGAGAGCAGTCCAAAAGTGAGCACAACAGAAGTACGTAAATCAGAGGGTACAGATGGATTCTCTCTCGCCCATCTCTGCTGAAACCAGCAGACTACAGTGAAGGCAGTGTACTTTCACTCCTGCCATTCCCTGAGAAGTCTCTCCACTTCCAATCCCCCCAACACTGGTTTTTTCTCCCTGGCAGCAGCAGGATCCTCTTTCTCTTCCATCACAGTTTCGTGATGCCAACTGTGTCCTGCCACCAAAAGGCTGGGACCTAGCCGCACCACTGAGACCTGCTCAGGCCAGGCTGAGGCATCCAAGTGCCAATCCTGCAAGTTCATACTGGGGCAATTCAAGAGGTTACATTAAAGCAGGCAGCTGCGCACTGTCCACGAGACCTCTCCTCTGATGGTCACTGACTGTGTCGCACCAATGAAAGAAAAGGAGGATGTGCCTTGTCCTTGCTACGGCAACTCACAGCCACGGTGCTCATCTGTGCCGGAGAGAAAGCGCTAGCCACTTCTCCCTCGCGGCTACTCACCTGCAGAGGCAATACCCTCCAGCAACGTGTCGAGGCGTGTACTCTTAGAAATCATCCCAGTGTGACCTGGCAGGGCTTTATGAGCTAGGGCCCTTGGAGCAAGCCTGAACAGCCCCACCATGGGCTGGCTGGTCATGAGATGGCCACCAGCACAGCTGCCGCAGCCTTCCTGCCGTGGAGGTGATCTGGAAAGAGGGGTTGTCACCGTGTGATTGTAAACTCCTCATGGCAGAGCGCATCTTTCATCACTCTGAGAGCACCAAGCACAACAGGGGCAAGCAGGGGGACAGTGCTGAGCTGACCCCTTTTGGCACTCCCCAGACATAAATATTTATTAATAATAATAACACAATAAAGAGAGCCAAAAAAGAGCAAACCCTGCGAAACAGTGCAACAGTTACCTGCCAACTGAACCCTAACAGCAGCAACAACAAACACAGTACAAGTAGAAATTATCAAAGACAACTTGGGAGGAAACCACAAGAAATGACAGTTGAGCCTTATTAGTGCTATAAATCATAGAACTGGTTTCAGTTCCTGCAGCTCCTCACAAGCTGTATGACGCTGTCTCTCGCACAGCAAGCAATAGGGGTCTGCACAGCCTGGAGGCACAAAACAAAGCAGGCGGGGAAAAGCGCCGCTTTTTACCAAAGTAATTCTTAATTTAATTGTAAATCAAAGGCGGGGGGGTTCTGTGGCTGTCTGTGAGCAACGAAGAGCAGAGCAAGACGTGTGTTGGGAGAAACGTGGACTTTCTGGGGTTTGGAAACTTCTTTAAGTGAGTGTTCCAGGCAGACATCCTCACAAGGCTATCTGCTTCTTTGTTTGTTTGTTTATTTATTTATTTGAAGATTTACCGCCTCTGCGCTCTGCATTTGCCTGGTTGTCCTTAAGCCCATCGTACATCTTGAGGTTTTTTTCTCCAGGGGTGATTTTGAAAACGGGAGCTACAAAGTTTGATTCCTCCTCTGACTCTCCTCTGAAGTGGAGGGGGCAGAGGGAAGGGTTAGTCCACCTCACCTCTGATTTTAACAGTGTTTGAAGCTTCTTGAAGCACACGATCATTTTTAAGCTGGGACCCTCCCATCCCCAGCCGTTGATGTGCATCACTGATTATCCTTCTTTTCCTGCATAGAAAATTCATTCTATACTGAACTCTCTCAGCAGGACTTTAGACTCACCAATAACCACTGTTATCTACCTTGTTCAGGGAAGCAATGAACCTAGGAATTAATAATAATTACTTATTTTTACTATTATTTAAGAGCCAGCAATGTGCTCAGCATGGTAAGAGACCAAAGATGGAGACAGCCATGGCCTCAAGACAAATGCTTTCACCCTAGAAATACCTGCCACTAGGGAAAATTCTGGCTCCTAGGAGTAGCTCCAGAGACTTTAGAGCCAGTCCCCAACCCAGAGAGAAATCCCAAGCATTAAATTGTGTTTTTAAAGCACGCCTAAACGGCACCCTGATCATTATGTGATGCCCCATGCACTACTGCATCGCAAGGAATACCTAGTAAAGACATAACCCCAGCAGGTAGCACGCTGTGGAGGAGCAAAGCAAATGACAAAGACTCAGACCAGAGTGCTCTCTAAGAAGTTCAAAGGAGGAACAAGTTAAGTTCTGTGTCTTACCAGGTTTGCTTTAAGTTTGAATTATTGATTATCTTCTCCTGGCCAGTAAGAAGGCAAGAGTCACATAAGCCCGATTGCTTTTGTTCTCAGAAATCAATCCTTAACCATCTCACATGAAATACAGTAAAAGCTTTCACATCCTCAGGCTCAGGCTAGATGAAGGGGTTGTGTCTGGGACTGCACTTTAGGAGAGGAAGCACCACCAGGATGGTGAAGTCTGATTACAAGGCACCCGTGCAGGCATTGCAATACACTCTAACTTGCTTGTGTCCTCTGCATGTCTAAAATGCCTAATAAATGAGGGACCATTGGTGGAAAAATGATAAATACAAGGCAGTATTTTTGTTCTGTCTTGTGATATATCTCTGCAGCAGCACTGAGCATTTGGGGCAGAGTCTCTCAACCAACTGAGCTGTGCTTTACAATAGCACAACCTCAGAGGAGAATGCCACAGTGGCTTCAACCTGCCACACAACCCTCATTTGGTCCATTTGATGCAACCACTTCAGCTAGACACATCTTAAAAAGGCTAAAGTAACCCACTCTTCCAGTCAGACGGGGAAACCGTAGGTTCTGCATTGCCAGCAGCTACCCAGAGGGCAAGGCACGGCCCAGATGGACCATTTCCAGACCACAGGTATCGCGCACAGCTGGGGCAGAAGCAGAAGGCAAGTTGTTCACACTTCTGAGTGTTAAGTGACCAGCAGCAAATGGTTCACGTAGAGACACTTCTCTGCATTCATTGAGCTGCAGGAGCCGGTTCGGTCTGTAGGCTTGTGTGAGGCTAGGGAGAGAAAGTTTTGCAGCCTGGCCCTGACAGGGGACAGCAGCTGACACTACAGTTTGGTGATCACAGGCTAAGCCACCCCCTGCCAGACGAAGCTGTCCTAGCCTCTCCTGCCTCCTGCCACTAGTTCTCACCCTGAGGTCATCTTCGTCTTTGGCTTCATGAGAACTGATCCCTCACACACACTTTTTTTCCTTGGTTAATTTTAATCCAAACTAATTCCTTCATTCAGGTCACTGTGTGGGCTCACATGCTCTTGCATCCAGCAAGGGAGTGAGCGCTGGTAAGCAGGACCAGGCAGCCAGCAGGAGAGCTTTCTTCTGCTTACTACAGCAACTGCTTATTGCCACTGTGGCTTTTTGGGTTTTGTTTGGGTTTTTCAAAGGGGAACTCTCAATTACGGGGCAGAACATTCAAACTCTGGCTCTCTACTTATGGCTCCAACATGTCCACAGTGGTCTTGTGCTCCTGAGTAAGAAAAACTCATGTGAACTTTTCTCAGATATGGACCTACCACAGGCTCTGCTAACATGCTGCTATGTTACGCACAACCTTGTAAAACTTTTAGGGCATATGGTATGAACTCCACAGTCTTGCTGGGCACACACCTTATGCTGACTCTGGTGCCTTGCCAAATTTCTGGGTGTAAAGGTAATCTATCCCATTGTCCGAAGTCCAAGATAGCCTGGACTTCTTGCAGTCATGCTGTAGGACAGCCTACACCAGTACATAAGGTACTGAAACATTTTGTGTGCAGCTGCTGTTGCTGGTGACTGGCAAAGCAAAGAGTAATAGGATACTTGGCTTTGTTCTGACTCAGCCTGGTTGATCTTTTGTGTGCGCGACCAGTGCTTTCAGTAGCAGGACATATACATGCCTGCTTGAAATGATTGTGAAGCTCAGGCTTGACCAATCACTATCTTGCTCAGGGAACAGGGCTTTGTGCAGTTTCTGAAAATAAGCACATCACACCAAGAGTTACCCAAAAGCACATCACTTCCTCCTCATCAACAAGATCATGAAGCCCCAAAATTCATCTCCTTCTTCCAACATCATCTTCTGATCCCTGGAGGCAGCACTGTGCCAGGCCAGCTGCCAGCCTGCAAGGACATTCAAGCAGAGTGCGCATCCAGGAGTCGTACGTGGTTTTTCAGGGGCCAGGGAACAGGTGACGCAAGGAGCTATCACGAGAAGCCTCAGCTCCTGACCTGTTCTGCTGCACAACATGCGAAATCTCCCTTCAGGATGGAGGAAGCTGCCGCTTTCCCTCCCACACAAGACTACCACTTGCCATGTTTCTGATGGGGGGGGTGTTGGTGTGTCACCTCATCACACAACTATTTTAATCTGCCAAGACTTGCATCACTTGTCTGAAGATGAGTCAGACCACAGGAAGTGAGGAGCGGCATATGCAGGTGAAAGAGGAGGGGTTTGACCCTCTCAGATAGGGTGGTTGCTGGAAAGGAAGGACAGGAAGGATTGAGATCTACTATCCAGTAGCCCTAGACCAAGCAGACATTTGATCCATAATCCCAGCATCCCTTCCATTCTCCAGGCAGTACAATGAAAATATCCGCTGCACTAAGGATTTTTTAAACAATTAATCTGTAGGAGTCTTCAGGAACTTACTTTGAACTTTCAGGCCTTTCTCCTCAATCTCATCAGCACTAAAAAATAAAAAAGAGAGAAGAACGGGATATTTTCTTTAACAGAGCACAAACACACAAACTCAACTAAGGGTCTGGGATACAGGGTTTGTAGCAGTGATGCTGGCTAGGGCTTTGGCATATCACTGACACATCCAGGACTCCATTTCCCAACTCATAATGTGCAGTGTTTGTCTAAGGATGTGAAATGCCTGAGACAGAGACAATTTGTGTATGACACCAGTCACCTTGCCAGTCACCAATCACAAAACTGATTCCAACATCAGGCTGAGATACTGGAAACAGAAATGGCCTTGACACATGATGGTTAGCGTGGCCTGTCTTGTCTTGATAATGCTTCTGTCTCTGTTAGCTGCCTTCACTGTCCGTAGCCTTTGCCTTCTGCTGGAAGTTTCCTCCACCCAGGCTGTCCCCTGCTCCCCTCTGTGCCATACTGACCCAGCTTCCTACTTAAAATCAACTCCCAAACCCCATTTCTGCTGTCCTGGCTCCCTCCATCACTGCATTCCCTTCTCAAGTGCAACCAGGCTCCAGATTTTGATACAGCTCTGTTAGGGGGAACCAGCATCTGATTAGACCTTCCAAATAGCATTATCTTCCCACCCCTCTCATTACTTAGAGCTATTCTGAAGACAATAGATGATCAGATGTGCCCAGGGAAGCAGCTGGGGTAAACACAGGGATAGAAAAGCTAACTTAGGAGAAAAGGCACCAAGAGAAAAACAGTGAACCGCACTTTCAAGTTTTGCCAGCATAGCAGAGAGTGTGGGAACAAATTACAACCATCAGTGAGATACCTCTGGCAATGAAAGCCCCAGTTTCTTCAGGAAACTGGTATAAGTTATACTGGCAAAAACTGTATCTCCAGTAGGAGTTTGTCAGAAAACCCTTCCCAGGGTAGGCAGAGACAGCAATATTAAAAGGCAATAATATAGCCCAGCTGTAGGAAGCCTCTTTTCATGGGGAGAAATATTTTCCTGTGACAAGTCTCAAGCAGTTAAGCTTCAGAGAGCTTCACAGTACAGGCAGAAGCTTTGTACATTTTCTGTGTGAATATGTATTT
Source organism: Pygoscelis adeliae (assembly GCF_000699105.1). Classification (NCBI taxonomy): domain Eukaryota; kingdom Metazoa; phylum Chordata; class Aves; order Sphenisciformes; family Spheniscidae; genus Pygoscelis; species Pygoscelis adeliae. Next base: position 2,098,891 of record NW_008824306.1, on the reverse strand, counting down.
AATTATGGCTCCAATGCAGAACACATTAACATAAACAAAGAGGAGAAATAGAAAGCAGGAAAGGAGGGAAGGAAAAGGTCTGGTTTTCACCTGTCTCTGTTAGCAGCAGCCTTGACTCCTCATGCTTCTAGGGAGGACACGGAGCTGTGCTTGGACATTACAGCTTACCTGTCTGCTCCCAGCAGCTAGGATCAGCCTCCTCAGCCCTCCTGGTCTTGCTTAGGGATTAGTACACGTAGGACCATGGTCAGATAACCGGGAACCAGCATGATAGTGAGGCATAATACGTTGAGGAGCAGGGGAAGAATAGGGTGGTTGTTGGGGTTTATTTTGAGGCCATCTGCAGACCCGCAGACCCACAGACCCTGAGAAGAAGAAAAGTTAGCCACAGGAAACCCTCTGTACCCACATTTTCCAGAGAATTTACATTGGGGGAGGCATCCCTCCAGGCCAGCAGAGCTTTCTTCTGACTGCAGGCATCAGTGTCTGAGGGCAAAGTAGGGCTCTCTCCCCAGCCCCAGCCCTCCAGCACTGTGACTCCAGTACAGCCCTGACACAAGGCCTTCCCTTACCTTCTGCCTTTAAGGGACCTGTCCCTACATGGTAGCTTCCCACTGCTGTATTAACCCTCCACCTCTTTTGCTACCCATGGAGAAGGAAGACAGCACACATCTCCATGTCTCAGCTCTCCTACTCCCGCTCCTCCTTCCCCTGCCTGGGACACAGTCCTTCACACAACAAGAGTGCTTTACATTGCCAAATGATGGGCAAAAGGACAGATGAACAAGAATGGTGGTGCAGGAGAAGGAAAGCTTTGCCTGAAGACCAAGGCAGAAAGCTCCCCTTTCCTCTGCCCCTCAGTCCTGCAGGACTGTCCCTCCACATTTGCATGAACATCCAGCTCCCCCGCCCAGTACATGGTGATGACTTGTAGCCCATCAGCTTTCTGAAGTAAATAAATCATGTCCTTTGCAGAGGACAGCAGAGGGTTCCTTCTACTGAGACTCTGCCCTGACTGCCCTGTACCAGAGATAAAGAACTCACATTTATTTTTTATTTTTTAAAGCAGGGGCCTTTGCCAGAGGCCAAATATTCTCTCGTTTCTGTACCAACACTCTCACGTGCCCATCTTCAACTGGAGTTCACAGCGACGCCCTCAAGGATATGATGAACTTCCAAAATGTGCGATACTGTTGGATCATTACTGTGCTTCAAAAATGCACTCTGAGGGAAATATAAATCTGAACCCTTGACAGAAATCCCTCCCCTTTGTTTGCACTAAAGGTGTTTTGCAATCCAGTCCCAGCATCGCCAGCAGCAGTTGAATTCTACCTCAATGCTAAAAGGCCAAGCAGAAACCAGCTGTACCCAGCTCAGTTCTAGGAAGCACCCTCACATGAAACTCTGCTCAAAGCAGGCCAAACCCAAACAACTCTTTCAACGCACATGGCTACTTGGCATCCCATCTGCAGTAAAGGTCTGCTGTTACCACTGGAGTCGACAGGGTTAACACTAAAAGGACTTTTTTTCTTGGAAAAAAAAATCCATACTGTAGATGGGGTAGAAAGTTTTAGCCTCTTGTGGTCAAGGCTGGCTCATCCTGGTACCTACATTCAGGACTGCCTCAACAAGTGCAGAGTTGTTTAATTATTGACAAAGAAAAAAGTCCTCCGTCCAGGCTACGCTTCATTTTAGGAAGAAAAAACAACTCTATCCAAACTGGCAGTGCTTGAAAGTTTTGCTTCTTTGTATTTTTAACATCAGTGCACATAAAGAAAACACAAGGCCCAGCCTGAACAGTAGCAAAGAGTGCTTAATATTCTCTTTGCATAACCCTAACAAATCAGTGCATGATTTAAAAATGTCACTGCACATCTGTGTTTGGTGTGTGTTGCTGCAAAGTGGGGCAGGAGGAGGGGGAACGTGAAGAAGAAAAGCAGTAGAGATCCTGCAAGCTATTTACCTCTCTGCTGAATAATTTCCCTGACGCTTGCTGCAAAGCAGGGATGAGCGCTGAACTCCTGCGTGGCCAGGAGCGTGCCTCTGCAGGAAGGCTCCAGGTCCTGCTGCAGCACTTGGCCTCTGAGAGAGCACTGCTGACAGGGGCTGGTAGGGGCTGCCCATAACCTCTGCTGCTTCACGCGCAGATAGTATCTGTGAGATCTTGCCTTTCTGTGGGTTTACAACAGTAACAGCTAAGGTTTGCAATGAAGGGTGCTCAAAATTAATCTAATTCTTTTGGTGGCAAAAGAGAAGCCTCAGGTTTTTTCCCAGCAAATCTACTGCATTTATCGCTTTAATGAGGAAGCATGGGGTCTGCTCCCTCCATACATCCCCAGATGACAATTCATAGCCCATTAAGCAGCACTTCCACAGATCGTAACTGACTTTGGATGAGACCTGGCTTGCCAGAAAAGACAGGAGCAGACGCAGCTTCACACACCAAATCACCCACAGCCTTCTGGGAGGGCAGTTGTTTTCGTGGTGAGTCCCTCTGGGGCTTCCCCAGCTGCTCCCACTAGCAACCTGACATACTTCACTCGTGTCCCAGGCACTGAGCAAATACTCAGTGGATTGAACAGAAAGTACCATCGTCTCATGGTGATAGGCCACCATGTGCCTTTCAAAATGTGAGCGGAGAGACATTCTGGAAAAATGTGTACTGCTTGTGCCGTCCAGTTCTAGAGATAAATAGAGGACAAGTCTCCATGGCTGCCAGTCTGGCACTTTTCATGGGTAATAAAATACGCTCAATGCTTTTCAAGCTTTTCTACAAATAATCAGAACTGTTTGTCACTATGTTGAAGGAATTAGGGTTTTTAGACACTGCTGGAATGATTAAATAGAGGCCTTTCTTTCAGAAGGGCATGAAATTTAGCTGAAAAGCAGGGTTTGTGAGTTTTCCGCTGGGCAGACAAACTAGCCAGGACAAGCTAGCAGGAAGAAAGGCAGGCTCTCCAAGGGGGCGGATTTCCCCAAGTGGCGTAGGAGCACAAAGCCCACTGACCTTGAGCATGGTGGCCGCTCCTAAGCCTGCCTGTGTCGCTGTGGGATGAAGGGGACAGAGAAGACATGTTTCAGTGAGTCAGTCAGCCTTTGGGTCACGTAGGAGGGTTGTTGCAACTCGCACGGCGGCATGCAAGAAGGGAGAGGACTGAGGGCCAACCTGGGAAGAGACATTAAATTCTTGGTGAGGGGGATGGTGGTGGGACATGAAGGAGAAGGTGCTGCAGGAGCTGCCAGAGAATGGACTGACTGAGTACTGCTGAGGAAATAGGTCTCCACGTTGTCAGCACAGAAACGATCACTCAAGTGTGCAGCACGATAAAGCTACCTAGGGACAAAGTGAGGAACAAGGAGAGGGACTTGGGCAATGTCCTAAGGAAGGCTGATAGTAGCGAGGAGAAAAGTGCTGAAAGAAGACAATGCAGGAACACCTAGAGAGGTAGGATGAAAACCAGGAGCGCGAAAGGCTCTGGAGCACCCTGGGAAGAAAGCTTTTTGATAAAGGAGTAATGATCCACATCAAAGGCAGGCAACAGACTGGGAAGGAGGCTTCAGAGTGTGCCAGGAATAACAACTGTGCCTCAGCTCATGTTGTGTTCCCTCTCCCCCTGCAGCACCATCCTCTTCTTTACATTTCATCTGTAAACTCTTCAGGGCAGGGACCTGGCCCTCCTCCCTGTCTAGCAGTTCAAGCAATCATTTGCCATTCATACCAGGAATATCAATTGGATGAATGTGCATGTGTGCTTTTAAATACAAGGGGTGATATACCCCTGAAACCACACTGCCATTGATTTACTCACCCCAAGAGTTCAAAACCCTCATCAGGTCCTTGCCCTTCTTCCCCTCTATGGAAACTGGGAGGCTGTATTAGAAAAGAAAAGAATACATCATGGGAGAAAAGAAGGAATTGTTTTGGCTTCTGCTTTTTCTGTTTCCCAGGATCACCCCCAACATAGATGCAACGACCTCAGTACAAACATTCAACCTTAAATGCACATAAAATGCACTTATAATTCTGCAGCCCCTGGCTACCCTCTCTTCACTCACATTTGCTCTCCTGCTGCCACAGAAAGCCCCCTTTCCATGCTGGCTGTCTGCCTCCAGCACCTACCATGCACCTCAACTTGCAATGGCAACTTGCAAGATCCCAATTCTTCCAGTCCCTGTCTATGCACTAAGAGCTATGTTCAGCCTAGAGAGTCTTTAAATATATTCCTAAATATTTATACTGTAGTTAGCAGTGATCCAGGAAGGAATTTAAGTGTTTCTTTGTGCGTCTCTAGCTGCAGTGGCACTTAAAGCATGTACATAAGGGCTTTGCTAAACGGGAGTGGGCCTTAATGCACACTTAATTACTTTGCAGTCTGGGCCCGAATGTTTGCCTATATTGCAGTGATCAAGCTCTGTCTCTTGATTTCCTGTCTGCAGTACGGGGATAAAAAGAACAGATGATGATGTGTGATGGCCTGACCTTGGGATTGCTGAATAACTCATGACTGGCAAAATCCTGGATTGATTTCAGTTGGATTTTATGAGGCATGGAGCTGGAAAGACTGATTTTTTCCCTCCTCGTTATATGGCAATGACTAGCCTAGCCATGGCTCCTCATCCCGCATTCAGTATTTCCCCTGTCTGCCGGATGCTAAGTACTTTCTTTCTTCTGTCCTAGTGCCCTGGTTTTTAACCTTTTCTAATTTGTAGACCCTGCATATTTTCTAAGGTAGAAGTGCCCCCCTTTAGAAATTCAGTAGCCATGGGGCTGTCCACACAGGACAGAATTTATGACAATGCTGAAACTAGTTTTCCTTGCTGCTTTCCACAGACCCTTACAGGTCCGTGGAGAGCGGGCTGCCGAGCACTGCCCCTGGCTCCTACAAAGGCTTTTGTCTGCTCCCAGTTTCAAGTGCCACCAATGACCACCAGTATGTGAAAAGCATTGTTTGGATTTAGACTGGGATGAAGTCCCTGTGAACCAAACCTCCTTATCATTTTGCCTTCTCTGTTCAAGTGAACCTATTCTCTGCTCTCAGCAAATTCAAATTTTAACACTACAGATTTTCTGCAACAGAACACTGCCTTGATAACCATGTAGACTAGGAAGCCATTAATAGCGAGCAACAAAGAGGAAAGAAGATTACTGCCTTTTAATCTTTCATTTGTTCTGTGGATAGCTAATAATTACTTAGATGTTATGGCCAGTTACAATTACTTGCTAAGTTTCACAAAACCCTGTTTCTATAGTCATCTTTGAAAACAGTAAAGGAAACTATGTATCTAATAGAAAGAAGCGGTTTCTGAGGGTATAGTCACAGAAATCCTAGACCAGGTAGTAAAGGGTTTTAGGCACCTGCCGCTCACTAAAACCAATGAAAATTAGATACTGTTAATGCCCTTCCAAATCTGGATCCTCGTGACTACAGCACTTGCTGTCAAGTGTTATGATGGTAGAAACCTGAGATGAAATTAAAGCCTACATCTACTCACAAGGGGCGCAAGCTGTTTCTCTGTAGTTGTTTTTATTTTATTTTTAAACCAGAACTGCAGGACAAACCTTTTCTTCCCATTGCCGCAGTGTTAAAAGAAGCCATATTTTCAGCTCTGCTAACAGTAAAAAAAAAAAAATATATAGTGCGGTAAACCAGTTGTGACTTATTTGCTTAGTATCAAAAGCCACGGAATAAACCGTGTGACATCTGTGTCTTCAGCTGCCATTTCGGGGAGCAGACCTCTCCTTCCACCAGGCAGCAAGAGAGGCCATGACAGCAAACTGGCATGTACAGTCAGAGCTGGAGAGCAGCCACGGACCGGAGGCGAGAGCCGGGTGCTGGGCCCCAGCAGCCCAGGCTATTTCTAGCTTTGCTACCGGCTGGGTGAGCACGAGCGAGCTGCTCGCAGCAGTGAGGCCGAAAGTCTTTGCTGGCATAAGTCACCTGCTTTACATTCTGCGAGGGGTTTGCTGTGGCTTCGCAGACGGTTTGCACGGCAGGTGGTGCCTGATCCTCCTCTGCGCTCCGCGGGCTTAGCTGGAGCAGCCTGGGCACACAGGTTGGTCCAGAAGAGCTCAGACCTGCTGGTCTTCCAGGTAAGCCACAAAATCTGCCCCTTTTCCTTGGGTTCTGACAAGGGAGGGAAAATACAAGAGCAGTGACTGGCAGGAGGCAAACTGCTGCTGGGTGAGAGCTTTATGTCACTGTCTCCTTTAATTTCACCATCACTAGCTATGTCAGTGAGTTTAAATATGAGCAATGGTGTTGCTCAGTATTGTCAAGGGCATGCAGAGCCCCAGCCCGGTATCTAAATGAAATCCACTGAAAAATGACTAAACAGGATTAGCACAACCTGAGCGCAGATACAACACGAACGCATGCTCATGAATCATCCTACACCTATGTGCAGAGGTGCAAAAACCCCCATGAGAGACAGCAGAAGAAACTAGTGTTGGCATAATGGGATCAAGCCCTTCCTCTAGGCAGGGCATTGACCGTAGCCCCCTGCAAGGGCAAACGCAGCCTTGTAAGGGTGCTCCTACCCAGGCAGCCACCTCCAAACAACTGAGCAACCTGGGGTGCATGGCAGGGCTGGCGTGGTGCAGGAGACTGACCCTCCATCCGCTTGCCCCTACCACAGCCCCTCTGCTGGGGCTGGCTGCAAACACTCTGAGGGCTCCTGCACCTCAAAGCAGTCATGCATGTGTGGGTGAAAACCCTCTCCATGAAAACACCTGGAAGCCAAGGAGGGAGGAAGGAAACTCTCACAAGTTCAGGGTCCTGCTGCAGGCAGCTGCCTGTGGTGCAATCCCCTCAGGCTGCAGGCAGGGAGCTGGCATCGCAGGCAGAGCCATTCACGCAGGAGCAAGGCCTCCTCGGGGGAGGGCTCCAAATTCTGCCATTTGTTTCCCTTTTCGATCTGACAGGGCAGAGACAGATTTTATTGAGCTGCTGAGCAACTCGTGAGGCCTGTCTACTCACCGAGGCTTTTCTGAGAGTGTGGGTTGAGAGGTTTATTGGATCAGGGAATAATTTAGTATCCATTTTTCACAGCATGTCCATTCATATTAACCTGCCCTTGCAGTCTGTTTCCCTCCCCACCACCCCCGGGTACTGGAGGGATAGGAGTGGAGCGAGTGCCTTGTCTCTGGCTGTTCGCTTGCAGTGGGACCCCTGCGTCCCCAGGAGCACGGTGCTCATGGGGCATGGGCAGGAGTGTGGGGCTGGATCACTTTATTGACACCACCGCTCCCTTTTTTCAGGGTGGGAGGAAGGCGGCCCCGATCAGCCCACCCCCCAAATGCCATTCTGCTACCCTGCGCCAGCTCCTCCCAGCAGACATGAGTGGGTATTTCTAGAAGACACATTAACTGTAAGAGAACCTGTGCCTCCCAGACAAAGCCGTCCACCCCACCAGTCAGGAGGCACACAAACATGCCTCTCCTCCCACCTGGCTGCTGAGGACGACCCACAGGGAGACAAGCAGGTCCCTGGCAGAGCTGCTCTGAGTTCAACATTGGGTGCACCACATTTCCCCTGCATGAAATCTTTCACCACTGCACACTTGCTGCTTTAGACAACAGCACAAGTTCTCCCCAGGGGTCATTTGAAGCAGCACCCTATTGCATCAGCCCACCTCAGGCCGGGACTGGAAGCCCAGCTCTTTGAATGTGGTGAGCTGGTTGCCTTTTGGACGGTCCCCCATAGCTACCTTTGATCCAAAGCTCACCTAGAGTTGTCACTTGGAGGGAACATCAAGGATGACAAGAAGAGCTTCTACCACTAGATTAGCAATAAAGGCTAAAAAGAGAAAATGTAGGCCCATTACTGAACAGGGAAAGTGATTTGGTGACACAGGGCACAGGTAGTCAATGCCTTCTCTACCTCAGTCTTCATCCGCAAGGTCTCCCAGGCCTCTGGGCTCAGAGGAATACTACCAGCAAGCAGATAGGCATTGACTCTGGGATTGCCTGAGAGATCCTGATCTCTTCAAGTCCATCAGACCCAACAGTTGCATCCAAGAGTGCCAAGAGAGCTGGCCTATGTCCTTGCAAGGACACTCTCTAACATCTTCGAAAGACTGTGGAGGTCCAGGGATTTCCCTGACAACTAAAGAAAGGCAAATGTGAGGCCTGCCCATACCTGTAGGAAGGTCATCAAGAAAAGGGAACTGGGAACTTCACTGGTGTGTGTGGCAGGAAAACAAGAGACAACGGGCATAAATTGAAACAAGACAGATTCAGGCTAGATGCAAGGAAAAAAATTTCCGCATGAGGACAGTCTAGCAGGGGAGCAGCCAGCCCAGGAGGCTGCACAGGCTCCATCCTGGGAGATTTCAAGCCCCGACCAGACACAGCTCTGAGCAGCCTGGTCTGGCCTGGGGCTGACCCAGCTCTGAGCCTCCCAGGGTCCCATCCAGCCTGAATTATGCTGTGATCCCATGCTGAGTTGAATTGGACAGCAACAGTAGGAAATTAAAAATACAGAAATATAATCCTACTGTTGACACAAATAGCCCCAATTCTCCAGACTGCTTTCATTCTCAGTCTGCTCTGACTTATGCAGGAAGCCAGACTACCTCTCAGCCAGGGCAGCAGTACAGATCTTTCCTCACTACTCCTTTGCCAGTCTAAAGGCTTGAGGCTACTACTGCTAAGAAAAGAGTCAGATGCGTACAAAGCAACTGCAGAGGCTGGCTGCTTCTGTGAGGAACCAGTCGCCATCACCTCCGCTCCTTTTCCCAACTCCCTTTCTCTCCCTTCCCTCCCCCATTGCTCCTTCAGTAAAAAACCAAACAAGAAAGCAAACCCCCAAGACTCATCTTACAGGCTCTGTGTCCCACCTCTCCCTGTCCCACTCCACTCCCTAAACCTAGAGGGACTTCTACAAGGCCGCAGTCCCTCTCCTGGGCCGTAACGGCAGTGCCCTCCAGCAATTGCAAGTTGAGCAGCCTAATGATATTAAAGTTCCTTTCACCCTCCTTCCTAGCTGTGGCTGAGGCTAAGCGCAGCTCAGAGAGCCATCAGGAACAGGAACCTCATCATGAGCAGCCCTGGCCGGAGACACAATTTTGAGGGAAGGCTACAGCAACCTCATGTTTAGAAAAGATGCTTGAACTCCCCTCCTAAGTGGTCATGGAAGCTATTTTCATCTTCAGCTGCTGCAGATTTGTTCCTGAGATGGTGGCTGCACCAAGTGGCTGACACAGACCTGAGAATCAATCGAAAGTAATTGAAACAGAAGAGGCTCAGCAATCAACCTATTAGGTTGCTAGAGCCAGAAAAATGCCACTATGAGGAGCCAGAGAAAGGGAAACCAACTTTCCTTCTGAAAACTTAAATTCAAGGAAGAAGCTTCAGCTGCGCTGTCTTTTCTTACAAAAAGAATGAAAATCTGTGGAATTCTCCTTCCGTGTATTTTTGTCCCCTTTAATGGGAAGGGGAGAAAGGAAAGAAATCATTAAACCCTTAGCTGTAAAAAATGCCATCTCATTCTTTTTTCTTTCCCTCATTCCCCCCCTCCATATGCAATAAAATGATTCTTTGCTCTCAACTGTTGTCTGCTGTGGCAGCGGTTGGAATGGGCTTTGTTCTTCTTCACTTCACTGCTCCTCACCGGAGGACTTCGCTGGCTGCAGCAACCTATTAAGCTGGTTGCTGGCTCTCTTCTGTCAGAGTAGGAGTTGCTGCCAGAGTCCGGTTATTTCCAAACGCCTGCATGAATCGGCTCCCGCAAAGCCAGACCTCGGAGCCGTTGACAAGAGCGTAAGCCGAAGTGTTAGGGGCTTGCCAGCCTCCACTAATTAACAGTGTATGCCCTTCCACCATCCCTCACCCAGGTTTCACAACCTTCTGGTAGGTGCCCCAAGGGGATTTACAGCAGTGAGCTTAAATATTTTGTCTAAATCACTAGAGCAAAAAAAGAAAAATTAAACGTGATCTTTAAAAAGGAGGAGGAAAGCTTAACCACTTGCATTCATGATAAGGCATATGCAAAGAGAAAATGTAGCACTGAGATTCAAATTTGGAAAGGACTGCTGTGTATGCCGGTAAGCAATACCTTACCAGCCTTCTCGGAGAGCTGAAGTCTGAAGGGCCACCCAGTCCTCTCTCCTACACAGGTAGCGTGCTGAGCTGAGTTACTTTGGTTACAGAGGATGTACTGACTTGACCCTGATACCAGAGCCTCTTGTTGACTCTGAATTCTGTGCAACACATCCTTGGTTAGATGCAGTTATGAAACATCATAACCCCTGTTACTGTCAGGATGAGTCCTCCCCCCACACGAATTTCTAATTAATTTGAAGGGAATGAAAACAAAGTTTCCCCTTTCCTCCTCACCTAGACAATACAGCACGGCAGGGAGGGGGATAGATTTAATGTTATGATTGAGGCTTGTATTTTGATCTGTGCAGTGGGAACAAACTAGCTGACCAAGGGGATTTGGCTTCGGTTCTGGGGTGATTAGTGCAGTTCTGCCTTGTTCACACTGTCTGTGATGAGCCTGGGTGCGCAATGTTGTACATGCTCCTGGCAGTCCCCTGCACCAGGGACTTTTCCATGGGTTGGGCCAGCTGTGGAGAGGGCATTTACAACAGTGAGGTTTACTCAGGGGGGTTCTACCTGACAGTGGTTTTATAGAGTTGGAGGAAAATATGTCCTGGGCTCTGCAGAGCAGTGCTCCAAGTTTTATCAGTACTTACTGCCTTCTGAGGGTACCACTGAAAATGTCTGGGCAAACTGCAGCTTTGGGGACCTTAGCAATTCACACCTGCATCTAGCCAGGGTCTGTGCAATGGTACAAGCACTGTCCAGATTCACCATCAACCACAATTTATGTGAGGGATGTGCTCTCCCTTTGGGCTTAAGCAATAACACACCAAACACACCTTCAGAGAGACTATTGCTTTCATGAGAAGTTTACATGAAATAGCAGGGGGAGGGAAAGTGCTGTGAGAAATTAGAGGCTGAAATTGTGTCCTAACACTGCTAAGAGAAAAAAGATCAATTTTTTCCCACTAAGCCCCTACAGCAGTGTTTGATCCAGTATTACCTTCCTCCTAGGGAGCAAAGACGATGATGCCATGCACCGCTCAGGAGTAATGCTGGAGTAATATGGGAGCTCATAAATGCAGAAGAGCTATGTCCTAAAGCAAGCCTCCCCTGCAAATGCTGAGTCATCAGAAATACAATGCCCTTCTGCCATCATCTGCAAACAGCACCTGAAAGAGGCGTGATTAGACCACAGTTAGGAGCGGGGACCATCCGAATTCTGATGCTGGTTCTGATACGTCCCTCACATGCACGTGGGGAGCGTTTAACAGGGCTCAGATGTTCAGAGGTTCTTAACATCTGTCACTCAAAGACCTTCAAATGCACCATGGGCACTTAAATCCTCTGAAAAACTGATACTTAACCTTCTGAAAACAGGCAGAAGAGGAATTAAGGTTAGTATTTGTAATGTGCTTTTAAGAAGAAAAAGGACTGAGTGTTACTTTTAGTTCTTCATTACTTCATGCAGTAGAAAGCTGGAAGATATAAAGATGAACAGCAGGATAGGACTGATATTAGTACTGGGAGTGCTGTTGGGTCATTTCTGGTTTTTTATGGGTACCTTTATCAAATAAATGGGTGGATTATGTGCACCATGAAGGAATAATTCTGGAGAGGTGATGTTTGTTCCATCAAAGGGACACTCTCAAAGGACATGCAAAGTCCCCTAAACTTTCCAGGATTAGCAATGAGTGACCTAATATCTCCTCCCACCACTAGTCCCTAACACTTTACAGAAATTAATGCACAGAATGTGACAACTTCTCATGAAATGCTCAGCTCCATGTATCCCATTTTCCTGTAGAGTTCTCTGTATAATATAGAAACAGAGGGGGGGTCGGGGAAATCTCTCTGAAAGCTCCTGCCAGCTCACATCTATTTCATTCTTTTCTTTTGAAAAGAAACCTATTCCAGATGGTTTATCATTAGAACTTTTAAAATCTCTGACATTATGAAACAAATATGTAAAGTCAGGTTTAGCACAGCCTGGATGCCCTCCTGAGAACTTTTCATACTGAACCTGGGCCTGTAGATGCATGTCCACCGCAGGAACCGGTGGACTGCCCCAGGTCAATACAGCCAGCCATCAGATATTGCTGACGAGGCAGGATTTGGGCCAGCCTGTGACTGGACAACCTGTTTTCCTGTCCTCAAAGATCTTACTCTTCCCAGGGCTTAGGCACCCACTGTACCACATGAGCAAATATGCTTAGACCAATGCCAGCAAGGTCATCCTTGCTGTGACCTGGACAAGTTGTCCACGTTTATATCAAGGCTCCCATGACACTCTACAAACAATATAGTGAACAGGAGCTGCAGTATCTCCCCCTGAACTGCATGCCCTCCTGGGTGTCAGGACTGCAGCCGGGCAGACAGCCAGCATGCTGAGGGATGTTTTAAGCAAGGCCTCCGAGACAAACCTCTGCTTTCAATAAAGTGCCACAGGATTTTTAATGCCCATGCAGAGCAGGCAGCTGTTACCCAAAGGACATTCTCCACCCTAAAATTACATGGAAATTATTTGCCTCTGAAGCTATGTTTAGCCTACAGAGATTCAAACATATAATTCTAGGATATCTAGTTATTTGATTAAAATGCTAATATAGCCACCTAACTGCTAATGCTGCCAACCAACTGGACTCCCTAGGGCAGCGCTGTTATGTTTGCTTTTTGTGTCTCACTCTAAGCCAGGGTCTCACCCTAAACCAGGGGATCGTGATCACTGCTTTAAGCCCAGGGGCTCAACCTCCCCAGCACAGTGACTCAGAAGAGCAGCCAGCTCAAAGACTAGAGAGGATGCACAGAGATTTACCCATTGCTTCATTCCAGGCAATTTCCCTCTCCCACTATGAGCTCCTGAGCAGCAGCAGTTGTCTTGGGTTCCTGAGGAAGGTTTGCCTGCTGAGGAGGCACCCCTTCAACTGAGAAACTGCGACTTTTTAAAAGGAGCAGCTAAGTATGTGCGAATGGGTGCCACGAGCTTCCCCCCAGAACTTTCAAAATCCTTTTGCTCACTGCCACTACAAGGACTAGGAACTTTGCCTTCAACATTTTCCCTGTGAAGAACAGCTCTCATTTTATCCAAAATTACCTCTGTCCAACTTGATTTAAAATTCGTAGTTTATCGTAGTTAATTATTTCCACTGAAAATCCAGGTACCAAGATGTTCAAAACCAATATTAAGTATGAAGGAATTCACTGCACATCATTTTAAGCTCCTGCTATGAAAAAACATTCCTTCGTCCTACATCCTTTTCCCACCTCGGGGTCTCAGTAAAGAACTATGCCCCAGCAATACTACGTGATTTTATGATATATAGATCTAAGTTCTTCTTCTAACAATTCCTCGGGTTTGTCACAGCTGCTATTCATTTTTTAATAGCCCCTTTTGCTGAAAGGGCACGGTAATGATGACCATGCTGATGGTGCCTGTCCTAGCGCTCCAGCCTGACAGCAGGGACTGAGCACAAGGCCGGCGATGCTCTGCGCTTCACAGTGTCTGTGTCCATATAAGCTGCCTCATCGCTGGCTCCGCAGGAATCAGGAGTGAGTCTGAGAGGGTGGTTTTTCAGAAGAACAAGGAGGGGAAGGATGAGTGTATATGCCTGATTAGTTACAGGCAATTAAACATGTCTAGCTTTCCCCTTGCCTCTCATCCCTAACCTCCAGCCAGTGGAACAGCTCGCCTAGCAGAAATCCAGCACAGCCATCTCCCAACGCATGAACCTTACATCCCCTCGCCTTTATAACATGGTGCCTGAACTCTTTCAGCCCCTGGACATCAAGCCATTTACACCCACTTCACACAGGAGAGTGAAGCGCCTCAGGACTGTAAGGAAGGAGGCCACCCCTTCCCTGCCGACCGATCCTGCCTCCGATCATAGGGCAACACCCTCAAACCCGCTCCCTGAAGCTGCCGTTACTCATCTTGAACCAGAGCAGAGGCAGCTTTCAGAGATACAGGGTTGCAAGAAACTTCTGCCACTCTGGTTTGCAGGCCCTTGGGCTTCCCTGGCTTCACACTGGTTTGACCCAGGGCACTTTACTTACAGAAACATTCTGTCTCAACCTAATTTAAAAACTGCTGTTGCTCCAGCACCTGTCCTCCCTGACACTTTTCTTGACTAAGGGCAGTGCAGTCTCAGGGGTTCTCCCATAAGCTCACTGCTGTCCTAGGTTGGGAAGGATCAGGCTGCTTGTCCCCTTCCTCCCGTCCTCCCCCAAGAACTGCCATGTAGCCTCCTAGGACGCTATCATCCCCTCCCTCCCAGGATTTCTAGTACTGTGGCCAAGCTCTCCAACAAAAGTCTCACCAAGGCTGGGTATCATCCTCACCCACGCTCCCCATCCTGCTTCTTCTGCCACTTCCACCTCCAGGGAACAGGCTCTAGACTGCTCTTGCCAGCGAGGAATGCAGCCTTTTGCTGTTTAAGGAAAGATGTGGGTGGGGAGAGAGTCCCTCGAGCTAAGTGGAGAGGCAAAACCTGCAGTCAGAACTGCAAAAACTGTTCCTCCCCAATGTACTCATCCCTTCCAGGCCACAGCCTTGGCCTTCTCCCCAGAATACGTTTGACCCTGCTGCGTTAGACCCTTCCCCACCTGAGACTCCCATTAACACTTACAGAAGAAAAGGGAAGGTCACTGGCATTACCCACCACCTGCTCTGTCCATTGAGCACCTGGGCATGCTTTCACATCCCAGCAGAGCTGCAGAAGAAGGTCACAGATCAGCCTCCCCCTGCCACTCCCTGGGCTACTTTTTGCATCAGGAGCCCTCCCTAGTCTGACAGAAAATCCCATGTACCACAGATTATTTTTTTCTCCTTCCGGCCGCCACTGTTCCTACTACTGCCGAAGCTGTAGTGAGAGCTGGTGAGGTCAGTGCTTATTTCATTAGAGCCTGTACCTCTTCCAAACAGGGTACAGGTACATGGATGGAAAAGACAGAAGAAAAAAGTCCACAGGATTAGTCTTACTACAGCATGTAGCTGTGTTTGAGCATGGTCACCACCAAAAAATCATCACAACTGAACACATTTTAGCTTTAAGTGCAGGCAAGAGCAAATCAGAGTCAATTTTAACCCCTGTGTTGCCAAGTCTCATCATTTTACCAAAGACCTTGTGATACCCAATACTCTTTAAAGCCCGTGTTCCAAGATTCAGATTACAGGAGAATCTCACCTCGGTCTTTTTTCCGCATATACTTCTTCGTGTCTTCTTTTTGTCTCCCTCATATAGCTTCCTGACTTTGTGAACCTCAGAGTTTCAAAAAACAGACAGACACCCTCTTCCTCACTGAGATTTTTAATCTCATGACCAAGGGAGCAGCTGGCCTTCTTGGTTTTACACCAGTTGGACTCAGCAGTACTATAAGCACAGCGACTCAAATACAGACAACAGATACACTTCCAAAATGCCTTTTCCTCACCGACTGTGACTCAAAAGCCATGTCTAATGTTGTGTCGAATAACACAGAAAACACAATTGTGTTCAGATGTGAGAAAATATTGAACTGAAGGCACATCTTAGCACACAGAATAGGGTTAAAAAGAAGAATTAAAAAGCTGAAAGCATCCTTACCTTTTTCTAAGGTCTTTTTTCATGCTCAGCATCTCACGTCATGGCCCAGATCTACCTCACGCAGCCCAAACCTTCTGTCCTGCTTCCCCTGCATGTCTTTTTAGCCATCTGCTGTACGTTACTTTTACTCAGAATAAAACCGAGTTTTACTCCAAGTTATGTGCTGTCAATCCAAAGCATCAGCTCACTTCATTTAACTACAGGCATGGGGAACATTAGAAACTATTTCCATAAAAGCGTACTAGGCTGTTATTTGATACAAGGGTCAGAGTAGAGGACATGGTCTAGATTTGACCAAGACAGAGTTTAAAAGTGGTCTGGATAAATGGGGTTTCACTGTAGAGTAGACAGGGTTAGAGGTCGGCCTTTGCAGAGAAAGAAGAAAAGAGTACTGATCCAACTAGGTAATTTCTGCAAAAAGCAGACTTATTTATCAAAAACTGAATTGATCTAGCTTGCACAACATTAAAGCCAAAGAATAAATAATAAACAGCACCTCCATTTGTCACATAGGAAAAAGAACAAAAGTACACAACTGGGAAAATGTAATTTGGAGAAAAGTCCAATACGGAAAAAAATAAGGCAGAGTTGCACTAGCGAAATAAAACCAACCTGTGATTTATTAGCAACTATTGTGTGCTCTGTGCTGTATTTCTTTATTCAAATAAAGCCCTGTTCAAATTCCTCTGAGATGACTTTTCAGCAACATTTAGCACATTGCAAGGCAGGGCTTGAGGGTCACGAGTTCAAGAAAGGACTTGTGTTCCTCTGTCCTCCAGCCACCTGATCTGAGCTACAGACATGACTTATTCAGCTGTGGTGATGCTGCTGGTGGGAGGGAATAGTCTGCCTTGTGCATTAGCATCTTCTGTAAATTATCTTAGGAACAAGACTGATATAGCTACAGACTGAAGCAGCATTTCAGCTGTCCTAAGCTGAAGGGAAGCTACAGTGGATGGCAAGAAAGGGCAAGAAGCAAGGAAGAGAGAAAAATGTAATTTTGGAGGGCACGGTATGAAATTTTTAACTGCACTATTTGCACAGGCCAAACAGCAATAAAACAAACGTGTTGGAATAGCTTATTTTCCTCTGGCTTCGAGCAATGCAGGAAGATCTGCTGTTAGGTCTCCCGATGCCCCTTTTTTTTCCCCCTTTTTATTATTAACCTCCTACATTTTCTCTGCCTTTAACGGTAAATTGCTTTCCAATCAGCATGCTGTGACAAGGCTAACCAGAGGCAGCCAGAGCCCGTGCGGTGCAGGGCCCAGGCAAGCGGCGACGACTCCTATTCACAGCAGTGACACCTCCATGTTATTTTTCTTACCTTCCCTGACCCTTCAAGATCAGGGGGCCCTGACCATAATGCTCAGGCAGTGAAAAAACACAAATCCTGCTGGACTTGCAGCTGGGGGAGAAACAACCTCAAGAACTGGAAAAGGAGCTGTCAGCCTTCATTATTAATATCCAGCTGTTAATATTTAATGTCATAAAACCGCAGCTCCCTCCGCAGCCTAGTCATCAGACATGCAGGGGTCACACCAGCCAGAATCCTTTAGACAGACGATTCAATGTCCCTGTGCTTTAGCTTCATGCCAGGACTGCTAAGGTGTTCTAGCCATATTTGAGATGAAATGCTAGAAGCTTTAATAAAGCCTGAGATTAAAAAAAAAAAAAAAAAGAAAAAGGGAAAAGGAAAAAACGTGGTTACGATCCTGCCTTCCCAGCCAGCTCTGCTCTTCAGCACTGACCCCGTCCACTAAGCCAAAGGGCACCTGCAGCTGGCAAAACATAAATAGCACTGGCCAAAGCAAGAGCGAGTGTTAGCATAGCACGGATGTCACCCACCGCTGCAGCTGAATCTGCAGGGCCAAATCGCTGCCCTACGCTTGGTGTCCTGGCACGGAGGAAAGGTTTGAACACAAGGTAAAGGGAGGGCCAAGATTTAAATCCTTTAGACTACAAAGCCAGATGATGCTACGTTAGGAAAAAGACCATCTAGTCTACCAAGTCTCTGTTCCCGAGCACTGTGGCACACACTGAGGAGTGCAAGGCAAAGCACGCTAGGAGATGCTATTGAATGTCTGATCTCTTCTTTTAGCAGATGAAGGGAGACAGAGAGAGGGCCTCTATCACAGGGGCCAGGCAAGGGACATTTCAGTGCTTATTTTCAGAGCCTTCATCCTTACAGCTTCACAGAAGGGTCAAACACAAATGTTGCTAGCAGGCAGTTTTCCTCTCGGCGGGAGCAGGAGTGCGTCACCTCTGCTGGCACAGAGCCACGGGTCCTGTTTCCCCCTGCAAATCCCGGGCTCTCCCTGCTCGCGGTTCCGTTAGCTCTGCCAACATTGCCACTAAAGCTGCCTCGCAGTATTAATTTTTAAAGACTCCTTCCTCCTCCCGGGTATAGATTCAGAGACAGCTCCAGAAGCCCACACATACATACCAGCGCAGTGTAGCAGCCAAACGCGTCAAACGAGATTTTAAGGGAGAATGGGGGAATAAAAAACACAGCCAGAATGTTTTGGCATGCAGCGCAAAGATAAGCGTGGCACCCCGTGCTACATCTGCTACTCCTTGGCCTCCCCTGTCTCTCCTGTTTCCACCTGTAAGCTCAAGATTGATTTCTTTCTTTTTTTTACGGAGTGGTGTAGTCAGAGGGGCTGGAGCACCCCAGGCAATGAAGAAACATAAGTAATGAGAATCCTGCAAGTATGTTAGTCAGCATGACATGAAGACAGCTGAGACGGTCCACAAAGAATCGGTCAGATCCAGCAGAGCTCATTAGCTCTGGCTTGGGGCTACTTCTGCCAGACCTGGGGTAGCACAAGGTCCCAGGTGTCTTCGAGCTGCACTCTGGGCTCCAGGCCGCCACATCAGCCCAGTGCCGGCCTTTGCTGGCACCGTGGCTCGATACAGCACAGCCCCTCAGCTACGTGAAGTGCTGCAGAGCACTGCAGAGCACGATGCAGAGATATCCGACTGGCTCTTCAGGAAACAACCTGGATGCAGCACTGCCTGTACTGAGATGGAGCTATTAAACCTATCTGGGCTTGAGCTGACTTTATGTAGTGCCCCTCAGGTGCCTCTGTCTTCCAGCCCCAATTTGTGCTTTTAGGAACACAGTGCAGAGACACCCCAATGGCCCTGCCTACGAAGCCATCTCAGGTGTGCAGAAATTAGTAGTGCAGAATCAGCACTGTGGGAACACATGGGGTCCAGATCCTGTTTTGGTCTGGAAGCAGATCGTTGCATCCTCACAGCGCTGTGCTGGAGTCCAGCTCAGGCTGTTATGCACAAGGGCAGTTCCAGCTTCGTACCCTTGTTATGGATAATCCACAACCTAATTAAACTGCCTACGGATGGTGAGGAACTGACTGCAAGCGGATACGAAAACAGGGTGATGATGACTGTAGTGGTCATATGTGATGAGCAGGACAAGGCAAACCTCCTCTTCCACCACACTCAGTCAAGGTAAAAGTGACTATTTACAGATAGCGTCTCCCTGTCTATGGATAAGAGTAACTTCAGACAACTCCTGCAAACTAGGACAACAAGTGAACTCCAGCAGTTAATTATAGTAAATATTTACATAACGGCTGGGCCCTTCAAATTTAGAAGGAATAGTTAATGCAAGGACATGCCCTTTAACCATCCCATTTTATTACACAAACCACTAGGGAGCCCAGCACACTAAGATTTGCAAATGAAGTGTTTGATATTGGCTGAGACATTAAACTACTTACCTAGTGCTATAAAATGCATAGGTACAGTACATCATTCTTTTTGCAGAAATTTCAACCCCATTTACTTTAGTTAACTCTTCCTCTGCACTTAATGTTTTGTGTGCTACAAAGAAACACAGTACATAACCCTGAATAGACCTGGTGCCACCGCTTAGCAGAGTCTGACTTAAAATAAAACTGTTTTCCCCTTTGCTGTTACTAAATTTGGCATCACTTATGTAGATTCTATTGATGTGTCTAATCTACTTAACATCCTTGATGTTCTCCTATTAGCTGGTTGCTTGGGAATTTGCCTTACACGAAAGATTCTGCTTCTATGTTCCATCCCCTGCTTACTCCACACATGCACTGTGTAATTAAACCAGGTTCTGTAAGTGGGGTAATATTTTATCATCCAAAATGACTTGGTTCTCATGAGCATTGTAGCGAGTCCTGTAATAGCAAATACTATGGATGCTGGGACTGAAGGTGCTGCGTGGTTTCCAGCCAGGACACAGTTTTAAAAGGATCGCGGTCTAAGTTTGGGAATCCAGGTCAGCCACAAGCACCCTTGACTGGCAGGATTCAGATGCGCCTTGGGTAAGGTGTGATCTACACCAGGAGTAAGATGAGACTCTGGCGACTCTCAGGAGACACCAGTTGTGGCCAATGGCTGGCATGACTCTAGAAATACCTGAAGACAAAGCACAATAAGCTGATCATCTTCAGGAGCTCAGTGTGGAAGAAAGAGGAAAGGAATGAAACGCAAAAATATCCCAGAAGACACTTCCTTTTCCCCGCTACAAAAAAATGCATTCCCAGCTGCACAAATCAAATACGGGAAAGGGTTGCCCATGGTTGCATTAGACATAGTTTTAGGTGGTCCATAAAAGAGCTCTTCCTACTGAAATGTTATCCCAGGTAGTATTTACTGCTCTATGACTTCCTTTCTAGAGGATTTTTGTGTTACCTTGGGGAGGAAAATGCTGAAAGGTATCATAAGTCACGGTGCCAAAGTGTGCGGTGTAAAATTAGCTGAGAAGAGAAGCGGCCCAAGAAATGGTCAAGTTTAGCCAAGGGACAACTGCTGCAAAATCAGGAACCCAAAGGACTTAATGCATGGGAGTTTCACATGCATCAGAAACCTTCTGCCAGGCTGGCTGATTTATATGACTGAGAAGGCGCAGATGAACCCTCCCTCCTGAGCTTGCTCATAACATTATGGGGTAGGCTAAGAGGGTTACTCAACGTTATTACTGCTGTTGCTGTTGTTTATTTATTAATGCATCTGTATCAGAGACCGTGGCTGATCCTGGGAGTCTCGCTGTGCTACGTGCACAGGATGCAGAGCAAGAAAGAGCCACCCCTGCCCAAGAGCACTCCGGGTGCTCCCTTTCCCCAGAACTGGAGCAAGCTCCCAAAGCTGTCCCCGGGGACACAGATCACCCTTTGCACTGCCATGTTAGCCACTTATTATTTCCCAGCATAAATATATTTTATAGAGAAATAAAGTCTGCAATTCTGAAAAGGGAGTGCTTTCACACACCCGCTTCTCATCTATAAAGGCCTATGATTTGGCATCTCAGGTTAGAGTATGAAATTATGACACCAGAATTGACTTTAGGAGTTTCTGATGCTTCCTTGGATGATTGCTTCTATAACTTATAGAGACAGGGGAGCGTTTGTATTCTAGTGAACACATAAATTAATATCCATACATGAAAACGATGTGGAGAGAGCAGGACTGGGGCAGGGATGAGTTTTCTATAGTGTGTAACACCAAAGGAGGGCTTGTCAGCAGCGGTTTCTGTTGTATTTGGAGTGTTGTAGTGAGAGTCTGAAAGTGTAATGAAGTAAAATAAAAACGTTTTATACTTGACTTTTTAAAGCAGCTGAGAAGTTTATGGTCTTTTCCATCATCATGCCATTGGGGGGGGGGAGTACTACTAAAAATAAATATACATTTTGATTCTTGCTGGTAGATACAAAACAGATTTTCATATTTTCACATGCACTTTTTATACTTTACACCATGAGCAAGGCAGGTTATTTTGCAGAATAAAGAACAGATGTAAAGGTATCAGAGTCTGGCCTTCTAATGCATAGGAGATAAGGTTCTACTGTTCGTGCTTGCTAAAAGCTTTATTTTAGTCTGTCATGGCAGAAAGAAAATTATTTGGGTTTGCTTCTTCTCTACATTTCTAACAGCAGCAATATTATATCTGTTGAAAAGAAATTAATGCAAAATAGGCCACAGAATACCCCATCCCCTGCACAGCCCATGGATCTCAAAGCTTGTTAAATCCATGTCAGCAAAGTTTTAAAAGCAGAGGGGATGAAAACCCTAGCCCCATTGAAGTCAATGGGAAGTTCTCGGTGAGGGACAGGAAACAGAGGGGCTAGATTTCACCATGTCCCCTGACACTGTCTTACATTAGAAACAGCAACCAAGATGTTTCTGTTTCTCTCGCCTCTGACCCAAATCTCTCTAAAATTTAAAATAAAATGTTATAGATGCAACATCAAAGAGTTGGAGACACAAAGGAAACCTTGGCCTGCTCCTGGCTGTATGCACTGCTGAAACTGTAATGCTGCGTGAGCAGAGACAGCAGGTAAGACGCTCCCATTGGCGTGGCACACTGCCTGTCAGATGCCGCTGCCATTAGGAGCAAGAGAAGAGCTATGTGACACGTACCGGTGGCTGGACCAGATGGAGGCTTTGGACTCCACTGCAACATTCGAGTTCTCCCCAGATCCGATGGCAAAGTCATATGCCAGTTTGTTAGACTGGAGAGCTCAAAGCGATCCTGAGAGAAAGCCTTATTCCACATAAATCGTCTGGAGCTGATGGATGGCAGGAGCCTCAACTATAAAAATCTCAGCCAGAAACATGATAAACAGTTACATCCTGTTAAAAATAGGCAGCAGAGCAGCAGTCACATACATTGGCTGAGTAGGAATGCCAATCAATGACTGAACTGCCAAAGCGTTTCAGCATTCAGCTTCAGAACAGGATTTCAGGCTATTCTTGCAAGTGAACAACCTCTGTAGTAACCTGGTTTTCAGTCCACATTGAATTTCCTCTGGATACCTTAGCAGCTGGCAGAAGCAAGCCTAGAGGAATGTTTTGGTTGACTCTGGTTTTTATATATAGCAGGTACTGAAGCCAGCTTCTCCTGGCCAAAACCGAGTTTTTCCCTGTGGGCGTCATTTAAATTTGTTTGCTTTACCACCAAATCCTTATTTTGTATAAAGTACTCAAGGGAAAAAGTTGCCTCCCTGCCTCCTCCACCAGTGTTTTTGCATTTACTGTAACAGTAGCATATTTGCATGGTGCCTGCTGCATTGGAGGCTTAGACTCCCATAGTGCAGGTAATAAACAAATATTACTGTGAGCTTTCTGGAGCAATTCTCTCCCCCATAAGAACTTCTATAAAACAACAGTCACTAGATTACAGACAGAACAGCAAACCTTTTAAAAAAAATTCTCTCAACACTTAAAACTACAAACTAAGTACACCGGTCACATGTGGTTTGCTCTATATGCAGGGGAACTAATGAAACCTTACAAATTTGGGTTATACACCCAAAACTTCCTCCCTATGACACTTAAAACTTTATCTCACTATGAAATTTCCACTGTAGCACCCCAAATCCTTCCCAAGCCCGTAGTCACCAGCCTGTTATAGCTTCAGACCTCTTCCATGTTCCTTAAACACCCAAACTAGGTCATCTTTTAATCTCCGCAGTGCCCTCCTCCTGTCCTGTGTGACTCCAACCATGCCCACATATGCCCTCACACCACTTTTCCAGCCTTTCAGCTTGACAAGAGACAGCACGTGCTGTGACTCAACCAGAAATATGTAGATTTGGACCAGGGAGCTGTCAGATGCAAAACAGCATGGGTAACATCTTCTCTCCAGCTCTTCTTTGGTGGGAGTACTAATTAGTGTCTTTCCTCCATTGCCACTGCCCTCTACCAAATTTGACTCCATGCTGACCAGCGGAGCTCAAAAGCTCATAGTTGGGGACTAACAGATAAACGGCATGTTTGTGTAACTTTTTTGTCCCTAGAAAATGAGGCTGAAAACAGGAATATGAACTATGTCCTGTTAGCATGTTTACAGATATCTTTCCTGCTAATATTTCTGTTGAACTTGCCCCTGAGACTCTGAGCAACTCAATGCTAAGCACTGTATAAACAGATAGTAAGGCATGGTCTCTACTCCAGTTAAAGACAACAAGTAAGTTATGAAAAGCTATACTGTTCTGGTATTAAAAATAATAGCTCTTGTAAATATGCAGTGAGGAATAAATTGTACACAAGCATGGCACACAAATACAGGGACAGCTTCAGGCTGAGGTGGTCCATATCTGATCAGCTGCAAACATAGATAGATCCAAGCTTGTCCTATCTGAACCCAACTTTGAAAACATACGTGGCTTGAAGAAGGCACAGTAGCTCAAATGCTAAATACGAAGCCCCCTCCGCTAGTCAGGAGGAAATGCTAATGAAAGGGGTAAGGTTTAAACCACATCCCTTGTACAGAGTCAACCTGCCAGCTTCAGACTGGCAACAGAAGCTTATCCTCTCTAGACACTCACTGCTGTGCTCCACTGCCTCGTTATTAACCACCCATCATATTTTCCTCAATAGCCATGGGTTCAGGACACTCTTTGGTAGGAAGGACACTTGTCTCAAAACTCCACTTGTCCCAGACTTGAACCTCTATGGGTGCAGCCTCTCCTCATGCTGCTGTTTCACTTCTTGTTTCCTTGGAGCAGAGACTGGCATCTTGTTCTGCTATAGCTCAGGGAGATGCCCTAGCCACAAGATCACAGCGTTAGCAACCATCTTAGCTCTAATTTTTCATCAGTCTATACAGTCATGATGCTCTCTGATTGGGATCGTCAATAACTTGATGGTCAGGCCACTTGACTATGAGAAGCGCTTAGATCTGCCCAAATTAGGCAGGGTGAGGCTCTGAAAACAGGTTTTCCATCTGTTAAGAGATGGCTCTAACCAAAGGATGATGGGTGGAACTTGCCCACAATCTCAGGAAGTAGCTAAGTGGGGAACATGGGCCTCTGAGCATACCTAACTAGATGCCTGAATGCCTTAGCTGATTTAGGCCTTATTTTAAAACTTTGCTACATACGTGAACCAAATCAGACTGGAGTTGTTCTCCATCAAGGCTCTGCAGATAAGCAGAACACTCAACCATCATTCTTCTTTTTCTTTGCTGCATCAAGAAGGAGTTATGCAACTTTAAACAGTGCTGATCAGGGCATACAAAACAGACCAAGCCCTTCCCACAGAATGTCCCTTGGCCATCCCAGGAAGCGCTAGCATGCATGCTTGGCTCAGTGTCAAGCCCCTAAAAGAGCTCGTGTCAGTTACCAATGTCAGCAGAACGTGACTTGAGAACTAGGATTCCTGGTTTGCAAAATACTGCCATGATGCCATCCAGCAAGTAGCTAGAAGTTAACTACACACATTACAATGAAAATGGGCATGTAAAGGTCCTCATCAATGGTTAATCTGCTTTGGTTTTTTTGATTTGGGTTTTTTTTTTTTGAGAGGGAAGAGGTTTTGGGTGGGTGTAGAAGCCCTAGCAGTGAAGTATCAGGAAAGCAAGTCAAATAGAGAAGCAGTAAGGACTTTAGTTTTTGCATCTCTCGTCTTGAATCCCAGCTTTCCTGCAACTAAATTTATTGGGAGGGATGGGGGGGTGGAATCTGCACTTACTCATTTCTGGAAGTTCAGATGAAGTCATTATGCTTGCACGGTATGTTTGCTATTATGAAGCTACAAACAGAGCTACAGAAAGGGCATTTAGTGGGAAATATTGTCAGCTGGCAGTCTCGGGCACTTGAGTACCCTCCATAACAGGCATAACGGAATCAATTTAAACCTAGTGAAAGGGACATTGTCTGATAAAGTAATTCCTCTTTGAACACAAGATGGCAGCCTTAAATAAATGCAACCCCGCACAGCTTTTAATCTTACACATCATTAAATTCCTAATTTACACATTATGTTTTCATGGGCCAACCCATAACTCATTAGTGTTGAACTCATGAGTTGTAAAGACCAATACACTAGACAAATGCTGGTTTCTTTATCTGCTTTTCTTTGGGTGGCAGTTCTCTTCTAATTTACCACAGAGCCAAACTTCACATTCAACATTAAGAAAGCTTTCTGATCTTGTGTGCTTTGTGCACCCTCTACCCCAAAGAAAAACCTCTCTGATTACTGCTCTGTACCCACAGATTTTACTGACAGAGGGTGGAGTAGGGAATGGGGAATACCAACGTTTTTCTCCTTGTTCAAGATACTGGAGTTCCTTGGAAGACATATCTTTCTGTAGGAGGATTTCAAACAGGCCTTGAAGTCAAAAACAAAATGGACTACAAAAAGCATAGGGTTTGGAGCTGGTCTTCCCACTTTTCCACAAAACTTAACACACCAAATAATGTTTTGATCTCTTGTCTTTCCATTCTCTTGTGCAGGTGTTGCCTGAAAGAAGACAAGTCACAAATGCCATCTGAAGAGGAAGGGCTCCATAGTGCTCCAGTACCATGACACTAGAAGTAACTATACCAGAATGGGTGGCAATGGCAAGAGAAAGACTACAGTTTCTTTCTCTGCCTTGGAAACTACGGGTCAAAAAATGTCAAGCATAGAAGAAGTCTTTGCAAGAGACCTGGTATCACTGCTTTAATATTGCATGTAAGAACATAAATGGCTATTGCAGCAGGTCAGGCCAAGGGCCCTTTCAAGCCAGCACCTGGTCTCAATTTCCCTATGCAGGCAGTGGCAGTGGGGAAGTGTGAGTCACCATGTGGGGCCACGGAAAGCAGAGAAGCAAGGCAAGACTTGAGGCTAAGTTTTTTCTTCCTGGGCTGGGCTGCAGTTTATCATGGCCATAGGGTCACTGGTCTGCAAGAGCAGCTACTTTGAGCAAGCCAAGGTCCAGCAGCCCAGGGCCCTGTGTGCCCTGCTGGAACTGGGCTGAGGTTCTCTGGATGGCCAGAAACGCTGCTCATGACAAGGTGAAGTTCAGGATCAGCCCTTTCCACTACAGCTGAGCAAGCTTCTGGGGAAAGCCAGCACTCCACAGGGGAATGTCCTGCTGTGCTACTGCCCAAGAAAAGCCACAAACCTAAGAGCAAGTAACTTTGATGAGGAGAGAGGGGGAATATTCCCACCTCAAATGTAAACAGTTGCAGGATCTCCTTCCTATCCTCCACTAAGCCAGCAAAAGAAATCTTGATGAAAGTCGCCATCTATGCTTTTGCCAGTCACGACTCCAGCAGCTTGCAGCACTTGCACCACTGTGCGCCTTACAGACCCTTTGACCCTTTTAGAGAATGACAGGGCTGACACAAGTCATCTGCTCAGCATCCCCCTGTAGTTAATTTCTTATTCTTATAGTATGGATGTCTTCATCCTCACCCAGTCCCTTTTTCTATTTGTTTAATTCCATAATCATTCATTTTTCTCCTGTTTTCTTTATCCATCCCTTTTCTTTTGGTGGGGAGAACATACAGTTTTGTTCATAATGAGTTAATGTCCATCTAAAGGGGAAAAGTCAATAGAGAAAGACATAACAATCAGGCAAAGTATCTTTCTACTGACATCAGTTTCCCAGTGGAACCTCCCAGTGAGCTTGTGGATGGTGAGGGACAGTCAGTGTGCAGCAGTGGGGGATGTTCTTGTGCAGCAGATAAAGGGACTGTGTCTCTTTACAGAGAGTAAACTACCAGTGGAGGAAGGTGGGCTTGTGATGTACAACTGAACATCAGCAGCGGTAGGTTTTGCTTTAATCTCTGGCACAGATTTTCAGTATGACTTAAAATCATACTGGGCTTCTCTATGCCTTAGTTTACTCCCAGGGGAAAAGGGTCTAGCACCCAGAGCATTTATAGAATGATTCCACTTCATGCTCCTGCAAACACATCGAGACTTGGAGACCTAAGCTGCAGTCTGTCCTTCCTCCACATCTTCCCCATTACTGATGACTCTAGAGGGCTAATGCAACCCCCAGCAACATCTGTGCAACCTCGTAAGGACATAATTTAAAAACAATGGATTGCACAATCATACCGGGAAGGGATGGATTCCTTTCGTGGTTAAAGCACAGCAGGAGGCCCTCGAAGATTTAGGTTCCATTCCCAGCTCTGCCCAATAGTTTGAAGAAATCATTCAATCTTTCCAAGCTCCTAGTTCCCCTTTATGAAAGAGGAACAGTACTTAATGGGGATGGCTATGAGTATTAATGCACGTGATGTGAAGGAAATGAGGGTTGTATTCCTAGATGCAAAACAGCGGGTATTCTCCTTGGCTTGCCAAGTCTCCTTTACTCCTGCCAATGATGGGACACAGCCTCCAGAGGTGGCAATTACAGCACCGCCAATTATTGCAGCGATGCATGGCACAGGGCATGGCCACCTTTCCTTGCCGGCGTGCCTCTCCAAACAGGGTTGAGCTGCACAACTGCTCCGGGTAGGGCAGTGCCTCTGCAGGCAGTCCAACCCTGCCCACACAGCTCCGGGCGGCTGCAGAGCCAGGGCGGCCGGCAGGCTCAGTGCCCGCAGCCATGCTGCCACCTCTGCTGCCGTAAGCACAGTGGTGGGGCTCAGTGCAGCCTGAACCAGTCCATGCCCTGCCTGCGCTGCCCCATTGCTTGACCTGCCTGCACCCTGCCTCTGCTGCCCGCACCCTGCCTGGCCTGCCTGTGCCACGCTGCTGCCCACACTGCCCTACTGCTTGCCCTGCCCAGGCTGCCCACACCCTGCTCACACTGCCCTGCTCCCCATGCCCTGCCTGTGGCACTGCTTACCCTGGCAGTGCTGCTTCCCTGCCTCCCAGAGAGCCCCCCACAGCCTTCTGTTCCCCCACATCCCCTAGTTCTGCACAGCCCCTCTCCAACCAGCCCTTACCAAGTCCTCCAGAGTCAGCACTTCCCAAGTGCCTGCCCCTGCTGCTGATATCCACACACACAGAGTCAGGGTTATACACCTTTCCATGCACTCCATCACATCTCGCTCTCATGGGCACACCCCACCTGGCCATATGGCCCAGCGGCCCCCACCTCTGCACACCTTTTCCCTTACCCACAGCCTCTCTGCAGCCTCCCGTGTGCCCTCTTGCCCTCACGCACGGCCTCTCTCACACACGGGGCTCAGGCAATCCTTCACACAAGGGCCAGCCTCTGCAAGCCTCGCCAGAATATAAACAAGACATACCCTTCAGCTACACACTGCCAAAGACAGCACGTCACACCGTGCAAAGGGTTCCCTCTCTTTTGGCCTCCTTTGCATACCAGACTCACTCCACACCCTACATATACCCCTTTGCTCCCGAATATAGCCACACACAGCTGAAGTGTGCACACACCAGTAGATCCAGAAACACTAACAACAGAGGTACATATAATCCATCTCTTACAGACAGGAGAGTGAGTGGAAAGACAGCAAGGCGGTGTGATCGGACCATTAGAGGAGGAAGGCCTAAGAACCCAGAGCTCCGTAGTCACAAGCTCCTACCTTTTAGGCAATGTTACCACTCTTGCAACTGCATTCACCTCAGTCACACACCAGCTCCACTATACACTGTGCCACAAGCTCTTCATCTGTACTCACCACTCACCCATACCCCACTGATATTGACCATCCAGGCTGTTCTCAAACACTGCTATAATGGACAAACCCTACGGCAGAAACAACTGCTCCGCATCAAACATATCTCTCCACCAATCTTGCTCTGCATATGCAAACACACAAGTCCTGACTCCAGGGCTGTGCTGCATATCTCCCAAGCACTCCCTACCTAGCTTTATACCCGTATACTTTACAGACAGTACATACTTCTCTAAGTGTCCCAAATATAGCCCCTACACTTCCACAGGAGTGACTTCCCAAACTCTCTGTGCAACTCAGGCACCATGAGTACATCCACACATCCCACACGGATTTTCACGCTATCCAAGTCAATGGTGCTCTACTGGCAGGGCAAGTTACATTGTGGTTGCCAAATCAAGTAACAGATCCCTTAGATCTTCGTTAGAGGAAGATGCGGTCTGCCCAGAATGGAGACTCAAACTGCTTAGGGCTTTTATTCAGCTTACTTTGTCCACTTGTATTTAATGAATTAGCAAAAAGCCATCGTAATATTTATCTCTATTTTTGCAGCAAAACATACATCAGGATCCCATTGTGCCTGATGCTGTGTGAAAATAGATAGAGAGCTGACCTTTGCACCAAACAGAATATATCCTAAGTAAGCGAGAAGACACAACAACTAGTAAGTACTAGAAATGATAGCATTATGCAGAGCTGTTCTCTTCGCTCTTCCTGCCTTACCACATGAATTTACTTTCAAAAATCTCTTATCATTCTTAACACTGCAGTGGGCTGCTTTATGTCTTCCTGCACTTTGGACATTAGAAAAAAAACAGTTTTTTTCTTTCTGTCACACTGGTGGCATAATCAGCTCTGCCTTGGTTTTCCGTGGCTTCCTTCTCCAGTTGCTGGCCATGGGTAGCACCTTTGGTGAGATTTCACCCTATTTTATGCCCTTTTCATTGTCACAAGGTCAGGTCACTTCCTTACAAGCAACCTGCTGTGGTCAAGGTTGTTTTCCTTGACCTGGTTTATTGCCTTTTGAATGTTTTAGTGTTTTGACTGTTTCTCAGGTTGAGCACAGGATGTTTGTTGCACTGGTAAGAGGTTAGTACTGTGAAGCCTAGGGAGTGATATATGGATGGCTCATGCTTTCTTTTGGATTTAATTTTTCATCCTCTAGTGCTCTGTGGTGAAAGGAGTCTTTGCTGCTTGCCTAGGGAGACACCTGACATTTAGACTTTATCTTCTTAAAGGCTTGGACCAAAATTATCTTTTTCGACTTTGGGAATGGCAGAAAAGGACGCACAGTTGAAGTGAAGGAGGGGACAAAGAGGGGTTTGCGCCCTTCCGATCCCACGCTGCAGTAAGGAACCGTACAGCCCTCTGACAAAAACCAATTGCTCTAATATAAAGAGGGCTCTCATTCCCCGGGCACCTTGCAGTTTGCCCTGCAGAAACTCCTCAGTCCCATAGTGCTCCTGGGCCTTGTTGTAGAGGAGAAGAAAAGAAGAGCAACTTGGGCCATAGTGTCCTGCTATAATGTCCTAACCGGGGGAGTCCCCAGTGTCTCTTTTTGGAGCTTTCACAGCCCCTGCACCCCCAAGTAGAATACAAGGGCTGAAGAAAAGGGAAAGAATCTTCCCCTCGAATACTTTGTGCTCAAAGCACTGAAATGCACAGGGTTTCCTTTCTCTCTGTCTTTTTTTTTTTTTTTTTTTTTGGCTGAGACCTAATTTTGCGTTGTCCTAACCTGATTTGGCTGCCCCTGCCTCTGGCTGTAGCTCATGTCCTGAGCCAGTAATGTTGATTTAACAGAGACAGATCTGACAGGAGCAAAAAGAACAAGGAAAGGAGACCTTTCTGGAGATAACCCTCCAGTGTAAAATAGATCGGTGTGTGAATCTTCCCATCTCCAGGGGCACCAGGGAGCAATGATCTCTCTCTCCAGAGCACTCGCTTTCCAAGAACTAAGCACACTGGCTTTCAGAAACTCCTTAGCTGCTTACAGCTGGTTTGCTAGATGGGGCTAACACCAAGAGATGCTATGGGTATAGCTGGTCTTCCCATAGCTCCCCTCCCCCGGCCAGCCACAGCAGCAGAGGACAGTTCTGAAGGGGAGGGCAGCTCTGTGGGACATATGAATGGTTGATCGTGGGTCAAAGATGCCAGGAGAGGTTTCTTCTGTGAATGAAAGGTTGAAAGTTTGTCTTCCCCACTACTAAGACACAACCATCACATGAGGTTGGTTTGCCCTGCCTGTGCACACACCTGCACCTTCCCAATCATTCAGATATCTGAGCTGCAATGACTGATGGTCCATTAATAGCTAAAAAGCCCCCTTGGCACAGTTGCTAAAAGGTATGAACTTTCTGTAAATGGCACTGGTTTATAGTTGTTGGAATAAATGCTACTTAGCTGTTTTCCCAATTTTAGATAAGGATTTTTTGTCTTCCTTGATGTGCTCAGTGTGAGAAAGGATCAGTATGGTTGCATTTTGTGGTTGCCACTGCTGGCCTCCCTGTGGATAAGTAGTAACTGCTTGAGAACTGTAGGTGAAGATCTTCTGCATAAATCTTTTATTTCATCAAGTATGATAGGCTGTAAAAGTTAGACCTGCAGCTTTTACTCCTATGCAAGAAGGACAGAGTTATGCTCTGTCCAATTCTTTTTTTATCAGAAATTTCACCGGCAGGTTGTGTCTATCAGGTAGATTCTTCATAGTACAGAAAGGCTGTCGAGCTTTCCTTGTCACGCTTTGAAAGGAGGCCTGAATGTCCTTGGTCTGATAGAATTTAGAGTGTGTTTAATTTCCATGTCACTGAAATAAAATAGTATTTGTTTTAGAGATTTTGTGAAATACTGTTGTTGTTTTCTAGGTTGACCTTTAGAGGCTCTATATTGCCGTGGCAGTATGTTGCTATGGGGATCACCTTACATGGGTGGGAGCATGAACCAGTACATAAAGATATACTGGGTGCTTTATGCTGCGCCTGTTCGGTGGTGCTGTACAAGTGGAAATTTCTCCCAGAAATCTGGTAGGGTGACTAATAAACACATAGGGAGAGCGTGCTTCAACTTACATCCCTTTTTTCCTATATTTTCCTGTATTGTTTGGTGAGGGTAACTTTTTCGTAAGTTAGTTACTTATTTTCAGTGGTGCCATACATTTTGTTTTCTTCTAGCAAATACAATTTGCAGCAAATTGAAGATCAGTCCCGGAGGAGTCAGATTAAGTCAAAGGTTTAAGCTATGTATATCTATGATGTAATAAATTACTTTCTTCTTTTTTTCTTTTTTGCCTTTTTTTTGTTTTTACACCACCTGTAAGGTAAAAGTATGTCAGTGGTTAATTTCTCCTGGAGAAATCCAGTACAAATCCAGAAATATTTTGCTGTTGGACAGATGGCTGAGAGGAAATGATTAATCTACTAACCTTGGATTTAGGAGATATGGATTCGAGTCCCTGCTTGCTGTAGTTTTTCCATGTGACACTTACACGTAAATATCCTAGAATATGGCCACTAGCCTCTGTGCTTGAGTTCGCAGACTGTAAAATAGCATCATCCTGTTTCTCAAGGCAAGGTGAGAAGAATGAAGGCACATGGCCTCAGTTGGGTAATCCCGGCTCCTTTACAAGAGAGGCTGCAGGTCCACGGCAGCAGGGGGAGCAGAACATGACTGGGACAGTACCTGAAGCGTGTGTGGGAGAGAAGGTGATGGCAAAGTGTTTTGTTACCTTTCTGGGGTGGTGTAGACATATATTGCAAACCGAGGCTGTCAGATGCTGTGGGGATGGGTACCATACAAGCGCCTGGCAAAAGCAAAGCTATTTTCAGGAAGCTGGAACATAATTTGCAGCTGCTCGTGCTGACACAGATTTTTCTATAGTTTCCTGTCTTGAGGACACTTCTGTCCTGTATGGGCATAATTAGTGCCAGTGACCATCTCCCAGGGGAATGTCTGAACTGGAATGCAGCCATCCTGAAGATACAATATCATGAGAAGGTTATCTGAAGAAAACAGGCACGTCCTCCTAATCCCTCTACCTGTTCTCTTTCTCCATCCCCATATCCTATATGCAACCTCTTTTATACAGACCCAAGCACTTATTAGTTCCTCAGCTATTCTGAAGGACAGACCCAATATTTGCCAAAAAGCTCTCTCCTTCCTTGGCACCCTACACGCAACATGAGACACACCATAGGCTGGCTACAGGCACCACATCCACTCTTCCAACACTACCATACAACTCAAATGCACAAGTCCCACAAAAGGAGTCTTTGCATGTGGAGCATACTTGTTAAACATGTGTGACGGCCCCTCTAGTCACTAATCTACAGGGGAGAACAGTTCATGTTTGTTGCTACACATGGTATCTTGAGACCATCCTAAAAAGCAGAGACAAAGGCACACAAACCCAGTGTTCCACATAGTCCCTCGCACATCTTCCACAAAAGCACTCTCCCCTCCCGAAACAGGGCTTCTGTCCGCCTTTTTGATGAAAAATCCATCATCAAAAGTATTTATTTGTTTTAAGTGAATCCAGAAAGCAAGTCTCTGAGCTGCTGTCTTTTGCAATTTCCTGAGCCGACCCCACTTCTCTACACAATTCATCATTGCTTTCTTTGTGCTCTGCCTGCTCTACCCCCAAGAAACATTCAAAGACATTGAGTACAGGCCTTAAAAGTACACATGCCTGCACATGGCTGTCTCTACACATCCTGAGGCTGTATAGGCTGAATTCTCTAGGATTTGGAGCTTGGGGGAGGAATGCATCCAGCAGACATGTCGCAGGCAGGGGCTGGGAGAGGTATTGCCAGGGTTGAGTGTAAAGGTTGATACGTTGGAGAGAAAAATCACAGACATTCCCCAGCAACTGGGATCATGATCCATCTCCAAGAAGGGCTTCACATCTGGGAAGAAACTGCCTGCGGGTAATTGGGTTTGCTAGAGTTGCCTCTCTAATTAATAAGTGATTTGACTTGGAGATTGGAAATAATAGTTGAAATGATGGCATAAGCACAGGGGCATTGGGGCTGCTGCTGCTGTACTATTAAAAAAGGACTTTCCTGCACAGTCTAATGACACTATATGGCAGTTTGAGGAATGTGAAGTTGTTTGCCCAGGAGACCAACAATGTGATAATATTGGCATATAACCTTCTAGTATTTGAGTAATTAGTTGCTTAGCTACTTTGGATAGGTCATTATTTTGCAAACTGGAAACATTTGCAAGTGGTGATATTTTCCTCGGTATGGTGAAAGAGCTAAACCTATTCTGGCAGTGTTCAACTCCTAGAAATATATATGCATAAATTGTTTCTAATGAGACCATCTGCCTTTTATAGCCCCTTTGGAACTAAATAGTACCCAAAGACCACTCTGTCTTTTAGATATCTGTGGTCAGAAAGCCTGCTCCTGGCAGAAAAGTATATAGTTTTTTGCAGATACAGAAGCTTTTTGATTCCTACATTTCAAGATGTGTGTTTGTGTGTGTATGTGTGTGCGTGCGCCCATGATACTGCTTATATTTGTTAAAATTATTAGAAATCGCTGGCCCAAATCTCTTAAGGGATAGCATCTGGTAACTCATCTGCTAAATTAGTATTTTCAAAGATAACAGAAAGTCCAATCTTTCACTTACAGGGCTAGGGGGAGCTTTGCAAATCTTCTTCACCATGTCAGTATCTTCCTGTATTTGCAAATGAATAGCACTATTTTAAAGGAATACCCTCAATTTAAAATCACAGCTGAGTCGCTCAGACTCAGCATCTCACGTTGAAGGGCTCACATTTTGACTCTGGTATAAAAATTGTGTGATGTGCAGGGTGCTGTGTACTCACAGCTCCCGCTGAGCCCGGCCCATCGCTCTGCAGGCGGGGGACACAGTGGGGCTGAGCACCTCTCAGTCTCCGAACAGCTGTTGTCCTGATGCCCGCATCAGGCCTAGGGAACAAGTTTCTTCTTTTATTTGTGTTTATAACCATGCACTAATTACTAGAAAAATAATACGGTAACCTGTAATTCAGCACTTGCTTCCTCCTTGCCTTCCCTTGGCTGGAGCCGACCGAGTGAGAATAGAGGAGTCAGGTGCTTTTCTTCATGGCTAGTTTTCAGTCAGATCCCCTTTCAAGTCCCTCTGTGGCAGCACAGATCTTTAAAAAGCCTCCACTGAATGTTTGTTTGTTTGTTGTTTTGCTCTGCGACCACATGCATATATTGGCATTAGTCTGAGGCTTCATAAAGTCACAGCCCGTGTGGTTTCTCTTTAAATACTCCCTGCGGTTTCTGTCTGAGGAGACGGCCGTAGGTATGCGCTGGCTCTGTCCGCCCAGCGCAGGGGAAAGCAAACTGGTCCCGCAGTGTTACAGGCAGCGCCGGGGGGCACTAATGTTGGTGCGACGGGGCTGTACACAGCACTGTCACCCGGGTACATAAAAATACACATTTTTTTTTGTCCCGTCGACTTGAACGCCTGTGGCATTGGCTCTGTTTGCCCCGGAGGAGGCGTCTC
>NW_008824306.1:2051243-2062947 GCF_000699105.1 Pygoscelis adeliae | reverse complement strand
TGGAACGGGGAGCTCCCCCAGGGACTGACTGCCTTGAGGTAGCTCCGCAAACCTCTCCTTCCTGAGGAGGCCCTTCCCCTCAGCATGTGGCTCCAGCCCCTCCAGCGCCCTCAGGCAGACGCGGAGCCTGGACAAGCCCACAGCCAGGCCAGCCTGGCTTGGAGGAGCCGGGGAGCGGCGGCAGGCAAAACCGGGCAGCTAACCTGCACCCTGCCCCAGGGAGAGCAGCAGCGAGGGCAAAAGGAGCCAGAAAACCTAGTGTAGGCACAGTCTTGAGCCTGTTTCTGGATTAGCTCAACTAAAAGCCGTCGGTGCCCCTAGGACAGCGCACGGGAGGGGTTTTTCAGGGCGTACCTGGTAGGTGACCAGCCCTGAGGCAGTCAGATGTTTCCGTGATACTCTGTCTTGAATTAAATATTATCTGCCAGGTCATGTTAATTAACATTCCATCTGTCATAACACAGCAGGGCGGTGAGCTGAGGGGGGGAGGATAAACACTTTCCTATTCACTACCTGCTGTTAATTAGTGGAGGAATTAAATAATAAAAAATAAAAAAAAAATCCTGCACTCTTTCTAAGGGTTGGTGAATCAGTGCTTTGTGGTAACTCAGCTGCTTTGGGTGAATCTAGGGTCTCAACTATATCCAGGATTAATCCAGAACTTTAGTCAGTGAACCTAGTGCATATTCTCGTCTTAATTACAGCCTGACAGTAGCCGTGCTACGTACAGCTCAGGACAAATGCACACTCAGGAGGCTTAAGGTTCGAGTTTTTTCAGTCATCTCTGCACCCCAGGAAAAAAAAACCTCTCACTTTGAAATCTCACTTGCCCTATTTCCTCTCAGAGGAAAGTTTTTCTGGGAAGTTTGATAAAACTCCTTTGGTGTTTTTAGAGCTGTAGTGCTTTGAAATATATCTGAAGTTTCCTTTAGAGAACTTTCTTTTTTTTTCCCTTTTTTCCTTTCTCAGCTCAAACACACTCCAAAATTGCTTGGCCTTGTTGTGTACCTGTCTGAGGTAGGTTAACTAGCATAATAAGAATATCGACGAGTTAGTGGCTTGTCCTATTTTTTTTAAATGTGGTGAAATCCCATCTTCTCATGTCAAGTGTCCGGTAGTCACCACAGAATTTGTTATTTTAACTTACGTTACGGATAAGTATTTGTACGCACCGTTGCAAGAGATAATAGAACACGTGGGAGTTGTTATAAGGTAGATAGCTCTGCACCGAGTGCGTCCACCACCAGAGCCATGCCAGCTGTGAGAGAGCGTTAGTGTGATCCTGCTTCACGCAGGCGTGTTCGCATCAAGCTAACCAGTCGCAGTTAGCTTGAGGGCTGCTAAAGCTACTTGTTTTGCTCTTTGGCAGACCTGTTTTTGTAGTTTTTTCTAGCCAGCTTTACTGCTACATCTGCATTCACAGTAGAGGCGCTTTGCCAGTACAGAACAGCAGTATTCCCCTACCTACAAAGCACCCTGGTGCAGATACCGTGTGACTTAGCACTAAGAGGACAGCTCTGACAAAGAGCTTGGTCCCTGTTAGTCTTTGTTCCAGAGATAATGGGATTTTCAAGATACGGGGAGTGGGGAGAGAGTTTACTTGTTTTTTGAATATAATGGTTGGACTTGGTTTTAGTATTGTCTCCAGTGAAACACACTTTAAAATGGAACTTTGTTTTTTTCTTGACGAGCTTGTTTGTTTGCAAATACAGAGTCTCTATCAGCAGGCCAGGTCTTCTGCAAATATGTGTCTTTCTTAAAGTGGTTAAAGGCCACCCGTGCACAAAAGTTACCATCTGGTTTGTAAACCACAGCCCCGGGGATCAGAGGGGGACTTCCCTTGCAGCTTTTGTCAGAGCTCCAAGGTGCCTTCCTCTGAACTGGGTCACAGCTCTGAGCTGTAGTAACGTCATTACACTTCTTTGTGCGTTGCAGTAAAAACGAGCAAAAGTTCACATCTTGGTCAAGAAAAGACAGCAGCCATTACAGTAAACCAACATGAGCAAATTGCTTCTGTTGCACTGAGAATGGTGTGGCCAGCGTCACTGTTACACACATGAATGAAATGTTACGTGCGTGCCGGGACATTCAACCACAGGCAGGAAAAATAAAAGTTCAAAAGAAAATGCAAGGCATAGGCAGAGCAGGGTCCTCTCTCTCCCTTCCTGCACAGAAGTGGATGATCAGAGATGGACAGCAGGTGAGGAGCAGGGATGAACCTGTGGGAAGTCTAAGAGCGTGCGGGTTTAGTCCCTTTCATTGTAATTGTAATTTGCTCCTGTGACAGATCCCCTGGAGAAGGAGGGGACGTGACAAGACGAATGACCTCATTCATTTTCATAGGTTTGGGCACTGAAGGGCGGAATCCAAATTTGCAGAGTAGTTGCTGTCTTGTGGTGTTTCGCAGGGTAGGGGCGCCAGTAGGAATTTTTACTCCTTACCATCTCCAACATGAGGAGAACTCACCAGAGAATACTTACAGGAGTGTGACTAGCGTCAGAGGTGGACAAAGTAGTTACATTTTAGGAAATATGTCTTCTTTGTGCCGCCATGTACCGTGTCGGTAATCAGTCTGAGAGTTTGAGACAGGGAGATGTACATGAATGCCTTCGACTAGCGGGTTGGTTCTGGACATACGCTTCTGGCCGTGGTTGTGACACAGGCCCACCACTCCACCTGCGAGCAAGCGCTGCCTGCGTCCTTGCCTGGTCAGTCTCACACCAGGCAACTGAAGGCTTACAGGTGAGTTTTGGTCATCGGACAGGGCAAGATCCTAAACCACTGGGCGGTCTTCAACACCTCTCTTACCAAGACCCACATTTCAGGCAGCAAGCAAAGCAAAATGTTTTTACACGGAGTGCACGTACAGTTCAGCTTTGCTTGTGGGCCGATTGTGGCTATCTTAAACAATGCAATCGCAGTCCCACTAGCAGCATTAATGGCAACACATTCTTGCAGACAGCTTTCTGAAGGTTACACTGGTAATTTTCCATCTTCCACCCAGCCGTAGGTAAGCTGTGAGAGGGTGGGGGTCTATGTGCGCCATGTGTATCTGCACAAGGGGACCAGGCTTTCCTTCAGCTTTTCTTCCTCAAGTGTCCCCATTCAGACATGAAGAACGTAATTGGCAGCTTTTCCAGAGAAAAATTGTATTGATTTCTGGCGTCATAATACAGCGTCATATTACGTCATAATAAGAAGTCAGGAGGGAAAGTGTCTTCACCCCCACCTGCCAGTGCAGACAACATTCACAGATTGCTAGAAATAGCAATCCCTGCAATAAGCCCTGGTGTTAAAATGTTACATAAAGCACAATGATTGGCAGGATCCTCTCTTTGTGTTCCCCTTCTGCCTTTTCTTCCTGGTCTTCAGTTTCAGCTCTATCTCCGTAGTGCTGCTCCAGCCCTTTCTGATTTTATTTTATCCTCTTTGCACAAATACTGTTTTCTTTTAGGACTTGTCCCTGTTCCCCGAACTATTTTTACCAGTTCCACCTCAGTCTCTTCCCCCTCTGACTCACTGCTGGGAATCCTCTCTTGGATCATTCCTCCTTCCCTCATCCCCACCGCGTCACTCCTCCTCTGCTAGAGGTCAGAGCACGCATCTCGATTCCTGGCTATAAAAAAGGGACATCTTGGAAATCCAATGCCTGGGGGCGGATCAGCGGTTGCTCCTTCCAAAAGCAGAGCAAACAGGCTTCCCTGGCTTTCGCAGGGCTTAGCCAAAGTTCCCATCACTCGTCAGGTTTCTACGCTGAAAGGGGAAGTGTCCTTAGAGTTTCTGCTTGGTCCCTCTGCATTGTCCTTCGGATGCTAGGCATCTGCCAAAGGGGACTGGGCACCGAGTGGGAGCTGGCGTGCTGTTGACCCCCTGCATGGTCATAGACAGCTTCTCCCTGGAGCCGACCGCCTTCAAAGGCAAAACTCCGTTTCTTGCCCCTGCCTCCTGACATTGCTCGTGCAGAAAGGTGTTCTCCTTGTCCTGTTAATAAATCTTTTAAAGGTAATAAATCTCCACTTCTTTTAATAATTCATTTTCATCTGACCAGATTCCAGGTGGGTGTTCAGGCTCTCACTTTCTCCTGGGACTTGGTGGATGACGAGAAGCCTGTAAACCACACCATTTAAAAATACCTTCGCTCACACACCTGCCCTCAGCCTCCCTCGCTGCCCGGGAATTGCTCGTTCGGCTGGCTGGCTCCGGCTGCCTGCCAGCAGAAGCACTCGGTGAAGCTGTGTCTTTAAGAGCTGCATCCTTTCCCAATGCCATGCCTTTGGGGTCGTGCTCTCCCTCCCCCAGACCTTAGATTCCCTCTCTGCAGGATGTCAGCTGTCCTCCTTGTCTCCTCCCTTCAGTGGGATGGCTTCCTCTGCTCTTACTGTGATAAGAGTTTGTTTTCTTCTCCCACGTACCCTGGGCTACTACCGCTCTCTGCATTTTTCTGCTTTGATACCTGCATTTATGTTCTGATTTCTCTCTCTCTCCTGGGGCCATACTGCTTTTCTTTTCTCACCCAAAGCAGCTCTGCCGTAAAGACAGGTATAACTAATAGCACTGGGCTCTGTCAATGAAGCAGAGTTCAATTTACCCTTTGCAGAGATCGTACGGAATCGGGCACAGGCAAGAAACATCGGGCTAAGATTTTTGTGGGACTCTTTGTCTAAATGGGCTCCCTACTTCCTTATTTCCATGGAGCGAGGAAGCTGCCGACATCTGCTCTGTGCCTGACACCACCTCCGATTCCACCGGTAGAAACTTTTCCCAAGAGACAGGAGCAGGTAATTTCCCAGGCTGGCAGGGTTTTTTTTATCAAGGGCTCTGTTTCCACCAGGGAGATAGATAGGTGCAGGGTGTGGGTTTGCTCGGCAGCTCCTGGCTGCGCGCAGCCTACGTGAGCAGTGGAAATCCTTTGCTCCAGGCAGCTTGTACACCACTTGCTCTCCGAAGGGAAGGGGAGACATGCGGCTTGAGGTCAGCCCTCTCAAAGGCTGCCCGCTGTGGGCATGAGGGCAGAGGAGCTCTTGCTTTGCTCAGGCACCATGCATTTCAGCATCCCCCCCGTCCTCTCCATAGAGAAACCCCACCGTTGTTTCCATTGCTACTGTTGTGCAGGTCTGATGTGAGACCTGATGCTTCTCTTGCCTGAGCTGTCGCAGCCCTGTCTCCTGCAGGACGGCGTGCAGCTACTGGAGAGCAAGCAGCAGGGCTAGGGCAGGCTGCCCGCCACTGGGTGCTCCCTGAGTTTGGGGCTGAAGGAAGACTCCAGCGAGCCACAGACACACGGAGACTCTTCTACACCCAGGCTTCAACTAGAGAGAGGTTCAGTTTTATGCCTAAAAGTTATGTGTTTCATGGCTTTTGAAATGTTTACTAAAGCTCTTCTGTGTCACATGTGGCCCCCTGCATGGTTGTGCAAGCGTCCCGGGATTTTACTGTGCGGATATTCCTGCCTTCAGATGGAAGGGGATGTTGAAACTAATGAAAAATAGACTGACTTTATACTAGCCCTGTAACAAAATAAATTGAGGGGAATGTGTTAACTTTTGTTTTATTTAACTTTGCCAACTTTCAAGTCAGTTCTCAAGCACCCAGAAGGTTTTAGAAAATGTTTAATCTAGCTCAGACAATTTCCTGAACTCCCTAACTGGACCACCCCACTTTCTGAAACACTGCCAAAAAGCCTTAGTTACTCGTGGGCTCCGGCGTGCTGCTCTTTCACAACTTCTTGCTCTCCTCTCACCCCCACCCTCAAGCCGTTGTAAGCGCCTTAATATAGTCCAGAAAGAGGAACCTCCTAGACCTCGCTGTCAGTGCCTGATGAAGCAAACCCTGCCGATAGCCACCAATGTGCCTGGCAAACGACCGCTCCAGCGTGCTTCGAGACTGCGCACGGCGTGAGCATGAGCATGCAGCCTGCCTGCGCTAGCCTGCCTGTTCCAGGTGTGCCTTGTCCACCCTCCTGGCTCCCCCTGCCCGTGCCGTGAGCCTCTGAGCTCGGTGCCTGTCCCTAGGGAGCCTGGGGACACTCCCTGTCATGGGCGTACAGGATGGTGTTGTAGTCTTTCTTCACCCTGGCTCATATGTCAGGTTTGCTGTCCTGATGCCCCGTCCAGCAACTGCTGCCTGTGTTCGGCAAAAAGCAACGGGGGCTGTATCTCAGGGTCACAGGCCAGATACGATGCTGAGCGTCACCTCTCTCCTCTCACCTCTCTCACCACTGCATGCTGCCTATGCAGCTGTCCCAGGGCAGGGAGCAAGGAGGGGCACGCATGGCACAGAAGGATGCTGTGCTGATGCCAGAGCCCTCAAAGATGCAGCTTTCAGACCTTCAAAATAATTTCTTTTTCCAGCAGAGCCGGAGCATAGCAGTTTTAACAGGGCTGCAGCTTACGGGGGTGTTAGTCACTCTTCCACTGAGCAATGCTTGCTGTTTGGGGGCTTATCACCGTGTGATAAAAGTTTTCTCCTAAAACTTAGCTTCCTGCCCTTCTCCTGTGCTTCCCTCTGTTGTCCACCCACACCATTGGCTCCAAATAAGGGCAGCAAGCTCC
This sequence comes from Pygoscelis adeliae, assembly GCF_000699105.1. NCBI lineage: Eukaryota > Metazoa > Chordata > Aves > Sphenisciformes > Spheniscidae > Pygoscelis > Pygoscelis adeliae. The sequence goes on along the minus strand of NW_008824306.1, from coordinate 2,056,396 downwards.
CTAGAGCTCTCCACCACCTACTCATCACTCCGCTGTCCTTCCTCCTCTGTCTTTCCTCCTCTGCCCACTTGCCCTGTCCCCTCTCAGTCACAGAGGAGGCAGGAGGACAGGAAAAACTGGCTGGGCTTTTCCAGGGATTTCTGGAGGGATTTGCTGTCTTTCTCTCCCCAGACCCGACTGGCCCATCTTTAGGATTTTTACTGGAAGAGATGTCATTCATCCACAGAACCAAATGAAATAGGAAGCGGAGGGGAAGAGGATAAAGAGAGCAGTAAGGAAAGTGATGAATTAAACTGCTAGGGTCACACATCTGTCTGCAGCTTCTTGCTGGCTAAAACTGGCAGAGCTCATCAGAAGCCATCCGAAGCCTGTGGGGTCAGAGCTAGCCCCGCAGCACAACCCCGCAGTGAGATGCTCAATCCCAGTATGTGCAGGAAGGGAGGTGGCATTCCCGGTTCCCCAGGCAGGGCTGGGGGCATCAGTGAAACCTCCAGGGCACAGGGCTTTCCTCCTCTTTCCCCAGGGAAGCAGCTTTGCTGCAGGGCAGACACTGCTGGTAGGGACAGCAGCATTGTCAGGTTTCTAAAGGCAAACTTTTGCCGGGGGCAAGGGGGTTCCTGGGGCCAGAGCCATCCAGGACTGGCAGGTCTGGGTTTCACGTACTCAAGATGGCTGGCTTTCCTTGGGTCTTGTAGATGTTGTGCAGCTCTTAGGAGGTTAAACCTCCTGCTTCCACTTGCTGGAAGTCTCTGCTCTGAGCATGATGGCACACAGGGTCTTCCACAGCTTTGAAGTCAAGGAGTTATTGCTCAGGTATAATTTCCCTATCCTTCACAGAATTATTGCAGGAGGGAGAGGATTAACAGGTATGCAAATCACAGTGGGTGGGGGAGAGAGAGAGAGCTATGCTAAAAAATTGATAAATGCCACGGTGGTATTGCTGTTCAAGCTGTCCGGTGCCTTTTTAGGAAAACTAATGTGTTTGCAGGGTGACTGCAGGCTTGATGGGAAGAGGGAGCCAACCTTCCCCCTCCTGGCTCCTGCTCTGCGTCAGGTAACAGGACCTCCTGCACAGCTGGGGCTAGGGACAAGCAGCCAGCACTCCCCTGCACATGGACACACATGCACATGCACTCACTGTGCAGAACTGCAGCATCTCCCCACATCAGATGCTCGGGGCTGCTGCATGCTGAGGAGGGGAGACGGCAGATGATGGCAGGAGCACAGCAAAGGCTCCCTGTTAAGCCAGCATCCGAGTGAACGAGGGGACTCCCCAGCGTGTCCATCGCTGCTGGGACTGATTGTGGTCCCTGACACGCTGGGCTGCGTTGAGACCTCATGCCGTGCTGCAGCCGCACCACACCCCTGCTCCTCCGGTCTGGCTGTCATCTGTTGGTGGCCAGCGCCAGGCAGCAACCCAGGGTAAGCAGGCAGCTGAGTCCCTCCCTCCCCCTGGGTACCTCCCCAGTCGCCCTGTCCCAGCTCCCAGCCCCCTGCCCAGGTCTGATTTAAACAGGAGGCAGCACATTTGCACTCCCCAAGAGAGTAAGCACTGGCGGGGCGGGGCGGCTAATGGCAAGCTAGAGCGATCTGAATAAGCCCCTTAGTGCCCAGTCTCACTTTCTAAATAAATCTGCTTTAAATTACATTGATTTATGATTCACGTATTTTTATTTGATCAGTCAGCAGTGCTGCAAAACCTTCAGGCGCTTAAGGTGTTTCTAATCTCCCCATCCTGTCTGATGGAGGCACCACTTGCAAAAGGCTTGGTTTTAACCCCTGAATCCACCAGCCACTCAGCCAGGACCAGCCAGAAGCCTGTCTCCTGTCCTCTTACTGGGGCCATCTCGTTTCCTGGCTCTTGTACATCATGGTGATGGTGATCACTGTGTAGATTACCCAGCATCTCTGGGGTCCCCTGCTGTCACTCTGGGACACTTAGGTGAAACTGGGGTGAGGATATTTTGGACACTGGCTGTGACAGTACACATCTCTGGGAGTTTACATTTTAACATTTGTACCAGGAAATCAGCTCTCTCAGTGTCACAGGGTTAGACAAATACCTGATAAAGAAATAAACCTGTCAAATAAATTTACTTTACAAAAAGACCAAGCCCTGCAGAAGTCACTGTTGTGTATTTTAAAAAATGCCTTACGCCTTCACAAACAGACTGCCTGGGATACCGCATTCCTCCGCGTTTGCCGGCAGCAGAAGAGGGGTGCGTGTACGGGAATGTCCTTGGGGCTGTTTTGCTGCGATTCAGCATCAGCTGCCGAGCAGACCCGCTCTCCTCATCCACTGCCGGCTGGGTGAGGGATGGGGCTAGCTCACCTTGCTCTGCCTCCAAAGCAACGCCGAGGGCACCGCCGAGCACTGAGAGTTACCACAGGTGAAGTTAAGGCAAACACTGAGCGGGAAAGACTATAACATTGTTAGAAACTTTGCCGGATGTTTGAAGCCCTGGCAAGTCAAACACGGGCTGAGCACAAGGCTGCGTTTCCGAGATGATAGGTAGCTGTAGAAATAAGCCCGGGAAGGGGCTTTCTGGATTTCTCCAGCCTGCGCTGCCCCTGCCACGGCTCCTGCTGCGCCCACAAAATAGCCCAAGCCCGAGCGGTTGGGCAGCAGTGGGCTGCTTTCCTCCTGACGGCACTTGTTTACTGTTAAATAACCTTGAAGACAGAGGTGCTGCTTTGTGTCCGCAGAGCCATGAGCCGGTCTGAGCCACCAGTTTCTCCAGAATAACACACCCTCCCTTCTCTAATGTTTCCCAACATCAAGAGCTGTTGCTTGCCGCTACCCAGGGCATTGACTCCCAAACTAACAAGGCACCTTTTTGCTGCAGCGTATTTGCATCTCTTTGTTGACTTTGCTAATCAAGCTCACTCCTGAGCCTTTGAAAACAGTGGTAATCAAAGGCACACTGGCTCTTTGGGCATGGCAGCCATTTCAGGCAAGGTAACCCCTTGGGGACCAGGCACTTTTGGTCACTAGACTGTTAACGGCTGTGTGGGGAGCTGGTGGATGGGCTGAGCATCCAGGCTCCAGAGGCACACGCTCAACCAGCTTTCTGAGCCAAGGTAATGCCACACTGCCACCAAAAGGGCAACACTTCGTTGCCCATCCCTGACCCCTTGCCCCACTCCCACGGCCAGGCAGCGCTGCCTCCTCCCCTTGCAGGGGGCTGGGGTGCTCTGCCACCCTGTATCTCCCACCCCAAGGGTCCTCTGGGTCTGGCTTCTGCTGAGTTAGTGAGTGCAACCAGCTCATGGGGGTCCCAGCTGAGACCACCCCATCTAGCAGCAGCGATCCCTGAGATGGGTCCCGCTCTATCACATAGCCGTCGCAATCGCTGCCCTGCTGAGCTGGCCCTGCAGGGAGGCACCCCAAATCCCCAGGTGCTTGCAGCAACCAGCGGGTAGCGCAGGTAGGGTCCCTGGGCCAGGGAAGCTGAGTTGGCCAGGGCAGCCGGGCAACTACAAAGCCACCCTCGTGACATGGAGCTAAGGGGCAAAAGGATGAACTCCTCACTCTGGGTCTGCTGCCATCCCATGCATTTCCTCTGCGTGGAAACCCAGAGCAAAGCCCAGCTTAACTCTGCCCGTGGGTTGGCTCAATTCAGAAAGGGGATTTTTTTCTGTAGACTGACATATCACAAAAATACTCAAAACTGATATTTCCCCTAAGATGTCACCAGGGGGGAGGGGGGGTAAGATATCCAGCTTCAAACTATTTGTTTCAGTTCCCTTGGTGCTTTATGCCACCGGTTTCAGCATCTCAGCAAGGGAGCCCAAGCCTGGCCCCACCAAGCGGTCAGACACCAAACGCCCATTAGATTCCTGTGGTGGTGGAGGAACTTCTGCTAAACAAGCACCCGCAGACCACTGACCTAACACGTGGCAGTTGCAGCCCAGGTCTCCCCACTCCCAGCGCTGGGCTCTGTGATTAACAGCGGTGGTTTGAGAGCAGCCAGGCCAGGCTGTTAGAGAGAGTCCCTTCGGCGCATGTTGGCTCCAGTGCTAAATTTGCATACTGTATTTGCCAAGGGTTATTAGTGTTGATCAGCTGTTAAATAATCTGCCCTTTTCATTTCAGGAGGCCTGTCAGGACTTGCCTTCGCCTAGGCTTTACTTAAACAGGAGTTTTATGGCATATTGGAAAAGGGTTTTCATTAGGGAGCCTTTTCCTTGAAATTTTGACAGCTACAAATACTAAACACTGTCTCTGACATCACGAGCGTCTGCCACATGTGTTGCCTAACCCTCTACATCCTCAGTGTGGGGAAATGGCTGTAGCCACGGAGCAGTGGAAATCAGGCTACGGCCCCACTGGCACCCCTCTGTGCCAGGGAATGACCCGAGACAGGAGATGAAGATAAGGACAGATCCCACATCTCCAACCTCCCCCCCTGGTTGGAGAAGGGCACTGGGAGGTTGCTGTATATTGGTTTTAAAAACAGCCTCACCCGGCTCTGTATCTGCAGGGATATAATCTTTGGGATGACTTACGGCTGTGTTTCACCATCCTCAGTTTTAGCTGTGTCTCTTCAGGGCCATAAGCCCTTTGCAATTAGCCAGCAACGGGAGCTCCTGAGCCTGGGGAGGCTGAGAGCACGGGCCAGCGGTTCAAAAGGGGTGGCTTGTGACTCATAAGGAAACAGCAGGATGGGGTAAGAACCGCATTTGGCCTCATGGTTAGGCAATGCTGTCAAAGGCCTCTGGGAAGTCAGGCCAGGAAAAAAAATAACTTGAGGACTGAGGGGAACTTTGCAATAACCAGCTAGTTCCCACATGTGTAATTATGCCCAGTACCCTACAAATTGTTAAAAGAACCAGAAAGGAATGAAAAATATGGATGCAGCAGGGAGCTGAAGAGGGTTTTGACATGCATACCAGCTAGTCTTGAATAGCCCAATAGAAAAAAATCATGCTACTTTGTGGGGAAAGGACCTTCACCATTACCAGCAAGCAAACCAAAATACCCACCTGCAGGACAGCCCCGCGCCCTGCATCTCCTGTTCCTCCTGCCTGCAGGTTTTGAGTGGCTGTTGAACTCCAGGGGCTTTTTCCCCCCGGTTTCTTCGGCACAGGAATGCACCTTCCCCACCACGCCGGGGGGAGCGTGCTGCCCACCCCCACGCCCCCCACCAGCC
>NW_008824306.1:2025606-2051134 GCF_000699105.1 Pygoscelis adeliae | reverse complement strand
ATCCCGGCCAAGCCACCATGGCCACATTTCCCCAGCCATGCCGGAGAGGTGCGCGTAAGACGAGAGGGCAGCAGCGGGTACCACGCCGGGCAGTGTCTTCACTTTTTCTCCCACCACTCCTCTGGGGGGAAAGAAACAAAAGCACTATGAAAACCAAACAATTTGACTGCAACGAACCATAAATCACGGGATCAGCTGCCTGCCCCTCACTCACCTCGCTGGTACAGCGACTCGGTTGTGCTTTGCTGGTACTGCCTGCGTTACGGTCATCAGGCGACAAAGCAAGGAGTTAGAATTGATTCATTGATTTGTACATTAAACAAGTATTCCTGCTCAATTATTGGCAGGTTTGTTAGTGGATTACTATTTAAACGATTCTGATCTTTTAAATTACATGTTATTTTATAGATGAACATTTACTTAAAAAAAGAGCACCCCTTGCATCTATTAACATATTAAAGAGAAAATAAAACATCCAGGCTGATATAATGCACAATGTGGCATTACCCTGGGTGCTTCCTAAGCTAGGGAAATCTTATTTGTTTAATAAGAAGTTGGTCATGAATATGCAAATCTGCATCAGTGCAGTACCTCACTGCTGTCACTATTAATGAGTTGCAAATTAATGTGACAACAAAAGCAAAACCTATTTAGTGGCAGAATTGTGGTTCATACCTGGCTCAAGAAGAGCAACCATCTACATTCACGTCGGTCTGCTGGAGCAAAATGTGCACATGCTGTGAACAAGGTTTGCTTCGGGGCTGGCAAACCAGAAATAAGCAACACGCTGCCTTCACCCCCAAGCTCAAGGGTAGAAGGCAGAGTTGCTGCTAATGATTCATCACGCTTAACTTGCAGGAAAATACCATCTCTTCACTCCGCAATCACGGTGAACCGGTGCAAAGCACACTAACGGGTGAAAGGCAGAACTAGCAAGACTACGTAGGTGGGGAAAGCGTGTGGCTATCTAGACGCAGTACTTAAAGAGAACTTCATCTTCTTCAGATCTGTTTGGGGACTTTTTCCCCTGACAGCACTACAAGCTCACAAAGTGAAACTTGTTGGATTCCAGTCACTTTCGTCTCCTGCCCCTCCTCCTAGCAGAAATGCAATGGTGAATAAGAACATGTGAGAAAAGACCTAATATATGTCTTCGTGACTGTGGCATTCAACTCTTCTGTCTTGTGCAGTGGCGCCAAGCCCTCTCCTACCAAAACTGGACCCATGCTGAAATGAAAATAAGATGTTCTGCAAACAATTTTAAACAGGTATGATAGTGTTTTTTCAGTTAGCTTGCACCTGTACAAGTTTAAAGTAGCAATGTGTGCCTTTTTCCTGTACGAACTGAAGAAATGATGCTGAACGTTTACCAGCAGTCCCGCAGAGCCTGGGAATGGCAGCTGCCTGCACTTACCACTCCCTGACACTTTGTTCATATTAATGTACAAATGATAGGTCTCGTCTATAGTTTCGTTATTTAGCACAGAAATGAAGGGAGGAGTCAGCTTCAAACTCTTTGATTCGTGGAGTGAGCTTGGCCCCTGGGAGAAGTTTTTAGACAATTTCCATTCTGCTCCTGTGATCCTATAAACTAGAACCCGGGCTTCCAGGGGGCATCTGGGCTCTCCCTTTAGCAGATTGCTCCCCAAAGAGCACCAACAAGGACCAAATGCCTCTGGCCCTTACTTACCACTCACCACGTCGGTGTCTTTGGCGCAAGTCTCCGGCTAGGCCACCAGAGCAAAAAGGGGGGGCAACAGCAAAGCAGAAGAACCAACAGTGTCTGGAGGGAGAAATAACCCAAATGGGAAACTCCCAGGGCTGACCCCATTACGCAGAACCCAGCCCTCTTGGGTAAGGCAAGAAGACAAAGGAGGAGTTCAGTATTTTGCGGTCCTCAGCAGCATTGTTTATCTCGTGCTGTGGCTTCCCCCCAGCCCTCGCCAGGCAGCTAGCCTGGAGCCGGGTGTTTCCCGGGATTTCCCAGCCAGCACCAAGTAAAGTTTGACAAAGGAAACTCTCCTCAGTGAGGCTCACCTGCCTGCTCTAGCTGGAGATGGGTTTTTTCCCTATTGCACCAGCGGTTCTCTAACACTTCCAGCCAGGCAAATCCAAGTGATAAGCAGGGGAAACTCAAGGAAACACCTTGGCTTGGGCCCCAACAGCATCAACACTGCACTTTCACCTTGCAGAAGGCAGGACAGGGGATCAGCAGGGTTTTACCATCCCCAAAGGCTGCGTTTCTGTTTCCTTATTTTTTATTAACCTGGAGCAATGCCAGCAGTGTGAAGCAAGAATCTTTGGCCCACGGAGGATGCACAGGGAAGTGCTTTAGAGCAGTGCGAGTCCAGAAGCTGAAATGCTGAACGTCAGCCCCCTCCCAGCCCTGCCCTGCCCTGCCCTGCTGGTTGGGACTAGCTCAGTCCCCAGCCCTGCGCCGTGCAGGAGCCAGCCAGTCACGATGCTGGCAAGGCGGCCAGCGTTTTGACTCCCCTGCCTACACTCACTGTCACCGAGTTCACTCCCTGCCGGCACGCTGCCATCTCTCCTCTCCCCGAAGCAACTGCCCCCTGGGCTTGCCTACTGCAAAACTATGCTTGCAGCCAGCCTCTCCCGTGTCAGTCTCTCCCAAACTGCCCAGAATAGGGTCAGCCAAGCCAGCCTCGTGTGCCCAGCACCCTCCGTGCTCTCTCAAGCACCCTCGCACAGCAAAGTCTCTTTAAAAAAAGTACATCCTAGAGAAGATAAAACGGTTGCATTATGTCAAGGGACAGCACTGCGATCAGGTGTTCCCCGCCACGGCCCTATTTTCAGAGTGCAGACAAGCCCCAGGGCAGGCACACACTTGCATTACAACAGCATGAGACTGTTACTGTATTTGAGCACGGATGCAAGCGCCAGCATGGAGAAGGCCCAACTGTACTCGGTGGAGATAGTGGAAAGCTGACTAAGCGGAGACGTTTGGGGAGCACGTGCTCAAGATCATTTGAGGAGGAGCTGGCCAAAAGAGGAAGCTGCGTAAATCTTCTGTTTGCCTGCGGGGCACAGCAAGAAGTGAGGTGTCTGCCATGCACCCCTGGAAGTGGTACAAAGCTGATTTATGCTCAGCTCAAACCATCCAAGCATTACGCAGCCGATCAGATAAACGTGTCTGCAGCAATTGCTTTTAACGTTCTCCCTTGCCTTCGTTTTTCTGGCCCACCTCTGCTTTCCGGGAAAATCAGGGGGTAAAAGCAGCCAGCGCTGGAGAGCCGGGATGTCTGTGTTTCAGTTCCTTGCAAAGCTGGAGGCTGGCTTAAAAAGAAACCCAGGGTGGGCGTATAAGCCGTAGAGGAGAGACCCATCATCATCCTTATCCAAAGGCTGGAGGAAGATGTCGGTGGTTGTATTAGGACTAAAAATTCCCTGTCCTGTGTGGAATGGGACTTCAGCTGCCAGCAGCAGACAGCTGTCAGACCCCTCTCTCGCCTCTCGGCTCAGCTACAAAACCACCTTACCCCCAGAAGCAGTCCCACTGTAAGCCACACAGTACAAACATTTGGCAGAAGACTCGATGGCAACCCACCACAAGAGGCATCAGCTCTGCGTCTTTCCCTCTGGGGCACCTTCAGGAATGAGGCATCATTCTCCCTTACCTTCAGGACAAGGGTAATTCACACCCTTTCTCACGCTCCCCCAAGAGCACAAGCTTTAACCTGCAGTACACTGTCCAGTAATCAAAACCTCTGAGCCTCGCTGCTCCAGACAGAGAAACTTTGTCCCAGATGCTTTTCTCAGATGGACCAGGTGCTCTGCTCGAGACCCTTTTGGTGGGTGTCCTGGCCCTCATCAGAAGAGCAGAAGAGCAGTGCGATTTAAACATCTCAGCTGAAGCCTCTGGCTATCACAGGACATACTACTGTTAAAAACAGCCCCAAAGCAAAACTCATTCACAGCGGGAACTTCTTTCCACGGGGGAAAGGCAGATCCAGACCCCTAAGAGAGGGCCTGCCCAAGCCCTGGGAGCCCAGCCTCTTAAGAATCAAGTTCCCAAGCTGTGTAAAAGTAACATTCTGTTCACTGTCCCTTCAGATCCCCCCAAAGGGTGCTCATAGCCTTAATGCTCTGCATTAAAACTAAAGCACTTACCCGGGTACTATTTTCCTCCCCTCTGCAGACACCACTGAAAAGAGAATTCAGGCAATTCAACTTAAAACGATGACAAAGGAGGGAAAATAATGGAACCTATTCACAATTGTTAAACTAAAAGGCAATGCAGAAAGTATTGTGAATACCGCTTTTAAACCTCTGTCCCACAAAAGGCGCGCGATGTTTTCTTATAACCTTGAATTTAGAAAGCCACTGCAGATTCTACCTCAGATTTCATCAGCTGCTCGCCAGCACCTATGCCAGCTCTGCTCCGCTTCGGGAACCGCTCGCGGAGCCTCCTTTCATAAACATTAATGAGTCGGAGCTCATTTCGCAGCCAGGCACGGAATTAATGGGAGTCACTTTAGCCTCTTCATTTCTCAACAGTTTTATTGCCTTTAAGAAAATTTTTGTAAAATATAAATACAAAGGCAGGAGATTTACTTACAAAGTTAAAACACAGATCTCAAACATAAACACACAATTCAGAAAATTTAGTTTATGTACAGTTTCAAGCAACTTCAACATATGTTAGTTTTTCAATATTTTACAAGGTACAGAAAAAATAGTTCAAAGTCTTCTTTAAATAAAGAGCATAAAATGTTTAAACATATATAAACAATCCGGTTTGATGTGTGAAAACTAAATTTCACAGCTTTTAAATTAGGATATAAAAGTTCTTACAATTAGTTGATGCGTATGGATATGGTTTAATTTATATTACAAACTATTGAATTATATTCAATAGTGCTTACCTGGCCAAAGCAGGTAACTCTGTAAACAAAAAAACAAAAATAATATCACCAAGTGCCTTACTGAATTCTATCTCCCAAACAAGCCACACGACTTTGATCACATCACCTAGAAAAAGTATGTTCTGTGTCATCAGTGCTTTGTATGAAACAAAGTCAATGTGTGGGTGTGTTCTTTAAAAAAAAAAAAAAATGTGTTCCGAGTAATAACAAACTTATCCCAAAGCCTGTGTGCATTTAAAGAAACATTATATAACAATTTTGTAAAAACTGATTGAAGTTAAAAAAAAATTCTTCCAAAATCCATCCAACTGGAATTCAGATCTCTTATATAAAGGAAAGATATTTTCATATTTAATAGTGTCCTTTCTTTACAGAAACAATTGCATTTGAACACATATACATAAAGAAGTAACTGTATAGAGCACTGTACATTAAATGGCCTGATGGTTCACCAGAGGATGTCGAAGGGAGGGTCCTCGTGCGGATGCAACCAGTCAAGCGAGGAGCCGAGCAAAGTCTTGAGTTCGCTTGTAAACTCTACCAAGTCCAACAGCTCTTTGCTCTCCGGGTTAAAAGCTTCAAGGTCCGTAGCGCAAGAGAACAACTGGCTGAGGGAAGTCTGTTTGTAAAACTCTGCCTCCGTGATGGTGACAACTTCCAGACTGGGGAAGTTGCAGCGGAAGATGCGAGATGACATTTTTAGCCTCTTCACCACGTCCGAGAGCAAAAGCCAGTTTCGTGGTCTGTGGAAGCGAAGGAGAAACAGGCTCCAATAACTGACATTAAGTCACGGGATTCTTGACTCTTCACCATACCGCCGTGTGACAAACCCTCCCGCACAAACAACCCCCCTGAAATCAAGGCCATCGCCCAGGGGGCCGAATGCAACAGGTGTGCAGGCGCGTACACGTTTACTCATGCTACTGCTGCCCGCAGCTTTGGGGAAGGAGGGGGACCAGGCATGCAGGGGCACCGGAGCCTATAAACCCAGGACTCGTGTGCGCGCATGGGTCAGCAGCCATCCCGACGGCTGCTCACACGGTTGGAGGTTCGCCCGGCTGAGCCCAACTCTCATTTAGCAAGCTGGGAGACGGCTTATAGTTATAACCAGAAATTTCAGCACCTCTGACTTCCAGAGATGCCCACATTAAATGTAAGTCAGCAGAGCTGACAGTTGTTTTTCTCAGATCAAGAATACAACTTCTTAATTCAGTCTTTGTATTTGTCCCCTTCAGAGAACTTAAGTTATATCCATCACCCAAATAATAAAAACATGCTAAAACCCGCACTCCTGCATGGTTAATCTTTAAAACTGTTTTTCCCACGACTGTCAGCAAAATTGGTGCAAATGACAAACGGTAGCTGTTTACGAAGCTAATTTCTATCTTGAATATAATAGAGAACAAAACTTTCCAGGTCTTTGCTTATTATTAAGTACCATAGCTTCTTCTGTAAGATGCTTATTTGTTTGATCCAATTCAGAGCTTTAAACCAGTTTTTCTGCAAAGTCTAGAACAGCAGTAACGATGTCATTTCGTCATCCACAAAAGCGTGTCCATTCAGCAAAACAGAACAGCCCGTTAAGTGAAACTATTTACAAACACGACATCCAAATTGAAGTGCTAGAAGCACTTGTGTTTTGGGATGTTATACCAAGGTGCCTGCCTGGGATGAGGGAAGGAATCTGTGTTCAAACATCACTCGTCCTGCTCGGGAGTATGGCACTCAAAACACAGCCCCGACAAGTCAGCCTCTCCCTCTCTCACCTCCTATTAGCTTATTTCTAAAAAGCCCGGCAGTTACGGTGTTGCTCTCTCATTTACGTTAGATAAATGCAAACGCTTTTCCCCACGGCCACAAACGGCCGTCATCCCAAGCAGATCGTCTCAGCTATTTTTACCCCAAAACCTGTATTTGTTCTTACCCCTGAGAGAGACACACTTGAATGTTGTAACACGGCAAGGGAGGCTCATCTGAAAATTCAAATTCAAACACATCACTAAAGCTATCTTCATCTTCATCACCTGGGCCGGGCGGATTTGCCAAGATGTCAAATCCAGATTCATCCTTTGGATCTAAATAAAATTGAATAAAGGTGCCAAGTCAGCATCGAAGATACTGTTGCAGGTCTTGCTTTTTCTTCCAATAACGTGATCTGTAAGTAAAATTAGTTTGCTTCCTTCCTAGCTTCCTCCACCACAAAAACAAAACAGCCCCCACCCCCATGTGCCACATGTTTTGAAAGTCTTCGCATACAAAGAAATAAAGGGTAACATTTGCTCACCGCACACAGAGCTGCCGTAGAAATCCCAGTACAAACCAGGGTCATCAACACTTCGACCTTGCAGGTCAGTTAAATACTCTGGAGAGGAAAAAACAACAACAAAAACATACTGATGAGAACAAAAAGCTGGCAAGTTTAGCAGACAGTGTGTCATACAGTCTCACTATGCATCCTCCATACCTTCCATCAAATAAAACCCACACCCTATTCCTGATGCACACGTTACAAAGAACAGCGTATACACACATCATTCTCGCAAATATTCCTGGAATTTGCTTTTCTCCTGCATCCCTTCTCCCATCACATCAAATAATCACTCATGGTCTAAGAGGGACAGACCCAACCTTAAGCTTCAGTAACTGAGCGCGGCGTTTTATTTTTGTGAAAGATAGGATGTAGCACACTTTTTAGCCTGCATGGTTATTCTGGACACCAACTTGGGGCTGAAACAGTGGCCCCAAAGAAATGGATGGAAAAGGTTTTTCCACACAGAAGATGTAATTCTTTTCTACAGACATAATTTGGGAGATTTGCTAGTTGAGCTGATGAAAAGGTATTGGGATTCAAGATGCTAGAATTCCAAGATACTGGACTTCACTGGAGTCCTGATACACCTATGCGCTTTCTACACTGCACCATTTGAAGAGGTAAGTGGATGAGTACTTAAACTCATTGACTCTGAACACTGCAAACATTTTCAGAGGTAAAGTTATTAGGGAATGCAAGTGTCTTTATCCAAAACTAACAGGAAAAAAACCTAAAACCATGTTAGAACACGGACATATTTAAAGACAAGAGCATTTAATACAGTTTTACAGCATTTCAGATATAAAAGGAGGCAGAATTTGCAGAAAGACAAGTACTAGAAGGATAAAAAGCAAGACCACGGGAAAACATGATCATGTTTAACAAACAGCTATTCGATTTGGCAAGTTTCTTATTTTCATTTCAAGCAGAAAAAAGAAGGCACCGAAACAGCCCGCTGACCTCCTACCTATCAAATCTGATAGTGGTATAAACCTTATGACTTATTAAGAGTTTCAGTTAGAAGGAGCCCCCATGCATGGCTACGCTTCCCACCTGCAGCGGCGGGGGTTTTGCAGGCAGAGAGGGAGCTACTGCAGCCTACCCTAACGCTCCTCCTCAGCGTGGAGCCATCCCCGCTGGGCGGCAGGGACCTTGGGGGGCCAGGGAACGTCCCCCCATTTGCCACGACCAGCAGAGCCCCGTGCAATGTGGCCATGCACCTGTGAGGAAGGTCTCCATCAGTTCACTGTGGGTCATTTTCACGATGGTCCTCCCAGAGTACGTCGCAAGCGTTGGATCAGCACCATAAGACAGCAACAGGCGGACAATTTCCAAGTGATCGTTTTCGACCGCATCATGGATTGGTCTAGGGAAATAAAAAAGATCACGACGTGACATTTTGACTCAATAGTATTATGCAAATGTGTTTGACAAGAAACTTCTGACTTCAGATCAAAGTTATTTATAGAAGATAACACTATTAATACAGCTGCCAATCATCTCATTGTCGGTTTTACTTGCGCATCATCCCTTCCCCTCTTGTCTTTTCACAGTCAGACTGCTCGGGGCAGATATTTCTACTACGTCCATTCATTGCCATATATATTTCTAGGGCCAGCAAAATAATTACACCGCTGTAACAGAAAGCAGGAGTTTGCATGAAGCCTCACAAACATCATTTTGCTGGAAGTCACTCTACCGTTCCAAATCTCTGCCAATTTAACAGCGTGTTGTGGAGTAAGGGCTCATTCAGCCTGCCTCTGGGCAAGCGCGGAAATCGGTTACCCAAAGCTCCTAAATTATGTACACAGAAATAAGTTATGAAAATTTGCTGGGAATTAAACTTCCATGCTATATCCTCTTTAAACAGTACTTGCAAATATATTTGCAGCACAATTCAACCCTTCTACTCGGAGAATAGAAAAACATTGTTTTAAGTTTAGTCCACCCAGAAGTCAACGCATTTTATGCGGCATGAGCAATCTATACAAGCTCAGACCCAGATTTCGTGAGCCTACAGAAGGATTATTCATTAATACACATGCCTGCAATTCCAGGTTTAGAATTCCTTATCGCTAATTATAAATCGCATTAACTTTTGCCTTTAAAATTGATTATACGTAACGGGGAGTTGTCTGGAAGTAGAACATATTACCCTTCAGACTAATGAAGATGTGTTAAAATCCCATCTTTTCCTTAGATGGGATGAGCAGGGAACTGAAAGGGGAGACAAATGCAATAGCCACTGATCACGGCAGTTCAACTCAACTCTACACTCCTCCTCCTTTAGGCTGTCAACACCGCTGTCCCCCAACAAGGCTTTCAAGCTCTCAAACAGATGTATTAAAAGGCAAGAGAAATAAGGAAGGACTTCAACTAGGATCACATACTGCCTTCCCGGAAAGCTTTCAGAATGATGTTACAAAAAGTCACCTGGAAGCACAGACAAGCAAACCCCCCAACTTCGTCTACCAATCTGCCAAGCAACGCTCGGCTAACAACCAGGGCTGAAACTCCCTCCTGCAAAGAGGCCACGTCCCACCACTCCTTCTGCCACACGTGGCAATGTCCCCTCTATGTCACCACCACTTTGGTACGGGCTGGCGTCCGCATGAGCTCGGGACAGAGCAGAGGCAGAGCAAAACAGTTAGAAGAGGAGGGCACACCACCATTTTCCCACCTATTACATAGCGCTGCTTGTGGGAGGGGGGCTCTGATCCATCTCAAAAAGAAGTATGTTCCAGGTGTGTTTACTCCAAGTACTTTCCAGTAGGCTGTGACTTAGGGTGATTAACATCTGTCACATGTGAGGCACTCTCATTTGCCCCCATCTTGCTGGAAAGCTGTGTGCGGTTTTGGTTTTGGCATATGCACACTATATTGACATGAAGAGGTGCTCTTGGAGAGTTTGCAGCTCATTCCCTATAGAGAGAGGGCTTATCCCACACTGCCTGCCTCCTGCACGCCCCAGGCCACCAACACGGCAAACAAGCAGGTGATCCTTGAGCTACTGAGCACGCTCCTCAACCCAGCCCGTGCCACCCCTCAGACCTCCGGCACCAGAGAGCACAACACGTGCACACCTTCAAAGCCAGACGTGCTGCTCTTTGGAAAGCCACTTTCAAATTTAAAGACCAGAGAGGTCCGTAAGGATCACTTGCAAAGGATCAGAATAACCCTTTCGCAATTTCTCAGGGAAGTCTCTAACATAACACTGAAACTATCTGACGCCCTTGAGACAGACGGCACTGGAGAAGCCAGCATTCCTGGGGTCCCCCGCAAGCTTCACCCTCCCACCTCCACCTACTGACGCAGTGTTTCCGCACAGGGACTGCCGCAGCATCGCATGCCTACGCAGCACCCAGCGCATCCAGGACCTGGCCTGTCCTAAATATCCCAGGCGATACAACACTAGAGGTAACAAATAATAGGGGTGCTGACATGGAGGCTGAAGAAGTATCGCATGTTTCTGGCTATCAGCAAGCATCTGAGGCCTGAGCTGTCGGGTCACGACATTCCGAGCATCTATAGCGGGAAAGATCAGCCTTGCTGCAAACCCTCCTGTCCCCCACTGGGCATGAAGCATCCCTGGCGGAAAGTCTGGCAACAGGCACCAGAACAGATGAGTTACGGCTGCCGCCAAATGCTAGGGACGCTTTTTCTCCCCCATTCCCTCACTTCACTGGAGTCTTTAATTTTGAACTGTTTTCCATTGTATTTTAGAATTAGGGTTTTCTGGTTGGGGGGGATGGGATGGGGGGACAGTGTTGTGGGTTTATTGGTTTGTGGGTTTTCTTGTTTGTTTTTTTTTAAACTGACTTACCTAAGTGGCTTTTGAAGCAGTAATGAATTCAAGATGATCCCTTAACTTATTAAAAACAGCATCTAAATCACTGCCCAGTGTTTCAATCGATTTAACGACACCCGGACGAGTTTATTAAAGGGCGCCTGGGCATTCCCCAGGAAGGAAAAATCGCAGCGCATGGGCTGTAACCCTGGGATGGGACCCCCTCTCCCTTTCTACAGGTCACCCAGCCCGGCACAGCAGTGCAGACAGGGGCAGAAGCAGCGGGGCAGGCAGCGGAGCCGGCAGCAGGGCAAGCAGTGGGGCAGGCAGACCCATCTTTGTTGCCTGCCGGAGGACAGGCAGGCCACCCCCGGCACGAGAGGGGACTTCACAGAGGCAAGGGGAAGGAAAGGCGCAAGTAAAGCCACGCGGAAGGAGGAAGAACAATAAACAGAAGGAAGCGAAGGGAGGAAAGAAAACACTGGCAGGGAAGGGGAAAAAAAAAAAAAAAAGGAGATTCCCCACAGATAAGGCAGGGGAAAAAAGACAGTAACAGAGCGCTGACAGACTCTTTTACTGGCTAGCACAGCTTCTTGGCAAGCTCATGAGCGGGACCATGCAAAGGCACAGCTACTCGTGCTTGCTTCTCCCACCAGGACCCGCAGAGGAGGGAATATTTTTCAGTCTTGGCAGAGTTTAACCATCCTCTCTGTAGGATGCAAAAGTGACTACGGAGCCGGCAACTTTTTCAGATGTGAAAAAAAGATCCCTGGGAGTCCTCTCCTGGGCTGCTTTGCCCATATAATCTTTTCCGCCCTGAGCATTGTGGAAATAAACACTCTCTATCCCTAATGGTACAGTTAACGGTAGTACAGCTCGTTTCTAAAACAAACCCTTCGAAAGGCCCCAGAAGGATCTGGGGACATTTGAGAGCCGCAATATCCTACAGGAGACACACATCTCAACCCTCTCTTGTGTACTGTCGAATTCTTCCTACTATTTTTACTGCTACTAGAGTTAGGAAAACATTTCACTGGGGGTTTATCATTCCACCACCAAAATCATAAACTATTTAAACCAGTCAGGGTTTGCTCTCAGCCTTTCAGGCACCATCAGAATTTTCCTCGCTGCAATAAGAGGTCTCGTAACTCGCCGAGCAATACCATATCTTGGCGGTTTATTTTTATTTCCATCTACTCTATTATGCAACGCTGCCCCACGGAAGAGGCAAGGCACAAGTTGCGGGAGGGCAGCTACGTCGGCTGCCTCTTCTTTAACGCAATTAGCTGCTGGAGGGTATCGCTCTGCCAAGACCAGCTGAAAGGACGCAGGAAGAGAGCCATCTTGGCATGGTCCTCCCAGGGAAAAAATAAAAAAGGCTGAGCTCATCAGCCGCCAGCGAGAAGGATAAAGCAAAACTGGCTGCAGAGAGTGAATCTAGCGAGCGGACTCTGAAGCAACGGGGAGGCCTCGCTAACAGGCAGGAGATGCCTGTATTTTTGGCATGTGGCTTTGTTTTTAAAGCGGCGCCGTTTCAGCTAGGGCATGCTGTGGAGGTAAGAGGAGAAGAACAAGGAGATTAGGCCAAATACACCGGCAACCACCCTTGCTACTGTCAGGCACCGGTCATCGTTCGCCCCTCGTTGAGCCACTGCACTTACTGGCGTCCTGTCAGGGAAGGAGAGCACTCACCTCTTAAGCACCGTCTATTATTATTTATAGGTAAGACGATTAAGAGCCCTTAGTGACTGTGGCACCTCTGAGACAGGTCCTAAAGATCTCGCCCCGCTCTACAATAATCTTTGATTAGCTACTAATTCAGCAGCAGAGTGCCTGTGTATTCAGGGTCTGCAGGTGCTGCATTTGGAGAGCCACGATCAGCACAGAGTCTAAGGGAAAAAACCGCGGAAGACCCGCTGTATTTAGCCTCGTCAGATGCGCCGTGACTAGGGCAGACAGAGGGACGCGGTGCGCTGCAGGCAGCGGTAGGGGCCCCACCTCAGCGCTGAGCCCAGGGTGAAGGGAAGGGCTGCACCCTACCTGCTCCCCCCCCCAAACGCCGCCACCGCCTTGCCCTGCCGCTACAGTCTGGCGCTTCGTTTGCTTTTGGCTTCACCAAGATTTCTGACAGTATCGGAAACCAGAGGCTGAAAGCCCGCCTCCTCTACTGGACTCACGACAGACTGGCTGCGTAGGGACATAAAAGGCAACACCAAAGAAAGGGGCTCAGGTCTTTTCTTCACTTTCAAAACTTAAACAAAACGCATGCAAAACCACCACAGTGCTCAGAGCACCTGCAGCACTTCACACAGGGCTGAAAGGAGAGATGCACAGACTTTGCAGAACTTTCCTACATCCCTCACGTTCATACGGACATTTTGTTCAGACTGAAGCCATATCCTCACTTGTCACAACTTTTCGAGAGCGTCCTCCAAAAAGCTGACCACAGAGGCGGCAGGCAGCAAGTAACGCAGACCAAAGCTTCAGGCAGCTGGGGCTCAGGTGACACCCCAGGCTGCCACACTAACAAATGCAGCGTACGCAGTTACACCACAGCTCGTGCAGTTGCATCGCTCCTCTATGCGGATTTACGTTAACTGGCTGAGCAGAACTAAACACATCCACTGATACTGTCCCCACAGCGCCCCCCCCGCCTCCCCCTGCCGCTACAGTCTGGCGCTTCGTTTGCTTTTGGCTTCACCAAGATTTCTGACAGTATCGGAAACCAGAGGCTGAAAGCCCGCCTCCTCTACTGGACTCACGACAGACTGGCTGCGTAGGGACATAAAAGGCAACACCAAAGAAAGGGGCTCAGGTCTTTCCTTCACTTTCAAAACTTAAACAAAACGCATGCAAAACCACCACAGTGCTCAGAGCACCTGCAGCACTTCACACAGGGCTGAAAGGAGAGATGCACAGACTTTGCAGAACTTTCCTACATCCCTCACGTTCATACGGACATTTTGTTCAGACTGAAGCCATATCCTCACTTGTCACAACTTTTCGAGAGTGTCCTCCAAAAAGCTGACCACAGAGGCGGCAGGCAGCAAGTAACGCAGACCAAAGCTTCAGGCAGCTGGGGCTCAGGTGACACCCCAGGCTGCCACACTAACAAATGCAGCGTACGCAGTTACACCACAGCTCGTGCAGTTGCATCGCTCCTCTATGCGGATTTACGTTAACTGGCTGAGCAGAACTAAACACATCCACTGATACTGTCTGGAGAGTTGAGAGCTGCCAGCACGACCAAAAATGTCTTTGGCTAGTGGGCTTGTGAGGTGGTGGAGGGGGCAATAAGGCAGTGTAGTTAAAAAAGCAGAGGAGGCGGAGAAGTCTTTGATCATGTGTTTGTTTGGTGGTTTTTTGTTTTAAGATTTTAATATCTTCCCAAGATATTAAAACCTTGGGAACGGGGACGTGTTCAAATTCAGGAATTTGAATTTAAAAAGCAACACAGTTGAGGAAGACTGACACTTCTTTGCTCCTAAAAGTTGAAGGAGAAAAACTTACTGAGGCTTCAAGAGAGGAAATGGGATTTGTCTTACGAATGTCATGATTTACTCTACAGAGACAGAGAAGTCTGGCTCTACCAAAAGGCAGGGGCTAACACAGATCAGAAGTTCCTTACAGAAGCTTCTGCTCTCCGTCCTACCCAACTCGGGGCAGCGAGACCATCATTCATCTGTATATTAGATGTGTTTTGGCTTCACACTGTCTGTTGGGCAGCTTCTCAACCAAAAAATAAGTCTGCCATCAGAAAAGAAAGGGGACCGCAAGCTGAGTTCTGACATTACCATCTATGATCAGATCATTATTATGTTCATTTCTAAAATGCATTTTCCCCAAAACAACTTTTCAGGGTACACAAGCCAAGTTTCTTTCTTGAAAATTAGCTCCATCTGGGAATCGAAATCGAAGGTGGACTCTGAACTGGCGGGTGATTAAGACTGGTCAGAAACTTCCCGGGGTTAATTTTCTATATAGGTTATTCCAGCAAGTGAGACAAAAATAATTTAGGATTCTTTTTATGGCAACTCGCCGCTGTTGCATAGGTCACATATTAAAGCTGGAGACAGCAGAAAATGCAGGGCTGTTTGTCAGCCTAGACAGCCGGGACTTCTTAGAAAGAAGTGGGAGATGGGAAAGGAACCTGATGATCCAGCCAGAGTTTCAATGTTTCTTCAGAAATGTCTCCTTTCGGCCGTGATGGGCCGGTAACGACTGACCATCATGAACTTCTAATGGACCATCCTAGCCAGCCGTCTCGGGACTTTTGTTTTCCTGACTCCTCCCTTCCCGAGTTAATAAATAAAGGGCTTAAAAACAAAAGAGCCAGACTCTTAGTTGTGCTAATTTTACCTCCTTGGCTATTTGGATGGTGATAGCGAATGTGATAAACCATTTAAGATAACAAGCTGCAGGAGCTTCACGGAATACAAAGCGACCTGTCCACAAAATGCATAGACTGGATAACGTTCTGCATATGCTGAGGAAAAGTTACCCCAAGGTCAGCCCTGCAGAGGTGGTCAAAGAGGTACATTAGGAGATGCACAAGAAGCTTAAAAAAATGTGAAGCAGCATTTCTCTAACCACGAAGCAAAAAAAAAAAGGAAAAGCTCACTATCTATTCTGCGAGCACAAGAACTAAGCACCCCTACTATTCTGCAAAGGAAACAAAAAAAGCCTAATTCGGGATTAAAAAAAAAAAATATCCAAAATATCAAATGAGCAGATAGAGTTTAACAGTTCAGCAAAACAACATTTTTATATAGCACATATAGGACTCGCACACCCAATCGCCGCAAAAGCCTGAAGTGCTCTTAGAAGTAACCCTGCTACCAAGGCAAAGCCCACTCTTTTGGCACAAGTCAAAGGACCTGGTGCGCACACGAGCAGGGCCGCAGCTCAAGTATCATTCCTTCTTGCCCTGCAGCTGGGAATTTCACAAACTCTTCAAAAAACGAAACAAACGTACTAAAATTCCCAGAGAAAAAAAATACGCTGAACTCGAGGCACAAGAAAAGTGTGCCCCCACCGCTTTATTAACTGGAGAGCGGAGGAGGTCACCGAGACCTGCACGCTCCTGCCCAAGGACCAGCGACAAGGAGGCCGCGGCGCATCACCCGCTTTGGGGGTTTCATGCAGGATGGGAAGGGGGACAAGGGGAGGATAAAGAAATAGAGCGGGAAGGGGTGCTTTCTCCCACCATCGTGACCAAAGAAACTACTGCCCGGTGGTGGTGACCACCCCGACGCTGGGCCGGGGATGCTGCTAACCTGGTTCCATCCTGAGCGCTGCAGTTGACGTCAGCCCCGTACTCGAGGAGATGCCGCACAATGCTCAGCCAGCCTCTGGCACAGGCCTCGTGCAGGGCACAGTAACCCGCGTTGTCACGATGATTCACATCACACACCTTGTTTTCCAAACAATACAGAACCACTTCCTGGAAATGGAAGGAGAAACAGATACATCACGTTATTTCTTGCTGCGGAGATGCACAGGTTTCTCTTGGGGGTGGGGTGGGGGGGGCGCAAAACACAAGGGGAAGCCGTTGGAAGGCCTGCTTCTTCTGGAGACATAGCAGAGACCACGACTTCCCACGAGCGGACCAGTTTGTGCGAAGCAGCACCGAGCGCTCCACGCCCCACTGCGACCTTCCCGCAGCCCCCAACGTCAGGAATCATCGCAGAGGGGGAACGTGCAAATTTCACAGACAAAACTCACGGCTTTCCACTTCTCAAAACTTCCGTGCATAAAGCTAGCAGGAAGGTTTTTACTCTTACACCTGCATTTTTTAGTAGAAAATTCTGCAAGCACAACAGCAGCACAGCCAGCATCAGTTTGATTTTAAAAAGAAAAAGCGCATGACCCGAAACAAAACACATTTAAGACTCACAAAGGACGGTTTGCTATTGGCAAAAAAAAAAAAAAAAAAAAAAGCCCGACTCTATCAAGATCCGGGAAATCCCATTTTCACCCACCCTGGTCTTCTGCATGCACAACTAAAGCCAGGCGCCAGGTTCCAATAACGAGCCTGGCGCCGTGGGAAGCCATGTGAATTTAACACAATTCATCTTGCAGTCAAATATACCACGGTCGAGAGCCTAGGCCAGACTCAGCTCTACGCTGTCGTGTAGCCTTGAAACAATGACTGCTCCATCACTCAACCAAAAATTTAGGATGGTGCGAGTCTTCCTCGATTTGTCTCAGATGCAAAAGAAAAAAAAACAAAACCCGCATTTCTAAGTGGCGCTGCATGTATAAAATAGCCCCCGCATTCCCAGATTAGTGGCAAGCCATTAATTTTGCATTTGCTCCTCTCGAAGGCTGAGCGACATCCTCGCAAAGCGGGATACAGCGTGGAGGGGGCGAGTGTTTGCTTTGCCAAAGGCAAGAGAACAAAACAACCGCCGGGTGCGATGCATTTATTCTTCCCGTTTCAAAATCTACCGGAAAGCCCGCAATAATCTGTGCTCTGGGTATACCTGACCCGAGAGCCGGTATCCAGGATACAGCATGAAGCTGCTCTTTTAGCAGGCCCTCACTAACCAGGCTAAAGCAGGGAGCTAATGAGCTGCCTGTCCCAGGCACCAGAGCATCCCCCTCACCTGCCGCCGGGACGGAGCGGTCCACCACCTACACCTGATGCACCCACCGGTTTAACCTGGGATCCCCACAGTCCCTCCTCTCGCCGAACAGGGGCTCTTAATGTTCCTGCTAACCTGCTAACCAGCCCAAAGGCCAAAAATCGGTCCAGAACGGATGCTCTTTACCCTGCACTCGCTCAAGCCCGTAAGAAAGGGCTGTGGAAAATTATACCCCGGAGGTATGAATTTTCCTTCAAAACCAGACCACCCTGCCAGGCAAATTAGCAGATGGATATAGGTAGCAGAAGCTGCTGCTGTATTCAGCTCCACTTTTAGCATGCAGTTACCACTTAAAATAGATTCTGCAACTCAAAATAAAGGAACCCCTTTCATCTATTTTTGTAAAAAGGAAAGGCTCGTCCTAGGGCGGAATACCTACTACTGGACGAAAAGGCTAATTTTGTTGGGCAATTCTGTGTTAAGAGGCTTTAAGAAGAATGTCATTAACCACAAAATGTAACCATAAAGACCATAAAACTCTACATTGTTAATTAATTAAATGCCTCATTAACTTTTTTAACATGATTTATTCAATTTACAAAAAAATTAGCCATCACTGCCGAATACAGGAACATGTGGTGCCACAAACACACTTTTGGTTTCAAAAGCACCTCTCGCTAACGTTAGAGAAAGGCTGCGACAGTGCCACGGGGCAATTTAATGTCTGTTCAGGTGCTCTATTTAAACCAGCAATCTGAAAATCTCTCACAGTTAATCCAAAGAGTCAAGCCAGCACGTCACCAGCCAAGATATGTGCCACTGCCGCTTCTGCTGCCTGCCGTTTGTTGGCCAAATTGCAAACAGCAACGTTAAAAGGCGCATGCAAATTTGCATGCTCCATCCTCAGCTACAAAGAGGTGCCCTTCGCTTCCGTCTCTCACACCCGTGCTCTGCAGCAGCTCCTGCCCCTTTTCCAAGGGAAGGGGTCAGCATCCCCCCCACGCATCCCCCATGCCCTGCGCATCCCCCATGCCCTGGGCAAGCATGCTGCCACCAAGAAGCACTATTCCATTCCACCCAACCTCGAAACATGGCCCTTGGGAGAGGCATTATAACCTGAGCCGTAACGCTTCCCTGCAGCACTGCGCCAAACCCCAGAAGTGGTGCTCGTCCCCTGGCAGAGTGCAGGAGCCCCAAGGGAGCTGTGCAAGGGCAGGACAACGCTCAGGAGCTCCTGCTCCTGCAGTGGTGCCATCAGGGACCCAGGGCCAGACCCTCCTGTGAGGCATCCCCAGGGCAAACCCTCTCGCCCTGCCTGGGTAGGCCCTGTCTTCGTGAGTGTTTAAACGCCCTGGAAACTAACACCATCTTTTCCCCACCCCTATCACACACCACATGCTCCTCTTATTTCACTGCCTTCCCAGGCAGGATTTAATCCCAAATTCACCAGAGAATTTTCCAAGTCCAGACACACACCAAAAAGCAACAAGCGGCACAAAGACAACCTGTGTTTCCTCTCCCATCAAATTCATTACGGAAGCCTTTTGTAATTTTTTTCCCAAAAAGACTTTACGCTGCCTATAATTCCCCCTTCACAAAAAGTAAATTACAGTTTTAAGACTACTATTATCTCAAGTTATTTGTTTCAAATGGGGAAAACAGAATGGATTCGAGAGCATCCATACACCGGGATGGGTTGCTAACATCCTGATGAAGCAAGGCCTGGTGCAGAAGCTTAGTGAAGAAAAGGCAAAGCTTCCCACGAGCTTCGGCGGGGTTTTGCTCAGACCGTATGGGTTTCCAGAGCCGAAGACCATTTGCCGCACTGTCTTTACGTAGCCTTGTTGGCTGCAGCCCTGCAATTTATCTGACCAGGCACAAGCCGCATTTGTCCTTCAACATTTCACTCTCGTGTCAGCTTTTACAGGCAAAATCGTAACCACGTGTGTCTCGCCTCTCCACAACTATCTGGGGCACATCTGTACTGTGCGATTGAGGGTGGGGCAGAGGCACCTGAGCTAGAAGCATCAGGGCTCCCCGTGGGTCCAGGAGTGATATATACAGCTGGCCAGCATCTTTGCATGCCAAAGGTGCCAGCAGTGCTGCCTCTGAGTTTGGGGTGGGATCTCTGCACGGTCGCAGGGCATCCCTGCTGCAAAGGCAAGCAGGCAGGCAGGCAGGCAGCCAAGGGCAGGCACGAGCTCACCCAGTCCCAGGGCAGAGCTGTTGGTGCTGCTCTGCCCCAATACAACATCCCTGCCGCCGCCAGGGCTCGGCAGCGCCCTGTGGTGCCAGCCACTTCCAGCTCCAAGTCCTGCACCAGCACTTGACGTCCCTTTGCAAGCCATGGCCCCCGTGGCGCAGACTCATTCGCCTCCTCTGCCATTGGGCTGGTGAGGGGCCGCAGGGCTGCCTGCTGCCACCGCAGCAGCTATGAGAAGCCCCTGTGTGCCCGTGAGCATCCAACGCTCCCACTTCAGCATCAGCCCCCAGCCATCACGCTGCAGCCACCAAAAGTTGCTGCCCTGCTAACGGGGATGGCAGAAAACAGACGTGTGCAGCTGCCACAGGTCACAAACCATCAAATTAGCTTGACCCAACAAGTTTGTTTTGTTTGTTTTTTTTTAAAGTAGAGGAATTTGTAACTTCTCGACCACTCTGATTTTTCTGGAGACAGAGGAAATTCAGCTTTCTAATAACCGCAGTAGTCTGGTCGCTAGCAAGAAAAACACAGCTACAGAGTTTCCATGGCTGAACAAACTATCACAGCTCACCACAGGCCAAATGAAGCCCCAAAGGGGCGGCGTGGCCACCCACCGCGCCGGTCCTTGAAAGACATGGCCGATGCCGGATCCTGGCAGCAGCTCGGGCACACAGACCGGGCTCTCCCCCCTGCCCCGCCTGGCTCTCCAGCCCCGCGCTCCGCCAACAAGAGGACCCACTGCCGCGCTGTCAATGCTGACCAAACGATCAAGGCAAACAACTGGAATATTTAAGCCTATTAAAAACGTGGTGTTTGCTTGAACTTCTGGGTGAATTCAAGTCAGAAAATCCCCGACCAGCTGATAATGGGAACACTAGGTTACCCCAGGGCCCCAGGACGCCGACCTTGGTGAGCCCAGGCATCCCCAGCTTTCTGCAACCAGCCCAGTAACGGCCAATGCTGCAGACAGCTCCTGCTATCAGCAAAGCACATGGAGAGCCCTCGGCCCCTGCTTGAGCAAGACCTCAGCCCATCACTAAGTTTCAGAGCTGCCCCCACTGAGAGCACGACAGGCACAAAAAGCAAAGTGCACAAGCATCCCACGGCAGCCTGCTACTCGTGAGCGGTATTCGCCCTGACAGACACCGTGCAGGAAGAAAATACACCCCAATAGCTTGGAGCACATGCTACAACACATTTTGATTTTTGGATCCATAGGAAATTTTAGGTCCGTAGGAAATTAAATCATTGAAATTATGGAGATTACCATAGCAACGTTGTAACAACCACTTCTCCTCCCAGCTAGAGCTGAAGTGCCCTGGGTTAGAAGAAACCTTTGTCTAGGGTAAACAAAACCTTTCCAACAAACCCTGCCTTTCCAGAACTGGAGAAGGCCTCTCTCCACACGAAGCTCTCCAGCTGTACAAAGGGCATTTGGAGGTTTCTACAAACCCCTGAGGCTGGGCAGGCCCCACCTGGGCCCGGGCTGATGCCACCTTCCAGTGCAGGGCTCAAGCCCAGCTCTGAGGTCCAAGCGGTCCTCTCGCCACCAAGGTGAACCCTGCAGCTGCACTGATCTGCAGCAATCGCTCTATGCGATGAAACACCTCTTTGCAAGATCTGAAGTTGAGCAGCAATGACGCTCATACCTATGTGCCCGTATTTCCCCAATAAAAGCATGCTTCAAAACAGCGGCGCTAGGGGACTCATCAGTTTCTGATTTTTTAGCAAGAGAGGGGCCGTTTCATTAGACAACATTGTTCCAGCTATGCCGAGCAGCTCCAGATTCCGAGCGTAAAGCATGCAGGGTGCTCCTACTATGCATCTGATCATGCAAGAGAACACTCCAAGCGCGACATCCCGTGTCAGATACCAGATGCTCCTTGGAGAAAAGAACAAAAAATAAAACCCTTCTCCTAAACTACATGCTCTTTACACATAACAAAAGCAAAAATCGTACAGCTCATTAAAGATCACCATAAAGATCACTTTAAAAAAAACCCATTCATTCATTCTGTTTGCAGAAGGCTTACATTTAAATGGAAGCGAGTGTTACCAGTAAAACTTTACCCTTTGCTCATTCACGCAGGATGCTGCTTACCCTGCGTCCCCACCAGCTGACCCAACCGCAGTGGGGACCCATTCCCACGGCGACCTGCCCCTAGACCCGGCACGCCGGGGAAGGGAATGCGGCAGGGGAGAGGGGGCCTGCAAATTTCAACGACCAAACTCAAAGCTGCTGCTTCGCAAAATTTCCGTCTATAAAACTGGAAAGAAGGTTTTAACTTTTGAAATAAAAAACCATCGTCCCGCAGGGCGGTGAGGGACCCTTACCTCGTACCCCAGGCGTGCCGCCCGCTGCAGCAGCGTTTCCCCCGCGTTCTTGTTGACAATAAGCCTCCGCGCCTCGGGCGGCATGGGCCGGCTCGGGGTGGTCTCCTGAGGGGGGCTTGCGATCGGCAGCTGCGAGGGCTGCGAGACAGGTAGCAAAGAGGGAGTCTGCTGCAGGCGATCGTACAGCTTCTGCTCGTACGACTTGGCTGGCGAGGAGTCGCAGTCTGAAGTAGGCTCTGGTCGCTTCCTGACTTTCCTCGTTATCGCGACCTGTCAAAACCATGATTGTGGCGGGTTTTTTATCCTCGTTTTTACAACACAGCGGTGGGACTGTATCTTGTCAGCAAAGAATTACACTTTTCTACTCATATTTAATATTTTAAGAAAGACCTGCTCCAGCTTTTAAATGCAAGATTCCTCACCCCTTGCGATAGCGCCCTTAACTCGGGTTGAGAAAAGCAAATAGAAAATGTGCAAAGCATCCACAGATGAATTTGAATGCAATCCCCGCTACCCTGCATGCATGACAGCACATTAGTTTTAAGCAGGCTGGCTCTGCCTTCTGAGAGGCTGGTGGACAATTAAGTCTAAATAAAGATACCTTATCTTCAGCATTTTCGATATCTGTGGTGTCATCCCCTGTCAGAGATGACCTCCTTCTCCTCTCCTGCAGTGCCAAGTGTTTTGTTTTACACTGACGTTTCCCTGATGGCTTCTCACACTCGCTGTATTTCTGCAGCAGAGATGCATGTTGGAAATCCTCCTCTTCGTCTGTGTACAGCCCATCTGTCTTCCGGCTTTCTTTAATTTTCTGCTGTTTGGCAGCCAACCTCGAGGCTGGAGTACAGCTTGGCTGAGCCTGCCTTTTGCTGTTTGCATTGGTGGATGAAAGGCTCTTCATGTGCGGAGACACTGGGAATACGGGCAAGCCTAAATGGGAAGGAAAGGCATTACACGTTGCATGGTGTGTTAAAAGGAAAACACATTGCTAGCACTTAACACAAGCTCCTCGACTGCTTAAGAGATCTACCAATTGCATTTTCAAATCATTAATATTTTAAGCGTTCCACATTCAAATTGTAAATAGCATCTTGCCAGTTAACGTTACGCTAACAGTTATAACGCTCTGATAAAAATCGCTAAATGAAACGCCCCGCGCCGGGTGCTGGGGCTCCGCGAAGGCCGTACGGTGCCGTGCCATGCCGTGCCGTGCCAGCTTGGCGCTGCCGCAGCCCAGCCGCCACAGGCAGAGCGGAAAGACGCCGCTGCACCGCCTCGCGGGGGGAAAAACTCGCCTCCTTACCTGGAACTGCTTTATCTGAAGGGGAACCAACTCCTCCGGCAGCCTGGGCCCGGCCGGGCTTGTCCGCCTTTGGCTAGGTGTGGTCGCAGGGCAGATACACGGATGGCGGGGGAGGAGGGGGAAGCAAGAGAAGCAAGAAAGCAGTGGACGAGGTCTTAATGGGACAGCATGGGGGGAACGCTGAGCTTAGCCCTAAGACGGCCGTAAGATGGGGGACATCTCCTTGGCAGCATTTTTACTTAAAACACAAGCCAAGAGAAGAAAGGCTACTCAAGGAGCCGTCCCTACAGAAGCCCTGTGCAAACTCTCTATCAAAAAGCGCAGGGATTTTGCAGGAAAGCAATCGGCTGTGTTTTCCCGAGGACTCCATCCAGAAGCGAGTCTTTCCGAGAGACCAAAAAGCCCTGGGATATCGGGGAACTAAGGCCAGTGCTCTGCCGCCCGTGGCAGGATACTGGCAGGGCCGAGTTTTCTCCAGGGGTTAGGTCTAACAAGATGGAACCCACAATCTGGGCCACATGCAAAAAGCATGGTCACTTTTTTTTTTCCAGAGTGCAAGCAAGTTTACAACAAAACAAGGACAGGAAAGTTGACTTTTTATAGTCTGAATTTCCCTTGGGAAGAGAATTGAGGTGACCTCAGAACCAACCTCTCTGCAGAAAAATTAAAGGCTGCTGGAAAGGAAGGGACACTTCAGCCAAACAATACCACACCACTGAGAGAAGGTGCGGAAAAAAACCTGAGCACTTGAAAGAGGCTCCTTTGCTCCGAGAAGTCTCTGAAGTGATGCTACTTTCAGAACAGAAGAGATGGCAGGAGCAAATAAGGCAGCTGCTCAGAGGAGAGAGACCTTTATTTAAAGAGACTCGATCCAGAGCCAGTCGGTAAAGAAGAAAATAAAATCTAGAATCCTTTTGGTGGGCAGCTTCACACTTTTGTCTTCCTTTAAATAGATCTGTGAAAGCAACTTGCAGAAGGCTTTCTAGATTAAAGATGAAAACAGAAATCCCTCAGTTCTTTCGAGCCACTTTCTAGAAAAAGATGCATACTGCGGCTTGCCAAGCAGATGTCAGGGAATTTACGGGACACACAATGTGCAGATTGTTCAGCAAAAATCCAGTAAGTTTTTTAGGCTTTGCAATCCTGAAGGAAGGCGCCTAGTCGTAGGCTGAGCCTACGGATGCGAGGCTGTCTTTCCAACTCTGCAGACAGCATGAAGTAAGGAATGTTTAATTCTCCTGTTCCCAACTAACCTAACTGGAGTAGCACGTGAAAAGCCCAATTCCAATACAGAAGTATCATCATTATCTACTTAATCACTTACTAAAAAAATTGCGAAGATGGAAAGCAGCAGCAATGAGGTCTGGTGAGTGCAAAGGGAAGTAAGAAACTGCTGCATGCAGAAAAACTAGAATGGAAAGAAAAAAACCTCACAGGTCTGGAGAAGGACAGAAATACCGAAAGGATGGAGGGAAAAAAAAGCAGGAAGAGAAGCCTATCTCAGAGAACTACAGGCTTTCCCATGCAGGGATGCCAAGGCATTAAAAGCAGAAGTTTAATCACCACAAAAAATGGGTACTCCAGCCTGCAAGCTCCACATAAACTCCACTTCGACCCTCCACAGTGGTGACAGCAGGCAGCAGTCTAAACGTGCGCCACAGCTAAGGGATGGAGAGTAGCAACGCTATGCCCAGGAGCTTCAGGGTCAATAACGTTGCAAGAGGCCAGCGCTATCCAGAAAAAGCCAAGCGTCAGCCTGGGAAATGCAAGACACACAGGCAGAAAAAAGGCAAGCGATTAATCCCAGAATCCCACCGCATCTTTCTGACCACTACATACGTGAAGAGAGAAGAAAAACAAGAGCAGGAATATCCCCAAATACCCATGAAAAAAAAAACCAACCCTAAACCAAAAACCCAAAAAAACCCCAGGCCTCTGACTGATGTGGGTTGTGGCGAGTCTGACTCAGAGCAGGACCTGCCTCCCTTCCCGCAGGAGCGGGCTGCAGAGATCCACACGGAAAAGCAGCTGCTGCCGCGTCACCTGAATGCTCGCTTGTTCAGCTCCCACCCGGCAGCTGCCTCCTCCTGCCTGCCAAGCCAGCGGCCGCCGCGCCGCCT
>NW_008824306.1:2010856-2025453 GCF_000699105.1 Pygoscelis adeliae | reverse complement strand
ACTGTCGTAAGACCTGGCAACTGCCCCGCCGGCAGCACCAGGAGCTGGGACCCCAGCAGAAACCGTGGCTCCTGCCTCGGCCATGGGTCCGGGCGAGCGGCACGATGCCCTGAGGTTGCAGGCATCCCCACGCTCACGGACCTGCTGCACCCCGGAGAGCCAGCACAGGCAACGTCACCTCATGAGCGGGATGAGGCAGGGCCCTAAAATTATTTCAGGCAAGCCACATCCCGGCTCTCGTGGTTCTGACCCGCAAGTGAGGCTGCAAGGAGGTGACAGCCGGAAGAGTCACCAGAGGAACATTTCCAGCGGCCACCGCTTGGTCACCCAGCCGGCAGGCACTGACCAGGGGACAGAGGGGTGACAGCCCGGTGGCGGCTTCCAATGCAACGCCCGACTCCTCCCTCACTAAAATCCTGAGTTGAACATGACTGGGGCAACAAGTCCAGAAGTCAGCACCCTCCGTCCTCCCAGAGATTTGCAGGCACAGGCAGCAAATCATCCTGCTGTTAGACTAAGGCTTCACGGGCGCAGGGGCGGACCTCAATGCCCTGTTGCAGCCCGCTTCTTGGGATACAACCAGCTTCCCAGCAGCAGAGACTGCCACGTTCACAGGCAGTGCTTCGGCACCAGGAACAGCTGTTCCCAGCCCCAGAGCAGAAAAAAGCTGCAAGCAACAGGGTATAATTCTCATATTCACAATATCTGCTTGTTTAAGAAAAGTTTGAGGACTAGTCCCAGGCAAGAAAGACAAGCTGGAAGTCTCCATCCCCATGCGACTGTCACGCAGAGGATGCTCTGTCGCACAACAGGGAAAAATGTCCTTGTCCTAGTGAACTAAGAAAAAGGAGACTGAAAGGTTTACACTTCCAATGGGGATGGAGGAGCATCAGCAAAGTGACCTGAACGATCTTCAGTGCCTCTGCACAATGAATGGCGAGGCGTAATTTAGTCAGGTTTACGGTTTTATAGCGGCTTCCAAAACCAAGAGGTTTTTCCTAGCCATGGGGTGACTGAATCTGAATGCCTTTGGGAACGGTGCATAAATCGGGAGCCAATGCTTTTTCTTTCCCGAGGTCGTGCGTTAGAGAAGCCTGTCGCTGCCACGGGAGGCATTGCAGGGGAAAGCTAGAGCATCCTTACATAATGCAGCTTCTTGTTAGTGACCCTCGTCTAATCTCTACAAGGTATCTCCTTCTGAAAGTACCAAGGGGAGCAGGTGATGGGCAGGGATGTTTGAGCCGATACCATGCTCGCCAAGGCAGCACAAAAAGCAAGGGAGTAAGAGTCAAAGCTCCTTTAAACTAAGTTTTGATCTCCTGCTCCACAAATCCTTTTGGAGTACCTTCCCCATCAATAAGCATCAAAGTTTGGGGGTTTCTGCCCTCAGATAATCCTACCGAGGGGAAAGATGGGTGAGGAGCTTTAGGACAGAAGGGAAGCCGATACTTCTGTCTGTGACCGTTTCAGAGATGCTACCCAGGAAAACTCTCACTGGCGCAGGATGACCTGGACTCGGTCCTTTCCACGGCATGGGACAAGAGGACCCACTGTCCTTGTGCTTCTCTCTTTTGCGGGGATCTCAGCTAAACTACAGGTTAGGCCAGCTGGAGGGTGAATGTCTACCAGTTTGATGAAGCTCCCAGATCTGTGAAGGACGAAGGAGCCCAAACTTTAAACTCAGAGCTCTCCCTCCCAGAAACAGCCTTTCCTCAAAGGCAGGCAGAGGACTTGGAGGAGTAAGAGGAGGAGAGGAAGGAAGAAAAGAAAAGTATTTGCAACCTTTTACCTGAAAAGCCGACAGGGGAGACAGGGGCTCCCTGCTGTACCCAGAGGAGACGGGGATTCATGACGATGTGCAGGGGACGCACGAGGGGGGTCGGCCACGTGGGCTGCGTGCTGCCGTTCCCCACCAGTCCTCCAACCAAGCTACAGCAGCAAACATCGCAGGGAAGGGGAAAAGCAGCAGAACAGACAATGTGCCCGGGGGCTGAGGACAGCGGGGACAGGAGAGTGACCTGTCCATCCAAAGGAAAATTTGGCAGATTGCCTCCACGGGCTCTCCCCCAGGATAGGGAATGGGCAGAAAAGAGGGAGAGGGTGAGGAAAAGGAAGAAGCAGAGTGAGAGGGAAAGCAGCAGCCAGAAACAACTCAAGGGAAGATGATGTGCTTTGAGGAAGCGACCCCTTAGGAGAGAGCTGCTGGGAAGATCTCTGCCAAGGGGCCGGGGAGTGGGGCCACAGGGGTTTACAAGACATGCCCGGAACAAACCAGCAAGGCATCCTCTTCAGGAGGAGGATGAGCTTTGCTCTTGAGCATATGCCCTGGGAAAGGCAGGGAAACCCAGCAGTGCTGAGGGTGCTGGAGGCGTTGGGTTCCCAAGATCAAGAGCTGCTAGCTGTGCTGACGCTGTTTCAGAGGATCACAGCCCCTCAAATCCTACGTGTGGTTCAACGCTCTTACACCAACTAGCAGCCTGTTTGCTCCCTCCCTCGCCCAGAAGCATGCCCCCGTTGTATGCCCCCCAGCTCTCCTCTAGAGACATAAACTTCATCTTCATATTATCTATGAAAGAGTATTTATAGCCAAAACACACACACACACACACACACAAACACATAGTTACACACACATACACAAACACATTTTCTTGTCTGCCAAGTATCAGCTACAGTGCAATTCTTAAAGAGGAGGTGTCAGTCCTTATACAAATGGACATCTACAGAAATATATATATATATAATTTAAAAAAAAAAAAAGCTCTCGACAATTCCTTAACATCGGTGGCAGCATGCGTCACTGTAAATGCTAAAGCCGGCTGGTTTCCCTAGTAGTCTCTGCATACCTTGTTCATTGTCACTTGTTTTGAGGGACTCTTCAGACCAACTTCTATTGCTTTTGGCCTCTGACCTTTTCTTGGTGTGCCTTTCTTCTGTGAAGTCTTTGACCTTTGCAGTGGCCTCTGGCTGAACAGCCTCAGCTAAATCTTTCCTGCTTTGCCGGCCCAACTTGCCGGACGGGGATCTCTCTGGTGACACCTGCTGCTCCCATAGTTCCCTAAGATGCTGCAGGTGACGCTGCTTTTTGGGATGGAGCCCTGTTAATTCAATGCACACCTTCAGGTTGGTCACCTCATTACAATTGGGCTCTTCTAAGTGGTTAGAGGAATTGTTTGTCATTTCCCTCTCAGGCCAGTCATCTAATGGAAAAATAACTAAAAATTAATCAAAAAGCCCCCTCAACTTAAAACAAAAGCTACATTTCACTTTCGGGGCATATAGTCTCAGCTTTACCACCACACTATGCATTTTAAAGGTTCGCTCATTAAGGGTTACATGCACTACAGTAACTTGCACTGCTGTGGCTACAGTGTCCAACGACTAGTGCTTTACCCTTATATACCAAGTTTTTATATATACATATATATATATACACATATATATACATACATATATATACATATATATAATTTTAAGTGAAATGACAGTGCTCACATTAGTAACTATCAAGTTCAAAAATGGAAACACATTAAGCCAAAGGGACGTTCCTTTCACAAGACATTCCTTGAGAGAGACCAAAGCAAAATGCTGTCTTACCTTTGGAGCTCTTCTTCTTTTTTGCTTTTGATATAAGTTCATCCTGCAGTTCATCCACAAAGTTTTCATTTTGGCTGCCATCATTTTGCACTCTCTCACCAGAGTGTTTACGCTTCCTGTCCAGACGCGGACATGGATGTTGGCCAATATCTTCTGTTGGCTGGTCTTCCGCTTTTTCATATATAGAATGTCTCTCTAAATAACATTTCTCATTTGAGAGATCTTTTCCCTCTGGAGTTTCAAGAAAGTGACCTTGGTTGTTTTCTGTACTAGTAAAGTTACCTAAAAATAAAAAAAAACAAACACCACAAGACCTAATAAATACAAAACAATTCATTGTGAGAAAGCTATGCTCTCTAATCTCTTCAATGTCATCTCCATCATGATTTATGGCTCATGAGGCATGCAAATAAACACAAAATTGTACTTTGGAACAAGTCTCCTCTGGTCAGCCTAAGGCAGCAGTTTTCTCAACAGTTAAGTACAAAAACCCCAAAAGCCTGACACTTTGTGTTGTTTTTACATCAATTTAAGAAGTACAATATTCACAATACTTGCATCCATCGAAACATCACAATGCGCTTTTTTAAACACCTTTAGATATCGAAAGCACAGACCCTCTTCAGAAAGCAACCTCGCCCCCCAAAACCATGGTAAGTAATAATCCAAGCTCCATTTTGCAATGACTTTGTTTTCAAAAATACCTTCTGATGATAATAAAGTATTAGTCTTTTGCTAATTCCTAATCCTTCCCTAACTTCTCGCATCAAATTGCAGAGTCTGACTTAAACGCGTTCGTCCCTTCTTCTGGAGATATAAATGGGATACGGAGCACGCACACACGTACATGGGAATACCACTAAGAATAGCTGTGATATTTTGCAAAAAGCACTACTTGAATCCAAGGTTATAAAAAGGCTTCCTCACTTCAAGTAACCAGACAGTCACTGTACATCACATGATCTTTGTCGCCTCCTTTTAAAAAAGACCTCACTTTTTTCAGGGAATATTTCCAGCAGCAGCGAGTGAGTGAGCTTTGAAAAGCTTACTAGAAACTAGTCTGACAAATTAGCCACAAAAACACCCACATTGCCATGCTTGCCCTAACTTCAGCTTCTCCTCTCCAAGACTGTTCCCCCCAAATTTAGAAACAGCTTAAGCAATTTTAAATGGATGCTTGACTTAAAATGACACTTAATCATCATCTTGAATAGGTATTTTTTCTTGGGTTTAACCAAACAAGCAGAAGCACGGTTAGGCAGACATGCGGTACAGACTGCAACACAGTTAATCAGCTTCCTATTTACAATTCTCACAAACAAGTTGGTTTTCCCATGCGTTTTAGTCCTCCCTGGCTGACCAATACTCTTTCTGCACGTCTGCCGCTGTTCGGCAAACTGTCTGTATGCACCGTCCTACTTCCCCACGGCTCACTGTCCCTTTTCCTCTTCCTCCTCCTTGCCCTTCCTCCTTCTCCCACTTCCCTTCCTGCAAACACATCTGCTGGTTTTTTACCTGGACTCCTGACAGCTCTGTTTTCCTTCCCTCCCCCTGATCCTCCCCATCCTTACTCAGCCTCCTCCCCCGTACAGCCTGGCCTTCAGCTTCTGCTCTTCCCCCTCGCCAGGGCAGACGTTGCTCCCCTGCAGCCCTCTCTCTCCTCCTGTCCCCTCCGAGACCCACCACACCAGCACCCAGGCACTGGCAGCCCCTGGATGCAGCCCAACTCTATCCCACCTTATCTTGAGAGCACCTTCCTACAGCTCTGCCAACACCTTCTGGTTTCATGACCATCCTTGAAATACCTCTTGTCAGCAACGGAAGGCTGAGGGAGGAAAAAAAACTTCTCTGATGAGATTTTTCTTCACCACAACTTGGAAGTGGCTCCA
Source organism: Pygoscelis adeliae (assembly GCF_000699105.1). Lineage (NCBI taxonomy): Eukaryota > Metazoa > Chordata > Aves > Sphenisciformes > Spheniscidae > Pygoscelis > Pygoscelis adeliae. The sequence continues at coordinate 2,019,967 of NW_008824306.1, read as the reverse complement.
AGTAGCACCTAGGGTTCTGGAGATGTTTGTAGGCACCAGAAGACACCCCAGGACCATTTTTACACTGCTTGAGAAGCTGCCTGCAGGGTTGCTTTATAAAACAGCAGAAGATATTTGGCCAAGAAAAATCAAAACAAAAGTTGACTTTTTCCAGGCGAGTGGGACGCTTGGGCCATTTTGCTATTTGGCGATGCTCCACTCCACAAGGGCCGTCTGGCCAACACCTGCTCCCTTCAAGACTTTAAAACGCAGTTTGTCACACTTCTTCCAGCCAGCAATGCTGACATGTTCCAGAAAATGGGTATCTCAGCTCACTATGACTGTGCCTCTAAATCACCAGTGTCCCCCCGAACCAGAATGAATCTGGCAATACCCTGTGCTTGCGCATCTGGCATGAAGATGCTGCCCAACAGCTGTACCCTATAACCACACTAACAGCACCGGCAGTCCTGTTTCACGCAGCTGGACCAGCCACATTTTAAGTATCACTTTAGAAACACTTCTGTAGGATTTCACTTTACATTTTTAATGCAATCTGCTATTTTTCCCCCTTTCATAAGGAAATATTATACTTATTTGCTCAGTTGCCCCGAACAGATCAGGTAAGGGCACTCTCTGCCACGCTCCCGCTGTTTTATCACCTTCACGTCTCTAGCAGTACCAACAGCTACACGCCACGGTTCACGCTGAGAGTCACTAGATCGGGACAGCTTTCCTGCTCCTAACACTGTCTGGCCTGAGAAAAGGCAGGCACATCCTGACCAATTCCCAGAGAAGCTTTCGCAGGGTCAGAGGAAGTAGCAGGCTATAGGGGGGGGTGGGTTTGATGGTCTTAATCTTTGGGGCTTGCAGGAAACAGCAAGCTAATTCCAGCCTGCCACCACCGAAAGCGACCCGCTGCAGATTAGTTCCTTCTCTATCTGCAAGTGGACTCAGCGCGGGGATGCCGCAAATGCGGCTCACTCAGACCGTCCGTGCTAAAAAGTAAAAAGGAGGGGAGAGACATTTGCTGTAACCTCGCTAACAGCTCGTCACCGTTGGCATTTCTCCGGGGCTCTGCATGCCGTGGAGAGCAGCACACACCTATTGAAGTTTATCCAAAAAGCTCTCACTGCCAGCGGCTCTGCGACACCTTTGCCCCCGCTCTCCCGTCACATCCGAGGGGGACCCCACAGGCGGCCAGAGCTATGTCTCCTCGGCCGCCAAGCCAGAAATCCCTCTCGAAGACTGGCTGCTGCACAGGCGCCTCTGAAATCCGTCCTGCTAGATGCAGTTAAGACCATTAGAGGAGCGACATCTCCGCACGTTAATCCGGGTTGTGTAATCATCCTGCATCAACACGGGAGGACAGCGACGGCGAAGCCGGGGAGCCGTGCGGGATGCGTCCTTGCCTATCTGCTCCACCGCTGACGCTCCCCACCTCTTCTACAGCCGGCTTTTCACCACGAAAGAACAAAGGTCAGTCGCTGTTCAGGACACGGCATAACCCACAGGCTGTCAGGCTCTCTAGGCAGCTTGCACGGACACATCATGCACCCAGAGGTTTTTCCCCTCGGCACAGTGGCGACCGCCTCACAGAGCACAGGCTCTATTAATATTTTACCACCAGATTCCACTCTGTCCTCAAACTGTTTTGCAAGTAACCTGGATCAGACACGATGTCTCCCCAAATTAAGATATAAATGTCAACATGAGGCACAGCAACATAAGCATATCGTGCATGCCCAACAGGGACAAGGAGAATTTATTATCTACCCCCACCCCCACCCCCCCATGTATCTACAACATCCTTTTCTCCACCCCAGGAAGAAAACAACAACAAAATACTTGGGAGTTTTCATATCATCATTATTCAGTGACGAGGTAGCCAGAAACACAGCATAAATAGCAACACACCTCTATGAGTAAGGAGCTTAAACTCTTAAATGTGTTCCTTCCTCAAGCCTCCAGCATTTGCCGGTCTCACACCAGCTGTGAGAACCAGCACCAACAACTCAAACCATTTCTCACTGTCCTACCAAACTAGAAACAAGGGAGAATTAAGAAGATGCTTCTTCACATATGGTTTCTGCCTGAAGCAGTATCTCCTTAGTGCACAGGTTACAATCTCACGAGAAACAGTTACACACATGCACCGACATGCTACCCAAAAAAACTTTCCTTCATTTTTCCATTTTCCTGTTGCTGTCAAGCTGCTTGAGACCTGGCCTGCCCATGCGATGCAAACAAGGAAACACATCTTAGTGTTTAAGCTGCAATTCTTTTGTTCAAATAACACAGCAGCTAAAAACAGCTTTTCCTCTTCCCTGGAGCAACCTCTCATTGCGCTCACTTATGCAAAGCACCCTTTATTCATCCAAGGAGGGTAATGACTATCCAAATGCTAAAACCCAGTATCCAGCATGGAGATCACAACAACAGTAAGAAAATTCCGTAAGTCACCTTCAGCATCCAATTTTGACTATCCCATGGAGCAGAGGGAACCCAGCCAATTCCATTTTTCCCTCCAAGAACCTCTGCTTGGGAGCTTTCCACGTTTGTTTCCTTCTGCCCAAGCCTACTGCACTGCACAAACAAGCAACCGCCATTCTCCCTGCACAGACTTTTGTTTTTTCCCCTTTTTTTTTGCACTATGTCCCATGGCAGGAAGGTAATAACTGACCAGGGCAAAGGACATGTTTACTGTCTCCATCCTTCATTTGTTCAGGTATACACATAGCCCAGCGAGAGAAGAAAAGCAGGGGATTACCATGCAAAGGGACACCGGCACCTCGCTCCGACGCTGAAGATCAGCTCTAAAGGCTTTGGCACATTACACCATTTACTTTCACACATAGAAACTGCTTTAAGTTTTTCCCCATGACCTCATGCCTTAAGATCAGGCTTTTAATGTATCAGGTTTTATTTTTCCCAGCTAAGGCTTAAACGGGCAGTGTCTTCCTCCTAGAAAATTAGACGAATGGGTAAAATCACGCTCCCCGATCAAGAAATTCACAGCTTGTAGAATTTATTCAATCTTTCACACTCGGGTATGATTTTCAATACCGCTAAAGAGCTTTGTTATGAACCGACATGCGATCATCACATGCCCGTATTGATGCGCGTGTCCGTGCCAATAGCTTAAATCACTTGATCTCTGAACAATCCCATGACTCATGACATATGCATCCCATAATTTATCATGTTTGTGCTATGGAAATGCACCGGAGCAGCATCGCCTCAGCAACATTTACAAGTCACCTTGGCAACAAAGCAGCTTCGCAGCTGCTCTCAGAATGCCTGGAAAAACCTAAACGAGATGGGAGAGAATTAAAGCACTTCAACTTTACTCCTTGGCTTTAATTGCTCGTTAATTAGCTAACACGGCTACCTCCCTTAAATCGGGCCTTTTAAAAAAAAAAAACAAAAACACAACACAAAACCCCCACCTTTTTTCACTCTTCTCCAGAAGGCACGATGAAGCTTAAGAAGACTCTCGGTACGGCAAAGCCATGCACCGCCAAGTCAGAGGAAAAGTTTAAGGGATCGGATATTGTGCCTTCGTTTGCTTCCAAAAAAGTCCGTACACGTGCTATACAGCCAGGAAAATGAGCAAGTCCCAGGGCAAGCTAAAAAAAGGAGTTTCCATCTCATCAGATGCCTCTGTAAGCATCACCTGCCTGTGTTATTTAGCCTTTTGTTGTTGTTGTCGTTGTTGTCGCACTGGTAGATTTAGAGATGCCGAGGGGGTGAGCAGCTGCTAGGGCCCCGATCGGCTCCTGCGCTCCACGCCAGGCACGGCTGCAGCCGCGCCGAGGCGGCAGTGGAGGAGCGCTGCGAGCCAGCTCCGTGCCACAATCACAGTTTCGGTTGCGGTTTTCCTCTCCCCCCCCTGACACCGGGCAGGTGAAGTGCTCGCGGCGCGGGTTGCGCCTAACAGCTCGCCGGTTTTGCTCCTCAACTCCCCGCTCACTCACGTAAAGGCACGCTGCTTTGCTTTTAGCCAGCGCTGGACGAACGCTACATAAAATGAGGTGAAACATCTTTCAGCAGCAAGATCGCTTGCAGGAGGCAGAAAGGGAAACAGAAAAGGTTGCAGACCATCAGCTAGTTCCCGTTCGAGAGCTTTAAAGCCAAACACACCAACAGCGTGGTTAGAAATTGGAGGGAAAAGAAAGGCAAGAGATAAGTAGCCCTGGCTCCCGCTGGTGATAAATGAAGGGGAAGAGCAGGCAGAGCGCATCGCCCCTTTGCCAGTTGCTCGGTGAGAGATGCATCAAGACCGCTGGCGGCTCAAGCCCCACCAGAGCCCAAGCCGCTACACTAGAGGCATTCAAGAAGTGTGAAACTCGGCTTCCTGATTTATCAGCCGCTATCCCGAGGGGCAGGAGGTGAACCACCACGATAAAAAACTTCTGCTGAGAACTGAATCTGTACCGGTAAGTACTCGTGGCTGTACAGCCGGGTATACGGAAGAGGAGCTCCCTCAGCAGAACAGATCTGCGCTTTTAGGAGTTTAGACATTTGGCCAAACTCTGAAATAGCCTGTTAAGTCAGAGTTAATTAGAAGAGGAGAGGAACGAACTAACATAAGACTGAACATACTTTCCCTGCTTCCAACAGTCATTTAACAACCTCAAACACATTTTAGCCAGCAGATTCTCAAGTGCTGGAGACCTCACTAAATGATGAATTTAAGGGCGCACCGTATCATCAGCCTTTTGCAAGGATGGGAAGGGGGGGTGTTTCAAACACCTGCCCGAGCACAGGAGCCGCAGCGGGGCGGGCGGCCTTTCGCCAGGACGGGATCCTACCTCTTTTCTGCATTGGGTCTGAGCAACAGGCTTTTGCTTGGGAAAAACAAGGCTGCCTGTGGAGCAGCACCAGGGGAGAGGAAAGGGGGAGGCCTCTGCTGCGGGTGCTGCTGCTGCTGCTGCTGCTCTCTATGCTTTCCAGCACACGCAGGGTGGGATTTAACAGAGGATGTCACCAGGGTGCCCGGAGCCCTCCGAGGAGCAAGGGGGGGCTGCAAGGGGGAGAGCCGGGGCAGCAGCCTGGTGAGCTCTCAGCTTTAGCACCGGGACCGCAACGGCAGCGGTGCCTTCCTCCCCGAAGACGCCTCGGTATAGCTTGGAGAAGGGAAAGCCCACTCAGCTTCTAGGGGCTCAGCTTCTCCCCACCCTGGCACCTTCTCCACTTCCACAATTAAAACTTTCCCTTGCTATTTTGCCAGGCCGATTTTTGTGGAGGCTGTTATTTCAGTGACAGCAATACCACAGTAACTTGATTTAGGTGAGTAACCGAGCAAGTACAATTGACCAGCATGCTCTCTGCCAAAAGCATTAAACAAAGACCAGAACAATAATTCAAAGTTATTAAATTGCCTGAATGAAATTTTCTACTAGCCCTACTCATGAATCTCCACCTATGGAAGAGCACACTTAACCACCAAGTTACACAGTGCACACACGGGCGCACACACACGCACGACACTGTCTGCAGTGTGTTTCCTCTTGTTTTGCAATACTTTCAGCATAGATAATTTTTTTTTCCGAGTTAAAAAACGAAGTAGCAGCAGGAAGAACTGGTCTATTCCTTAATTATATGGGTAAAAGAAAAAAGATTGGGAAACCTGATGGAAGCCAGATGCTTACCGAGAGTTCAAAAAAAAGTGCTTTTTCTCGCATACAGTAAAAAAAAAAAAAAAACAACCCACCATATTTATTTATTTATTTATAAGTTTGTCTTGCTTTTAGGGCAGCGTTGCTAGCACACATTTTCCATAGTCCTCTGATACCTTGCCACGGCCTAGAGGGAGCAGCCAGCCCCATGGGGAATTTCGCAGCCCCCCCGCCTGCCCTCGAGGACTTGCGTGAGCCAGGCGCACGTACCCCCCCGGCAACTGCAGCAAGAAGTCACCCAGGCGAACTAGCTTCTCATAGTTTGGAGTTTTACAGCCAGCTTTTATGGATAAGCCAGCCTGACAGATCACGTCCTTTCCCGCTCCCCATCACCCTTCTGTCCTCCATCCTTGCTTTGCCTGCAAGCTGCAATATTGGCATTTCCCAGAGCTGCAGCACCTTCAGGAAGCTGAACTCCTCGTTGCCTCCCACTCTTCCCCCACCTCTTTTCTGCATTTAAAACATAGCCTTAGACCTTCGCTTTCACTGGTTGATGGGTACCCCATCAATTAAAAGGACGATCTCTTTAAGACAGTAACTTCGGTGACAGTTAACTATCTCCTGAAAAAGCAAGTACAACCGTAACCAGTAACTTGCAGACCCCAAACAAGCACGGACAGCACCAGCCATGGCAGCTCCGCACCTGCAGAGCCCGAGGTCAGCGACATCAACCAGCAACACCGCGAGCACACGAACATTACGCTGCCCGCGCAGCTTTGTGGCAAGCTGCCGCGGCATAGAGACACGTACGCGCTTCAGAAAGCCATCTAAATTCGCTTACATCTGTCATTGTCATTTTGGTCAGCAATGGCATCTTCCAGAGCGACAGACTTTGGCTTCTTTTCACTGTTTCCTTTCAAGTTTTCCCAGTCTGCCTGGCTGAATCTGCAGACCTCTGAGTCTTTGGTAGCTGTTTGGCCTTCTCTCTCTTTCATCTCCAACTCTGAGAAGCGCATCATTGCACGCTAGAAAGAGAATTGATATGAAAAAAAAAGTCTTGCGATAAAAGCTACTTCATTTACCTTACCTTATATGAAAGCATTTCCAAAGAAAAATCGGCTCAAAACCAAGGTTTGAGCTAGACAGCTAGGGTAGGAGTTTAACACACCTGACTTGTAAAACAGTGTTCTAGCGTCTATATGCAAATAGCCACACAATTCTTTCATATATAAGTGTGTGTGTATATATATATAAGATATATATAAATGTATACTGTATATAAAACAAAAACATTCCATTTTGGAGGTAAAAAGAGACAAAAACAAAAAGAAAAAAAAAAAAACAACACAAAACTGTACAATGAATAAAGACGACCATGGCCCACAAACTTCCCTTTGTGTATTTGGAAATGAAATTTAACTCAAAGGTTTATGTAAGAGTCTAGTAATAAAAATTTGAAGAACTGACCTCACAGTAAGCAGCAGGTAGACATAAAATACTGTCCTCTTGTAATCCTTCCATCTATGTAATTAAAATGGGCACTCAATGGATCATTTAGATAATTTCATCCATTTTTATAAGCATAAACCAATTCTTTTCTTAACAATGCAAAACAATTTGGCTTAACTCATCCCTTCATTAAAAGTAAAATACAGAAAGGATATTCCTATACAGTATCTGTCTGTCATCCCTCAGCATCAACCTTCAATACCGCTCCTACTCTTTCCTAACGCGTTCGCTTGGCGCAAACGTTGCCTGAGACCCGCTAATGCATGGCTGCGACTCCTCTCCATCAAACGGCACGTTTGGCATACTAATCACAACTTCTGGGTACGCTTTGCTAGCTGGCACTACAGGCCAGCCGAGAAATTACAGCCATCGCTAGCGCCAAGGTAACATGCATGCCTGTCCGACTCCCCTCTGTAACTGCACAAACATTTCATACGTACATTAACATTTTTACCAGATCTTAGTAAAAGCCCTTTAAAGCTTACTAGCGCGTACATATGTAAAAGCCATACATACTATTCGTTACATCGCCTCGCTCTCATTAACAAACTTACTTTGCTATTTAAAACCGTTTCTGGCGAGTACGCCCTAGCAAAAAAATTTCTGATTTCCCCACCTGCGTTGCTTCTCTCAACTTTAACACTTGACTGCGACTTGCAACAGAGAAATAACGACAAAAAGCGCGGCGGTCGTTGGACCGCGCGGACTCACCTGCAACGCCCGCTGCTCCCGGCTGAGCTGGCTGGAGTCCGCGTACAGTTCGGTCGTCACACACTTGAATCGATCACCTACGTAACCGGCAGAGTTTGCGATCCTCTTGGCCAACTTAGAGGGCTTGGGTTTCAATATTTTGCCATCGGCAGATTCTGCGTCGTCGGCTCCGTCTTTGGTATATGTCTGGTTGGGGTCGATGCTCGGCGGCGCGGTCCCCATGCAGAATGGCTTCGCGTCCTCCTGCACCTTGCCAAAAGCCAGAGCCGGAGCATCGCTCTCGTGAGCGCTTTCCAAGAAAGCAGGCGAAGGCTGGACCGTCACTCTCTCTTTAGGCTGGCTCACAGATAGATCTTCTTTCCTTAAGCCGAACACCGATGAACCCTGGGCTTGCTTGAAATTATAGGTTTCATGAAGATCATTATTTCTTCCAAACTCCTCTCTCGTTACAATAAAATCTCTGTGCTGCGACGCCTGCTCTACCTTGTGCTTTGTAGGGTCATTAGCCTGATTACTGCTTTCCACAGCAAAGCCAGCTTTCGTTACGTTTGCTTCGCTTTTAGCCTCTTGCTCGTCTCGCAGAAGATCCGGGAAGAGATGTTTGTCACTTTTGGCCAAGTTTTTACTGTGGCCGGAGCTCTGGTGCAATTTCACGCTCTTGTCACCAGGTACTTCGAAATGCATCTTCCCGCTGCTCTCCAGGAGCTCCGGCAACCGGCCCCGCAGAGCCGGGTCCTCATAGCGGACCCTCTCGTGAGACCGCGACCTCCTTTCCACCTTCTCCTCCTTATTGATCTCCAAAGCCGAATGCTGCAGCAGCATGGGGTGCACCATCCCCATCCCCAGCGCGTCCTGGTAGGTCATGAACTCCCCCCGCCCCGCCGGCGGGCTGTAGGGGAGGCCGGGTTTGGGAGCCAGGTGGCCAGGGTAGAGGCTGCCGTTGGGCAGCAAGACGGGGTGCGGATACACGTGTCCTTTCCCGTGGAGGGAGAGAGGGCTGATGGCTATCCCCTCCGGCACCGGGTATGGGAGGTAACTCCTGGGGGAGGGCAGAGGCGGGGAGCGAAACGCCTCGTTGGGCGGCAGGAAGATGGGGCTGGAGGCCAGGGCGGTCTCGTTCGCCTTGAAGTTGGCTTCCTGGCTGCAGGATTTGGCCACCTTATTGCTGTGTTTTGCGGGGGTGGCGACGGGCTGCCCGACGTGCTGTATGACTGAGGCGGTGCTCTCCGCGGAGCTCCTGGCCATCTTGGCGCAATCCACATTGGCATTGGGAGCCGGCGATGCCGACGCC
>NW_008824306.1:2004192-2010188 GCF_000699105.1 Pygoscelis adeliae | reverse complement strand
GGAGGGCGGGGGTGAGTGCGGCAGCAGGAGCGCGGGGTCTGCCGGCATGTTGGCGGGGGCCGGCTTGGCAGCAGGGACCCGGGGCTGCTTGCTGCTCTGGATGTGAGGGTAGGCGTGCGCATCAACAGGGGTGCCAGGGCTGACACCCATCTTCCATGACAAGCTCTTATCCGGACAGTGCACCAAAGGCGGGATCGCCGGTGAGGCCGAAGCAGTCGAGAGCCTCATGGGTGACGCCAGCGACGAAGGGATGTGGGGGGCAACGTAGTGGGAGGGAGGCAGGTATAAAAAACGTTCACCGTTCGTACATACGGGCGAGTAAGCCAGGTGCTGCGGTAAGCTGTAGGTGGACTGCTGAGGTAGCAATGCCTTGTACATGTTCAACGAATACTTATTTGGTGAGTCAAGGAAAGGGTATATGGTGGGTGTTGCGCCCTCCATATAGGGGTTTACCCAGGGGAGCCTTAGGTAACTAGCACCATTGACACCGAGGGGACTCTGCTTGTCACCTGCAGCTCGGTCCAAACCCAGTGTTTCCCCTGTCGGGACAGAGTTTTTTTGTATTCCAGGTGGCGTTTTGTATATAGCGCTGAAGCCATTCGGGGCTTTTCCAGAGACAGCTGCGTTTTCTACTGCTTCGGGGGGATTAGATTTAAACTGTATCTCTGGATTTCTTTCAGGAGTAAATCCAAGCCCGGCTATCGAACTCGTAGCATCTCGTGATTTTTCCGAGCCGAGTCCGCACAAGCTGGAATAGACAATACTACTGGGGACTCTGAGTCCTTCTCGCATGAGTCCAGACCTGTCCATACTCAGAGCTGCGAGACTGTCAATGCGATGTGCTGTAGTTGCATCCACCTTTACAGAACAAGAAGTATGTTACTTTCACATTTCGCTACAATGACTACTGCTCAAGCTACAGACATGTCAGCATTTGGAAGAGAAACAATACCAGTGCAAACACGCTGTTAGTCATGAAAACATAGAGAGGCTGATCGGGCTGGAGAACGGGACAACAGGAACCTATGGAGCAATACGTATCACCGCAAACATCCGTACAAATCCCTCCACATCCAGAATTCACCAGCTAGAAACAAAGGCCTGAGGACCCATAGCCCAAGCAGCCAGAAGCGGCCCAGAGAAAATGCTCGGTGGCACCGCTCCCGTGCGGCAACCGGCTCCTCAGCCCCAGCCCAGCCAGAGCAAGAGGATGTGGGCAGGGGCATGGAGAGCGGGAAGGGAAGGATGGAGAGCCTCTCCTCCTCCTCCTCCTCCAGGACCTCTCCCTCTGCCGCAGCTCTGCTCCAGGGCTCACCACCGCCACACGATTCACAGGGCGAGGCGTCTGAGGATGCAGCACGAAGAAAGATCCGCTGTCAAATTTCTTCCCCACTCGCTGCTCCCCGCGTACACTCACAGGAGAAAACCATCAACTTTGGTGAAACGTTGATGTATTTAACGCTTACATGAACTATTTTTGCTACACAGGCCCGTACGCGGAGCAAAAGTAAGAATATGATGTCATACAACACACACCACAAAGTCAGCGTCAAGAGATTAACAAGATAAATAAACGAAGTCCTATTTCACTGTTTCAGAGAAACAACTCGTATGTGCCCAAGCCTGGCTAGAGCTGCAACAGAAAGGTATTTTAATAATTTCTCCAAATGGATCATGTAATAACACCCAGAGGTGGGAGACAGGGTGGGGAGGACAAGCACAGATTCAGCTGCAGCATGAAGGTATTAACTTCTTACCACACTGTGATTCAGGTGATTTTCTTCCCTCAACTCCAGTCTGCTTTTCGGTGCATCGCCATCGTTAACGGGAATTTTCCTAGTAAAAAACAGCAGCTTACTATTTGAAAACATCCTGCGCATCTCAGATCAGTACAAGATTACATCACCTCCATATTTTGATTCCCATAGAGAAGTCCCATATAATACCATACTTATTCTCCTCCGTACCCATGCACAGCGACTACTTTAGAAAGCAATGACCGTTTGAAAACAAGTATAAAGGGTTTTCACAGCAAGAACACACCGAGCACACCTCAGAGCAGCCTCTTCCAACCCAAGTGATCTTTGTGAAGGTTTTCTATTCTGCCCCTTGCCCTTTTTTTTTTCCCAAGGAGAGAATACACTATTTTAAACATACCCTGTTCATGTACCATCCATAAACGCTGCCGATGAGAAAATTAAAACACACACGCTAATATCATATGAACGTCAGCTGTTCCATGCTAAAGAGGGAGCTGCACATCTGTGCCATACCAGTGTTGCAGCACTGGGACTTGTTATCACAGAAAGCACCGATAGAGAATATACCTTAGTGCCAAATTTCAAATCCCAGGGATAAAAATCGCTGACATGCAGCAGAAGGAAAGTTTCAGCATTACCCAAAAGAACTCCTTTCAATCAAAGTGCTTAAAGGCACATCATCACCTTAAGGCAGAAATTAAGATTTTCATGTATTTGTTTATTCATTTTTAAAAGATTCACCTTTCCTGCAAGTAACACGTAAAAACATTATGTCTAAATTACTGAGAGGAAAGCAGGGAGAGAGGGTGCGAAGCCAGAGTGAGAGGTCTGGCCGTTTTCCTCCAGTTTATGTCTGCAAATAGTTTTTCCCTGCAAAGACCAAAAACTTTCCCCAGCTTCTGGGAGGCTTTTCACACAATGGTGAGAACACGGGCTCAAAGAAAAGACAGAAGAACACTAAAACTACACAAAATTGGCACAGAGAACCGCAGGCATACCTGCAGCTTCTGTTCAGTGTCGTTTCACTTTTTAGAAAGCTGGGGTTTAAGGGAAGAGGACACCGGCCAGTGCCCGCGTCACCCCATCGAAAATTATTAGAGACTGTAATTTTAATTACTGTGAAGAGAAATTCACTTGTGGGAGACGGAAAGGCCGCTGTTCCTCTTTCACAGGACAAGCTGTCAGTCCGAAGGCAGGGAACGCCAAGCTGCAGGCAGGAGCCCCTCTGCCGTATAGAGTCACCGCAAGAACGTGTGCACTATTTGGTTTAATTCCCCTTCACAAATACGAAATAATAAATTAATTGTAAAAGCACGTTTAAAGGCTGCTTTGGGGAGTAATCTCTTTAAAGGGCGTCCCCGCTTCACTGACCCAGGTTGCCTGTTAAATAGTAAATCAGTGGCTGCTCTACCGCTCTCAGTCACGTCTTGTTTCTCCCTCCCCGCTCCCCCTCCAAGCTGGGCTGATCTCGATGCAAGGCGGCAGCTATCTACTCCAGCATTAGGGAAGCGAGCGAACTCCGAGACCTCATGCTGCAGAATTAGTGTGGTTTAACTTGCCAGAAGCTTAAATATTTACCTGTCTTCATTAATTCCACACATGCGGACCCTTTCATTGCTCATCCAGCTATGAACGTTGCCATACAGGGGAGTTGCAGAAAGCATGACGTCTTCTTAGAAATCGACGCTTTTCTTCACGGTTTTATATTCTACTAAAAAAAAAAAGAAAAGAAAAGAAAAAAAAATTTGAGCAGATTTGTCTAGGAGGAAGTGCAAACATCACGGCGGAGCAGCCAGCCTCCCTCCGGGTAATTAATAATGAATGCAGGATTGGTGCGGGGAGTGAGCTGCCTACGTTAACCGCTAAGGGAGATACCCTGCAATAAAGGAGCAAATTGAGGGCATTTATAGGTCAGAGGAGATGGATCTTTTTCCCAGCGCACATCCAGAAAATTAAGAATCATTCCAGGCTATCAACAAATAAAAGTTTCTCCACTGCATTTCATTTGAACAAGAAATGACTCAGCCGGCCAAGTATATACCAGTCCCCAAACCTTCATCTCACACAGGCTGAACCACGGAGGGAGACCCCACGGGCTGGGGGAACATGCAAAACTACCCACAGGCGCTCACAAAAGCCCTGCATTAGGTACGCACAGGAGCAGGAGTGCATCACAAGAACAGCCACATACCGTGTGTATTAGCTACGCTGATTGCTGATAAAGCTTTCACGCGAGGACTTAAAACTGAAGAGACGCTGCTATAGAAGAGATCTAAATAAAAACCTCCCCTTTAGCATCTGCACATGACTAACTTGGAGAAAGGGGTTAAAAATAGTAAGCGGGCTGGCAAGCTCCCCACCCCTTGATTTGATTAAGCACCAAGCTCTGGTGGCTTCTGCATGGGAGCTGCTGCTGCTGCTGCTGCTGCTGCTGCTGCTGCTGCTGCTGCGAGTGCTTTCAGTAATTCAATGATGCCTGCTCACTCCAGGGAAAGAAATCATTAGCGGGCTCGCTGGAGAAGTATTAGCAGTCCAAGAGGATCGGCGCCGTGTGCAGCCAGAGAGGCAGGTGAAAGGTAACCGCATTTTCGCAGCCAGCAGTGGAGAGGGAAAGGCTTTTCCTCCCCTCTACCTTGCCTAACGCCACCTCCGCTCACATTAAATTCTAGTTTGCTGCATGAGCGAAGTGTCAGGACAAGCTGCGTTTTATTAACAGGATTATCGCGGCGCATGATTTATTCCAGTGCAAGATTTTAATTGCTCTTCGGAGGTTGAGTCGTTTCTTTTGACTGAGCTTCAGCCTGCATCCTGCTGCTAAATGCTGGGTTAATAAGTAGGGGGAGCCTTTAATGCACAGGATATCCCTCAGCTCTTCCTCTCTCACAAAAATAGAAGCCTTTAAGCGGGAGGCATGATACTCCTTTTACACACACACACACACACACAAGCCAGTAACGGGCGATTGACCACTGGGAGTTTAATGCCTAACGTCTCCCAAAGCATCCATGCTTCCCCAGCAAACTCATTTCCTTTGTCAGGCTACAAAATATGCAAATGATCACTTTGGCATTTAATGGGGAAGAAGCCCAGATTGGGCCTTGAACACAATACTTCACACACGTTCAGAGAGGTTTAAGAACTGAAACGGCAGGAAAGCCTTGTTCCCCAACACTTTTTTCTCCCCTCCGAGAGGCCTTTTGTGCAAAACTCCACGTCTGGAACAAATGTATATTAATGAAACGGCGTGTTGACCCTCCTCTCTCCAGAACGGTTAGCTTTCCCTAATGAAGTCCGCAAAAATCGCTGCGAGGAAACAAAAATCCGCGGAGACTGGATGCCGCGCTATCATTCAAAAGGAGTTATTTCACTGGAAAGACGGTTTCTGGACAGATTTACTGGTTTCCAGATGCACCGCTCGTAATGTTTTCAATAGAGGCAGCAGCAGCATGGAGAGAGTGATTTAGGGTTTTACATAAGGTTAGTAGCCGCCCCATGCACTGCCTCACCCCTGAGGGACGGATGCCGGCTCGGAGGAGACGGGCCTCGGCGGCGCACGGCCCCACTCCCCGCACCCCGCTTTCCTTCAGGGGTACACAAGGCCAACCCATGCTGCTCCTCGGAGGGGCCACCTGTGCCGGCCTGGTTTCCTCAGTGGAAGTGTATCGTTAAGATAAGGCACGGTGCCTGAATTAGAGCCCGTCAATCCCCTGACATGTGCAGATAGCAAAACGCTGAAGTTGCACGGGGAGCCGAGAGCTTCCCCAGCCACAGCGGGTAATCTGGAGGCCCCACGTCCCACCACCCCTGCAGAAGGGCAAAGCCTGCCAGGGTGCAGGACGCGGGGAGGCAGCGGGATGTCCCAGGGCCCACCCGGGCAGCTCAGAGCCCGCGCCCCGACAGCTGCCAGCTGCCAGCCCTTTTTTCCTCCAAAAGCCGCCCCTTGGCGCTCGCCGCCCCGGGTTCGCGCGTGTGTGCAGTTATAATCGCCGCCCTGATGAACTTCTTGTGAACTGTTTAAAAGTGGAGGTCTGCTGAACGAGCAGCGGCGCCACTGCCAGCCATAATTTCATTGCAACAAGCAGCAGACTTTTAACTCTTCACACGCCCCTTCCTTCCCTCCTCCTCCTCCTCTCTCCCCGCAAGCGGCCGCCCGTCGGGGCCGGAGGCTCGCAGGGGACTCCAGCGGCTCGGCCGAACGCCGGCAGCTCCACAAGCCCTCAGCGCTGGGACGGGGTG
>NW_008824306.1:2002339-2002998 GCF_000699105.1 Pygoscelis adeliae | reverse complement strand
ACTGAAAGGATCATTTCTAGATTTGCGAAAATCCCTGCGAGAGGAGTGAAAAGCAGTCGGGGACTCGTAGCGATCTACTTCGATTAGCCCTCAGCCCGTTCATCTGGAGTCTGATTTAAAGGGCAGCGCTCGCACGGTATTTATAAGCTTAAATATGGGCAGCTGCTTATGAATGTGTTTAGGTACCTCGTTTATCTTGTACCTCCGACTTACATATTTACGAGTTATAAAAACAACGACCTGTGCCACCGCTAGAAAGGAGACTTTAAAGACGCTGTATTGCTGTACCGTTTACGATGTCCTGTATAAAGCTCTGGCAGCAGCCAGCGATCTAATATTAGACAAGTATTTAAAGAACAGGGGGTGGCTGCGCTTTTTTTTAAAAAAAAGAAAAAAGAAAGAAAGTACCGTGGGTTATTTTTTGCAATCTCCACACGGCATCACCGCTAGTGACACGTTTTGTAAACCAGAGGAGGAAGCTGCAGACTAAGTAGCCGCCGCACGGATCCGCGGATTAGAGAAGAAGTTTGACCTTTACCCGGGACGTGTGGCATTTCATTTAACCATAAAGCTAAGCACAATGCGCCAGCGAGATCGCTAAACCGATTTAAAATACATATTGAGTCATGCACGACAGTAGTGCATTTCGGTTTAGGCAG
>NW_008824306.1:1998359-1999735 GCF_000699105.1 Pygoscelis adeliae | reverse complement strand
GAACCCCAACAACAACGCTCGGTCTTCCCGTGAAAAATGTAATAAATAAATAAATAAATAAAAAAGGGGGGGAAATGAAAAGGAAAAAAAAAAAGAGGCAAATAAAGTTGCGGGCGGCGGCGATGCCCCGCCGGAGAGGAGGGCAGCGCGGAGGCCGCCGCCGCCGCCGGCCCTGACTTCGCATCCCGGCGCTCCGCGCCGAAACAAAGCAGCGAATCAGCGGCGATGCAGATGGGCGGCTATGAATTTTTTGCTGCTGCTTAGAGCTTTAATTACTCGTTCTTGATCCGTGGGACTACGACACGACACCGCCAAGGTTAAAATGCCCTGAACAGCTCTGAGCAGATGTGAACGAGTTGGCAGACGCGCAAATGAGGTCTGCCTCTAAGCATGATAACAAGTGACTAATACATTGCATATCGCTGAAAGAAAATTATTTTTCTCTAATTTGCATTGGCTTTTTTTCTTTTTCTTTTTTTAACGCCAGCGACATTCCCTCCTCAGAGGCAGCAGCATAATCCTGAAAATATTACGCCGTGACTTTAAAAGCTTTGGAAGGAGGCAGAGATTGCCAGTGTTTTGGCTATGCAGGCTTGTTTATCTTTCCGCCTTTGCTCCAAGGCGAAACTAGTTTCGCAACCAGTATTCTTGCAGAAAAATGGCACATGTCATATAAAACACCAGTTTATAGGAATTGATGGTAAAATTGTTGAATGACTGCTGGCGCGCTTTCGCCGCTAATAGCACAGTGTAATCCATAAAGGACCAAGGGGACAGTCAAGGCCGAAACAGAAAAAAAAACCAGATCGACTGGAGAAAAATAGATAAAGGCAACCCATCGACCGAAATTACAAAAAGGGGGGTGGGGGAGGAAATAAGCATCTCCCCCTTCCTACCTGCTTTCCATCCCAGAGCTACCTCGTCAAAAAGACAATAGTACGTGGAGGTCACTTACTATATAAAACAGCGACTCTCGTAGGTAGCGAAACTGTGTCAGGTACAAATATAGGCCGGAACCCAGTTCTCCAAGTTCCCTCGACTTTCCAGAGGCTCTTCTGAAAGGGCCGGGAGATCACTTTGGGTACCGGAGCAAACTTCAAGAACAGGCAGCATTTTGTATCCTTCGCTCAAAAGGCGAACCGAGGGGCTTAGACGCAGAGGCTTTGAGGAGAAAATAGCCGCTCGGGCTATTTGCGCAGGAGGAGTTTTTCACCGAGGACCTACTCACTCCAGGGGTGCCTGCACGTCCAGGTTATCAGGGGTTGCGCGCTGCCATCTCAAGAGATGGCAACTTCTCCTCCGCCAACACGTGCCCGGGAAGCAGGCGGGCGCTGCCAGCCACCGCACCGTGCCCTGCCCGAGGCCAGCAGCGGCTC
>NW_008824306.1:1997303-1997736 GCF_000699105.1 Pygoscelis adeliae | reverse complement strand
GCCCCAGCGAGAGCTTTTGTGTGCTGCGAGTGCCGGCGAGGCGCGGGCTCTTCGCGCTCCAACAGCTGTCACATTATTTGCACTGGCTGTAAACAGCCTTCGCCTTCCCCCCCTCGCCACACAGTTAAATCCAGACTAACAATCCCCGGTTAGAGATCAAACCAACAACAGCAGCATTGTGTCTGCCTCCCTTGCTTTACCATCAACTACTGCAGCTGGTTTACTCGAAACAAGGAACACCCTCTACCCACCTCCCCCGCCCCGGGTCCAGAAACGTGCTTGTTCCCGGCGGTGGGTCAGGCGGAGCCTCGCTGCTCCGGGGGGGCTTCTGCGGGGCCGGAGGGGGGGCGGGTTGCTCCGCCAGCCCGATGCCGGCGGGGTCCCGAGCGCTGCGGGGCTCTCGCCCGCAGCGGGGGGGGGGGTCCCGGCCGCG
>NW_008824306.1:1991793-1997270 GCF_000699105.1 Pygoscelis adeliae | reverse complement strand
CCCGCCGCTGGCAGCCCGCGGTGGCCCCGGCCCCGCCGCGCAGCCGGCCGGCAGAGACGCGTTTCCACCTTCAGCCCTTTCCCTCGTAAGGAAGAAAAGACAGAAAACCCCCAATAACCTAAAACACGAGCCCAACTTTGCTCGCGATACAACCACCTGGCAGCAAAGGAGTGTGCCGCACACCCTCAGCGGGCCTTTTGTTGGGCACAGCTGGAATTTGAGTGTAAATCCCCGTACCTCCTTCCCTGTCCTTACTTATTTTTGTACTGGTGGCAGTTAGAGGTGGAATTTACTGAACAGAAGCAAGGGAAAAATAAATCAACTGGAGGAAACCTTTCCTTGCCCAGTTTGACTCCTAGCATTACCCAAATTGTGCATCTCTAAGGGAAAACCACGACGCGGCAACTTTCTCCGAAATTTGTGTACCACACGAACTCTTGAAGAGGCCACGGGAGCTGGAAGCGCACTTTCTAGGTGCTTATATGCAGTTCGGGAGCCGGCACCAGCAAGGGGAAATAGCTGATTTTATCGGAAGCACATCTCCATCTTGGCCTGACTCCTGCCAAAGGGCAGTGCTCCCCAGGCAGGTAAGGTGCTTTGCACCAACATGATATGTCTCCAACTGACTTCCAAATCGGAATCACCGACAAATGATGCCGGTACGTACTCGCAGGTCAGTATCATCGACTATTCATTGCCTATACGTAGCTAGAAATCTGCTGGCCTGGTAAAAACCACTGCTAACAAAACAATGTCGGCAAAGGCTGCAACACACTCTTGTGAGAGACCGGCGATTCGTGCCTACTGAGGCTTTTTCAGCACAAAGGCTTTTAGAGGAAGAAGAGAGAGAAGGGGGGAAAAAAGGAGGGAGGGCTCTCGTGTTTCAGGGCTGCTGTCCCCTGGGAACCAAGAACCAAGTGTAGCTTCAATCAAATGCTGACTTCTCCTCCGGGAGCTCAGTAGGAAACCTGATCTCACTAGCTCATGCCTGCCTCCATGCATATAGGCTGGGTTTTCTTTCATACCAGCAATTTGTATAAAGAGGAGAGCCAATACAGTTTATTGCAAACGAGATCTCGCAGTAACGGATCTAGAGAGAGATTTCTGTAGCTAAAATAAGACAACCTTCAGCCGCCTGCTCAGGGCAGGCCGCGCCGCAGCCGCCCCCACCGCACACACGGCTCCGCCGTGGGCGCCCCTGGCACGGCACAGCACGGCCTCCCACGCATCTCCCCGAGCCCTGCATCCTCCCCAGCTGGCAGCAGCCGCCCTGGGTTGGGTTTTTGTGCAATGCCAGGTTACGCTTCCATTAAAACGTGTACCCCGGGAGATCACTTCCTGCTTGCAAGTATTGTTCCGGCTTCCCCTGCTGCTCGCAACTTTAGCTGGAGCTATTTCTCTCCTCGCCCACTGCTGTGTGGCAACCCAGGGAAGCATCCACCCCTGCCCGCTGACCCTGGCCTGCCCTGGCACGGCAAAGCACGGCACGGCACGAGAGGTCTGCCGGGAGAAGGCAGGCGAGTCCTCCAGGCGGAGCTCGGCATAACTTCACACCGGGCTGCTTAATTCTGCACGGGGCTTTGCTAATCCACTTCGTGCTTGACTACTGAAACGGGAGGAAAGAAAAACACCGTGTGGGGAGCACGACCAGGCCAGAGCAAGGTGAGCCAGGGGGACTGCAGCCTGTGGCAAGGGCTTCCCCCAATGCCCAGCTCAGCCTCCTACTGTTGTAGGCAAGCCGGAGAGGCTTAGCACACAACCCAGCACACCGAGGCATGGGAGCAAAGGGGATTGCCTGGGGATCAGCAATCCCTGTAGGATCTCTCCATAGCCAGGAGCTTTCACATGGAGAAAGTTTGGCCCAGGGAGGGAATTTACACTTAGAAAGAAGAGGAGCTCAGCCCACCCCTTCTCGTGCCATTAGCGAGTTCTCTGTGAATTTCAAGGAGAGCTGAGAATACGCCCCTCCAGCTTTGATTTCAGTTCTCTGTCCCTACCTGCCACCACGAGCAAATGCCATACTCAAGCAGTGGCTAAATGAGGCCCCGCAAAGCTCTCCCAGCCCCTCCAGGAGACCCCCGGCTGCAATGCCACCCCACTCCTGGGGAGCGTGGGAGAAACACAGAAGCGGGTGAGGGACAGGCGGCCCCACGGCACCTGGTCCACGCAAGCACAGGGACAGCCATCGGGCTGCCCCAGGCGTGAGGTCTGCTGCCTGTGCAAGTACGGGCGTACTTCTCTCTGCTATCAACTGTGCCAGGCGCCAGCTACTCCGATACTCCCGTGGAGGAGGAGATCTGACTTTTATAACTGAGGATACAGGCCCAAATGTTTTGTAATATGCAAATACTGAGGCCCCTAGGTGAGGTATTCCCGAGCGTTAAATGAACACCTGGGGTAAAAGCGAGAGCTTCTCCAGCTGAAAATGAAAAGCAAAACACGCTCTGAGAAAGAACGGGTGGGCTGGCAGCACTGGCACACTGCAACCCATCGCAGGCCGTCTGGAGGTGCACGGGGAACGACCCCGCTGCAGAGCTGCGCCGGTGCAGCTCCCGGCCGTGGGAGATTGCTTCGAGAGCAGCGGGAGCCGCGGAAAGGAGAGCGTGTTTGGCTGGGAGCGCTCTCGCCCCTCCTGGCTGAGGAGCAGGCGGAGGAAGCACAATGCCAGGCTTTCCCGGTGCAGGCTCGGCCGCGGACCGCAGCCCCGAGCCTCCCCCTTTCCCCAGCGCTCTATTGAACACACTCAGCTCTTTATACGAGCCATTCCCAGTGTGGCTGGTGGATTCTGCGCTTTCCACTTTAATTGTCTTATCCAAATAAAGCTTTGTTTTCCTTAGCACGACAATCCCAACATTCAGGCTGAGATTTTCATTGGACAGAGGAGATATTTTATTCTCCGATTGTTTAGAGAGTCGGGGCTTACACGGAACAGCCCCGGCTTGTGTGCCTCCACTCACAATGGGGTCTTTGCAGCCCCGGTCTCCGTCATGTAGATTCATTTCCCGGAGCGATCGGGATGAGAATCATTTTTCTCTGAATTTCATAGCTTTCCAAGTCTACCCTAGACTTTAACAAGTCTTTTAGTTTGCACCTAGACAATAAATTTAGTTTAATTTAGCTTCCGGTCTTTAATTTTAGCAGGTCTTCTTTTTGCATGCAAATCGATATGGCAATTACCATCTAAAAGCTCACCCAGCCCCAGGTCAATGTAAATTGATCATTGTCCGCCTTCTACAAAATAACACTGGGAGTCTGTGGTGCATAATGAGATTATACTGGAAACTGTCTTTCAGATCACAAATTATATTTCATGCTGTCACGATCTTCTCCGAGTGGACTTCCTTGCATGTCTAATCACACGGCACCAAATCTATTAGCTCACGAGGTAGGTTTGGGGCGCGAGGAGCGCTTGCGTGCGGAGGGAGAGTCCCAAATAATTCAGACAACAGTTAAGGAAAACTGTCAGGCGGGCAGGTACTGAAGCGTGCTCTCACTTGCTAACTTTTCCAGCGGTGGAAGAGAGGAGGGGAAAAAAATCTCCGCGAGGCCAAGAACTGCTGTCCAGCAAAGAAGGAAAAATGAATTCCCTGCTGGAAAGCAGCAGAACTTTCCTAAATCCACATTTGTGACGAGTTCTTGGACTCCTCCTTTCCGTCCCCACCTCGTCTGCTCGGCCATTCAAAAGAGCGCTGGCTGCCCGCTTCGGAGAAACCCCCAAAGACGCACTCCCTCGGGAGAGACGCCCCTGCCCACCACAGCCTCAGGACCTGAGCTGGTCGGCTCGGAGGGAAAGGTCGCTCTGGAGCAACGACCGCCGTAAGCCCGTTCCCTGAAAGGACACGAGGATTAACGGGAGCTGCTCACGGCCAGGGGAACTCCCCCTGCCTGCAGCCTAGGCCGCCGCGCTGCCTCCTGCACACACGCGCACAGCCAGCGAGAGCTGCTCGGCGTAGTTAGAAGGGGTTAGCCCGGCTCTCCCCAGCCAGCCGGCTCGAATCCGCCGCTCAGGTTATTGCAAAACCAAGAAAGAGGGGAGCAGGCCCACTCCGGCCATCAATTATTTCTAAAGCGACACCAGCCTAAGGAGGAAGTATTAAACCCGGCTTCACGCTGTTCTTTCTAAGCCCGCACTAAAACGTGATCTATTGTGGTGTTCGGGGGAAAGATAGCGTATCGCATATCACCTGTGCAACCCAGCTACGCTGCAGAGTCCCAGCAAGAGCCCACACCTTTGTCAAGACGCGCAGAAATCAGAGCGCGCTCCTCCTCCGTGCCGAGCATGAATTTACTCCGAGCCACATTTACTCCGAGGGCAATGTGGCTGCTAGAGCTACGACCTGAGCTGGAGCAGGCCTTTTGCCCATCTTTGCAGGGGCCAGTGAAAGTTGAGAGACCTTTTAAACGACAGCCACAGATTGCTAAGACTACTTTGGTATGCGCAGCACTCATTATTTTGGGCTGTGGTGGCCTGGGTCCATTTTCTCCGCAAACGGAGACCCGAAAGCATGTCAACAACTTTGTGTGGTCTCACAGCTGCACAGATCCACAAAGTTTGCTTGCACGGACTGTACAGGAGCCCCTGGAGCTCAGTTGCCTTGCCTCTGGCATCCCTCTTAGGGGACCTTGGCTTTTTTATCAACCTTCAAAAAAGTGAATTATCACTGGGTGGGGGAAGAGGAGGGAAAAGGGACAACAATTTCGAACTGCCTGAGAAGCTGCAGCTCTCGGCACGTCCTGGTAAAGGCAGATACAGTGCGTGACACGGAGCCTGGATTGTCCACCAGCGCAGGAATAAAGCCAAGGCACCAGTATTGTTTCAAGACCCAGTCCATATTTGGGCATTCAGTTCACACATCCTAAGTATTGCTTTAAATATTAGAATAGAGACATTCGCCAGTGTGGTTCACAATGCACTCAAATGGGAGAAGTCATTGCTGTTTGGTCTCAGATTACTAGCTTGGTCTTGCTCATTAGAAGGGGGGGAGGAAGGGGCAACCCCTGCCGAGTCTGTTTGCACTGGTCTCTATTAGATATGCAACAAATCTGCCATTTCCGGCGTTGCTTCTATCTAATTAGAGATGTATTTAGATGTGACGTGTAAATAAGCGCTGAGCTGCCTGCTGCCCTGGCTGCGCGGACTGCTCGGGAGCATTTCCAATAAGGCTGTAGCGCCCGGAACCAGGGCTCAGACAAAGAGGAATGGGAATGGTCTGCGCTGCAGGCGAATCCAACAAAACCAGCTTTTATCTATCGCTCTAAAGCCTTAACTGCTTTTAATCTGTACCGCCCAGGCTTGCACGCCACGATCGCATCTCATCCACCGAGGACGTCTCCGTACAAAAGGAAGCAGGCGCGCACGTAGGAGCTGCAAATAACCCCCGACCCACCCGAGCCCCGGCAGACCCCGCGCTCTCCGCCTGCCCTTGCGCCCCACCAGGCGTGCCCGGCCCCGTGGGCTTCCGAACGCCCCGAGGCAG
>NW_008824306.1:1990346-1991208 GCF_000699105.1 Pygoscelis adeliae | reverse complement strand
AGCCGGCCACGATCCCCTCTCGGCTTTAAGGGTTAACAACCGTCGCCACCAAAAAAAAAAAAAAAAAAAGAAGAAAAAAAATATCGCGGTGACCTTTTCCTCTCCGACTCCCCCACTCTCCCTTTCAGGCTCCGGTTCCTGAGCTCGCGGGGAGCCTGAGCGGCTGTCTAGACCGATCTATCACAGACGGACAAACAATACGAGGAGAAGCCCCTGCCCAGTCCCTCAGCCTCCGCCACTCACCTTAGAAATGGCGAAGAACAGAAAAGTGACCGCGATGCAATCCTCCCCGGTATATTTATAGCCTTCCACACAGCCCACCTTCATGCCTGACAAATGAGATTTTGTCTGCTCTCTCAGCGTACGCTCCAATAAACACACACACACTTTTTTTTTTTTTTTTTGGTGCCTATTTGTTTTTGGTAACATTCCGGGCTCGTCCCTCCGACCTCGGGGCGGGCGAGGGCCCTCCACGCCCGTGCAGGGAGGCAGGTTCGATAGCCGGAGCGGCGGGGGCGGGGGGGGGAAAGATGGGACCCGGCCGCTCGTCCACACGCAACCTCCCAGCCTGGAAACTTCAAGGTCCGTATTCATCACGCCCCTTCGCACCCAGCCCCCCTCACCCGAAGTGCTCCCCGGTCCCTTTAATACCCAGCCCTCCGGGTTGCGTATTAAAGAGGTATATACGGGGCGAAGAGCCGGAGGTCCAACGCTGCAAAAGGCTGGGGAATAACTAATGAGCTGTGCAGCCCATTGATCCGGTGCATACTTCCTAATTAACTCTGAGTCACCTATTTGTGACAGCAATTCAAAGAACTGCACCAGGGATAAACTGCAACCCCGGCGCGCGAAGGCAACCGGG
>NW_008824306.1:1983750-1984424 GCF_000699105.1 Pygoscelis adeliae | reverse complement strand
GCCCACCAAACGGCAACCGGAGCACGCGGGTCTCCCGGG
The DNA here is from genome assembly GCF_000699105.1 of Pygoscelis adeliae. Classification (NCBI taxonomy): domain Eukaryota; kingdom Metazoa; phylum Chordata; class Aves; order Sphenisciformes; family Spheniscidae; genus Pygoscelis; species Pygoscelis adeliae. Next base: position 1,984,385 of record NW_008824306.1, on the reverse strand, counting down.
CAGGGGAAATGAGGGAGAGGGGAGATGGGCGCTGCGAAGGTAAAATGAATTAATGCGAGCGAGGTGCTCAGCCAGCCTGGTGATGAGTGCTAGGAAAAGCCCATAAATAACAGATCACTGTCCTGAGCTTTGAATTGCCCTGCTTGAGTGTGTCTTAAATCAGACCTTTATCATTGCTTATTGTAAGGCTGTTTTTAATGGAAGTGTAGAAATCTGAATAACAAAACAAGACAAGCCTCAATTGGCGTTATACAGGGTCTGCAGCGCTTTCAGACCTGACACGGTGCCAGCATATTGTTACACCGCCATGCAAACTCCCTGTGCAATCAAGGGGGTTTTGCATAGCTGAAGTACTATAATTTTACTTCGTAGTTCAGGGCTACTCTGTTGACAGGAGATCCATTATTTTCTCCCCCTCTCCCCAGAAGAGCCCGAGACGCGCTCGGTTCACGGACTAAGCGCCGCTATCTTTCTCACAAAGACGAATGACAAATCTCTCCGGTTGTGTTTGCTTTGCTCCGCACCCCTTCCCCGCTCCACAAAAGAGCGGAGATGCCCGCGGTCCTCCGGGCCCCGTTTGCCGCTCGGAGCGGACAGCCCGGGAGGGACAGGCGGGCAAACACACGCGCGTCTCG
>NW_008824306.1:1982015-1982515 GCF_000699105.1 Pygoscelis adeliae | reverse complement strand
TGCATACATACGAAATGAGAGCCTGCAACATCAAAGCGGCAGCGGAGCGGGGGCAGGGAGGGGCTCTCGGTGTGTACACGTGTGTACTTTTCCAGAGAAAAGCCCCTAATTTTTCAAATCGGATCCTTCCCCCCCCCTTCACTCGCATGGCAGACACGCGGAGAGATTCTTTAGTCCTGTACTTAACACTTCACAGTGTTTTTAGCAATTAAGGCGAGAGGGGGTGGGTATAAAGATAAGCCACTTTTTCGCCCTGCAAGTGTGAAAGATAAGATAACAGTAAGCTGGGGCAAAACGTCTGCTTACAACCTCCCCCCAGCGATTCTGATCGGTCACCTCTTATCGCAGAAAATGTTCATTTCGAAAGCAGCTTCAAAAAACCGAGGGAAAATAAAAGTATTTTCCGTTCAGAAATGCCATTTAAAGCCCCGTCGTCACTTCATCTCCCCACGTCGCCCGTCGCCCCCCGCCGCCGCGGTACCCAAACCAGGGCAGCAGCA
>NW_008824306.1:1976884-1977964 GCF_000699105.1 Pygoscelis adeliae | reverse complement strand
GCTCCCCCGCCTTCCACCTCCCTCCCCGCGTTCATCCCCAGACCGCTCCAAGTGCCAAGTTGGTTTTTTTTTCCCTTTTTTTTTTTTTTAAGCCTGCAAATTAAATTCAGCGCCGCTCTCTCCTATTTTAGTGTCTGTTATGTTAATTGCACTTAGCGCTGGGGCGCTGCTCACCAGGGATGCATGAAGGCCTCGGAGATTAACCGCAGGCTCCTGCTCGGACTTTTCTCAGCCGGCAGCGAGTTGTGAGGGGCTGCCGAGGAGTTTGCGCGATCCCGTGTGCTTTCGGGGCGTGCTGCTGCCGGCCGGCCGCTCTGAATCTGGGGCCAGCGACTCTTGGCTGGGAGGTCAGGGTAGCAACGGCTCCCTGCGCGCCCGCAGATCTATTTGAGTAAGGATTTGCATTGCGGGAGGACAGGTATTTTTCCTCCCCGTGGACGGTAAAAATGCAAAATTAGCGCGACCGTTTCTAGGCAGAGACGCCACGACTACGTGATCTCGCTGAACCTGTCGGTTGTGCTTTCTGGAGCGGCAGGGAAACCGGACACCTTTATCAATGACTCCTGGAGCCCTTCTCCCGGGCGCTCGCCGTATTTATCGCCATCTAACCCCAGGTAGCCCGCGAGTGCCGTGTCGCAGCCCCTGCCCTGCCCAGGGATGTCCGTGCGGCCGGCTGCGCCCCGTGGAATTACCCGGCCTCGCCGCGAAGGAGTGGGCATGTGTGGCCTTCCCAGACGCGTCCTTTCTCCAGCGCCTACTTCATCTATTCGTTATCAGGGGACGGCGTGTGGAGTGACTGAGCCTAATAAGTTGTCCACTTGTTCATTTCAGGAGCATTGATTTCTGGTTCCAAGGCACTCTGTTCTACCACTGGCTACAGCTGCGGGGCATTTCGCAGCTGGTCTTTCGCCTAGACAAATATCAGCGAGAATGTGAGCGTTATTAGCCACATAAATAAATCATTAACGTGCACACAAATGTTATTTTAGCATAACTTCCAAGGAGAAAATATCCCGGCAGGGCAGGGCAGGGCAGGACGGAGAGGCGCGTTGCGTTGGACCGACCTCAGCGCAGCCTGGC
>NW_008824306.1:1966014-1973757 GCF_000699105.1 Pygoscelis adeliae | reverse complement strand
CCCGGCGGCCCCGCCGAGCAGCTCGCCGAGCCCCGGTGCCTCGTCCCTCTGATTCACTGCCTGCATCAAACGCCGCGGGGTTTAGACGCGGAGGCGGGAGGGAGGGGGCGAGGACTCCCGCCGACGGGAGCGCAGTCCCCGAGCGCCTTTAAACTCCCATCTTTTGTTGCGCTCCTCACCACCTCTTGTTTCGGTTCTGATAACTGAGACTAACGAGGCACTGCATGTATCATACGTTTAGTATGTCCATGCAACCGTGGGCATGATTTTCAAGACTCCCGAGAGCCATGACTGGGATTTTTTGTTATCTTCTCCCCCCCCCCCCTTCGAAGAAATATTAAGAAAGTTTGTGCTGTCTTGAAAACTACTCCTCCCGTGTAAGAAAAACATTCTGACCATTTGCTGGAGGCCATTTTATGCAACCTCAAGGAGGTTAATAGCTTGCATAATTTCAGGAATACCAGGTGTCTGCTTGATACCTTTTTCCCTTTCCCTGCCATTCATTCAGACAAGCCAGGAGCGCTGCAGGCCAAGCGCTCCTGTGACAGACAATGGATTCCCACCTATCCGAGGGGCCTGCACTAGAAAACGGATGGACTTCTTCCCTGCTCTGCTCATGCAACGGTGCGGAGAGAAAGCCTGCGATGTATCTGTGGGACGAAGGGATGCATGTGAAGGAGATCATGGGGTAAGGAGGCTTCCCAAAGTACGTAGGTTATTTTATTTTGCTGGGATTTAAGACTGCATCGAGAGAAGCATCAGTAGATGTGGCGTTAATGAAATTGTGCCGCTGCAAAACAAAGCTGAGCAAACGGGAGAAGGAGAATTAGTTGAACTGTTTAAAAAATGTTTTCATGTTTGTTAGCAGATGCTTGACTCTGGTGCCTAACAAGCTCTTGGAAAGAAGTTTTATTAATGAAAAAAAAAAAGGCAATCCCCCTGCTTGCTTACAATTAAATGATGACAGCTTATAATGCATTCCTTCAAGACCTCCAGTAATATCGGGGCTCAGGGGACTTGAAATACCTAATTCATAGATTTTTTTAAACCAAGAATGGTCCATTGTGATCAGCTGGTCTGACCTGCTACATATCATGGGCCAGTGAATTTCAGCCAGACGTTCTTGTATCAGACTCATAAATTCTGGCTGAGCTTTTAGCCTGGCATCCAATCTTGCTCTGAAGACTTTTAAGTAACAGAAAACCCACTGCTTGCCTCAGTTGTTCCAGTGGTTATGTCCCCTCACTGGTTAAAAAAAAAAATGCACCTATTTCTCCTCAGAATTCATAGAGCTTCATTTTCCAACATAGGATCTCATTATGCCTTTGTCTGCCACATTAAAGAGATCTCTACTATCAGAAATCTCCCCATAGAGACACTTAGGGCACTTAAAGACTATGATCAAACCAAGTCATAGCCTCCTCTTGGATAAATTAATAGATGGGATTTCTTTAGTCTTTTGCAATAAGATGCGATTCCCAGACCTTGAATCACTCTTGCAGCTCTTTTCTGATCCCGTATTAATTTGCCAATGCACTTTTAACATGCAAACACCACAACAGAGCTGGACACAGTATTCCAGCAACGGTCTCATTCATGTCGGAAGCGTTAACGGCATCATTAAGTTTACTTGTTTAAAACCCTATGCAGATTACCTTTATAGATAGCCTTAGCAATACTGACTTTATTAAAACCCCATTTAAAAAGTCGCCTGTCTTCATGCAGACTAGTGTTGTTCATCAAATTCACAACGCTGAGCATTGCTTGACCAAACTGCAGAGCTAGCTTAGTTTTTCTAGCTGGGACTTTTTCAGGGCTCCATCAGCCCTAGCCTTCAGTAGGACTTCATATTTTTTTTCTTTTGTCTGTAAGAACCAACTGCTGCATATTGTCACAATGCCACTGGCCCTGGCTGTGCACTAACAGAGAAGCGCGCGCGCAGAGCTCCACCATTCCCTCTTTTCCCTCTTCCTCTCCTGCAATGCCAAAGCCTCAGTGAAGTTCTAGCAAGACTCAGGGTGGTTCAGTCCTTTCAGTAGCCATGGTGGGGCTCAGTTTTGAGATGTTCCTCTCCAGATACTTCACAGACAGCTTCCATGAGGGCTTCTTCAACCACGGCAAACAGTCTGCTTTCACACCCGAGCCCATTCCCTATCCCCCTTCATGGGGGGATAGGGCTCCCCCCTTTATGAATACACGTGAACATCCGATCCAAAGGATGGACAGTGAGCAGGGTAGAGCTGTCTCACTAGATACCAGCTGATCCCACTAGATACCAGCTGAAACATGTCCTCTGACAAAGAAAGAGGAGTTGTCCTTCCTCTGCCTATCCTGGTGATGCCCATCCACTTTTCAGTCCATCCATTTTTCGTTTTTCATTGCTGTGCAATGGCAGCGTGGAATGGCAGGATCCCGGAGGACCAAGGTCTATGTATTACAGAAGTATTAACTGCACCGCCCCAGTACCTTCCCAATCTCTGATCTTCTTGTGCTACACCAGGAAACACTGCATATGCAGTGAGTGCCATCTCACTGGGTGCTGCAAGCCTGGACTCTCTTCTGTGTGAGAGGTGGCCTGAGTTGTAGCCAAGATGCCCTGGATTATTTGGGTGAGAGAGGCTCCCAAAAGCCTCAGCTGTAGCTAGGACTGCGTTGTGCTGGGCCTCACATAACAAGGGTGAAACAGTCTGTACCCCAAAGATCTCTTTCCGTATCATTTATCCTCAAAAGCAGAAAATCACATAGGACAGACGTGGTCTTGGAAATGGCTGGGCCTCAGCTTCATACACAGTCCCTGTGCTTCCTAGCAGGGCTCATACCTGAGCAACACTCCTTTGTTTTTTTTTCTCCCAAATGATAGGTCTTTTTCCATAGTCCCAGTTGGAGATTGACGTTAACCATGATGTCACGGTCATGCACCAGACCAAAGGTGCTTTTCCCGCCAATGGCAATCAGACCGGCCCACGGCATCTTCTAGTTCGCTCAGTTCCCCAGGTGGTTCCCACTGACATCTCTGCCCTAACAGAGGTCGTGGCACATGCTGGAGACCAGGTGAGCGTAGTGGGCCTGCACCATGGCCACCTTCTAGTGGGAAAGCAGCTACGACCTGCCCAGGAAAGCTGCTCCCCATATAGGAGTGATTCTCCATCTGCACAGAGCTGATTAAGGGACTCATACACCACTTACTCTGCTACTGCTTTCAGGGACACAGTGCCAATACAGCGTACTGTATAGCTACGCTTTTTGCCCTGGGGTGAACTTTGATGAAGTTCACGTTATTTTAGAGGACCTTGAAGCTGCCACTGCAACACCTAGAGAGGCCCAGCCTGCATAAACCAACAGCAAGAGGAGGGCAGCACAGGATTAAGGGTTAAGTTGCTTTTGGGAACATGCCCCACCTCATGTTCTGTGCCACGCAGTTGCACCACAACTGCCTCTTTAAGCTTAAATTATCCACAATAAAATTATTTTTCCCATGACACATGGCACAGCCTTCATGTCCTACTAGTAGCAGCCCTCCCTTTGTTTATACTTTCCATGTGCCCTCGTTTTACTATGAGTCAGACACGCTTGCCCTCTCTTCCTATGACTTACACTTTCCTACCTCAGAGGACACGTATATCAGCAGATGTATCTGATGGCCCAGTTTATGGATATCTTCTTGTACAATTGGCATCACTCCTTTCCAAAACCACTGCTTGATAGCCATCAGGTTCAAATCAAATTCTCCGTTAGCCCCGACCATGAAAAAGTGCAGAGAAGTCACCTTTGTTATAACAAAACACCCTTGAGTTGCACTTAATTCAGCGCATTATCCTCACTCGCTGTACCAAAATGCAATTTATAATATTAAAAAGCAATAATCATTCAAACCATCAGACCTGCAGCTTTGAGGCACTGCGTACTGCAGGATGGGATTGCTTCTCTTCTTTCTCATTTACCTGCAAGCGCACACTGCCCAGCCGCTCGTGACAACCTGCTCTTTCCTCCTTCCAGGCTGCTGCAGCCGACTGTATTTGGGTCTGAGCAACAGTTTTGGGGTCTGCTCTCCTCTAACTCTCCGAGGGGTTTGTCGTTAGTTTTCATGGAGAGCAGAACGAGGCTGTATGTGGAAAACCAATATTGACATTTCCTTGTTTAAATATCATACATCAGAGGGGGGGTCACGGGAGCCAAGGCCACCAGAAAGGGTTCCCCCACAAGCTATTATTTCCTTTTAAAAAGCACCAGGGACCCAGCAGTCTCCACTGGGCCTCACACCCGCATGTCTGCTCTTCTCTGCAAGCTGGCTGACTGCTGCCGGTGCCACTTAGCAAATACAGATGTTCAGGTCTTTTTCTTTCACCGCGGGTCTCACTCATCGCTGCGCAGAGGCCTGGTACTAAATGAATGCCTCGTTTAAGCCCTCTGTTCAAGGCTATGCAAAATACACACCCCGTTCACACTCACCTCAGTCTTTGCTTGCAAAAATCTACGGCACTTTCCTATCAAATTTGAAACAAATGGCATTCAAACTTATTTTAAAAATTAATTGAACCAATACATCAACAACTTTCATGTTTTCAGAGCCTGCATGGCCCTCGCCTGGGAAATTAGAACTGCGGGAGGGTAATTTTACATTTAAATCAATGGAGCTCTCTTTCCCGACAAGGTTGCCTTCACACTTTGTAAAGCCAAGCAGTCCTACCGGGGCTCAGAAGAAGAGAGCCTGTTAGGTGTCCTGCACCTACGGCACACCCAATCTCCCTGCCAGGGGGGCTTCCTGGGGGGCTGTGGGGGCGTAACCTCCACATTGCACCAGCCAGTGCAATGCTGTTGGGGGGTACTTCTATGCCCTACACCCCGGTTCCCTTCTCCTCCCAGTCATCCGAGCAGCACCTCGCCTGCTGTGCCTCATTCCTTCCGTTTTCCCTCTGTTCTCCGTGTGAAAGCGCTTCACCCTGAGAGTGGGCAGGCTCTCAAGGTGAGATCGGATGCTGAGCTAGGAAAAAGGGTGTTTGGGGACCGCTCGGAAAAAGGACCAGAGAAAGCAACAGAAGACGTGCCCTTTCCCAGGGAGGGAACGGCTGCAGGATTTCTCTTTTTATCTAAACCCCTGAACGGATTTGCTGCTAAAAGAAAGATAATCCACATTATGTAGAAACAAAATTACATTCACATGAACACACGCATACAAACGCACACTGTTCTCTTCTAACTGCAGGACACAGGCTTTGGGAGCGGTGGCCTCTGAGAGCTGTGGCAAAGGAGCCCGCCGCTGAAGCCGGGAGCTCGCCTGCCTCCCTGTACCACCGGCATCGCTCTCCTGGTCATCTGCCATTGTAGTTTTTACAGTTTTGCTTCCCCTTTTTGGACAGGCAGGATCAATCTGCCTTCTGTGCATACAGAGTACCCAGCACACTAAAGCTGCTGTCAGGTAACACAATACTTGCAAACCTAGAAAGATAAAATACCACTGAAATTTAGCATGTGTTCACCCCCCCATTTATCTCTACACAACCTGAGCCTTACCCTAGTCCAAACTTCACCCCGCTGTTTTATGTTTAGATGATAACCACAGTACATTAGGCGATGCAAGGCAGAGTCATACCCTGAAGAGCTTACAAATCTAAACAGAGCCCAGACAGGCAGCATAAACAGAGGTTATAAGAATATAAAGACATTATTTAGGTGGTCACGTAGAAGTCTTTAAGAGTTTTCAGCAACAGGACTTTTGAAATCATTTTTCCCCTTCTCGGGAGCATTCTGGAGACGGTGAGGTGTTAAGAAGTGGTGAAAAAGAGAGATGTTGCGACTTGAGAAACTGTTACTGGGCGAACATCGAAGGTGTAAGCCCAGCTGCAAGAAGGCCTGCAGGCTGGAGGGGATGGGAGGGCTGCAGCCTGCTACTGCTGGCAGGAAAGGGTCGGGGCTATGCAGGGATCCTGGGTGCGCCTGTGCTCCGAACTGAAGCAGCTTTCATACCTTTCGGTGTCCCTGCTGACTGCTCCAAGCCATCGGGGTTTGCCCGTTCTGCTTTAGTAGTGTTCTCCATTGCTTTGTTTCTGAGGCTTAGCCATCGCCACATAAGAGCACTTCCAAGGAGATTTTAAAATGCCTTCGGGGCAGCGAGGGACAGCAGCAGGAGGACTATCTGAACCACTTTGGTCTGAGACATTTGGACTTAGATCCATCCAGGCGTTAATTCAGTGAAAGCCAGACAGGATCAGGCTGAAACTGGCATTATGCACTGTTGGAAGCAAATCCAATTCACATAGTTTTAAGCACACGCAAACCATTTTCTGTGGGGACCTGGAGTGCTTTACAAGAGTGCTTGAGGGACCAGGTGACTTTTAGTGTGGCGAATTTCAGTAGTGTAACCAAGGCTTAATGCTGTGGCCGTAGCCCTCCCTGAGGTCGGGATGACTGCAAAGGCCAAGCCAACAAGCTGGAAAGGGGTTTTTTCCTTTTCCATTGCTACCGTCTTTTTTTCCGGCTTCTCGTTATGTATACTGCTTGAAGAGAAAAGCGCCGTATCTTATCATCATGACACAAGCCTGTGTTTTTCTCTCCCTGCTAAAATGCTGGAGGTACCTAGCGAGAGAACAGCTCTGTGCAGAACTGACAGGGAGGTGCGGAGACCCTGGGACCATTTTTGCCTACTGCTCTTCAGGTTGCTCAAAAGTTTCGGTCCTACCTCCAGTCAGTGAACAACAAGGCCCAGGGCTAGAAACAGCGGTGGCGTATAATACCTATGCAGTATCTCTCCTGTCACAAGGCAGGGACCCGTCAACAACACCCAAACCCCATCAGGCCCCTGGGAAATGGGTTCCAGCATTGGTTCGCCACAAACCTTGCCCCAAATACGGAAGGACCTTGTCTCAAGTCAACCTGAAACAGTTGCGTAGACACACACGTATCTGTTGTTGTCTCGTTCTTGCACTCTTCCTTCAGGTGCTTCCTTGCCGTGGGAGGGGGCATCCCCAAGCCCTCACTCACCTGTACCCACGGTAGCTTCCCAGCCACAGCTTATGTTCAGCTTTCCCCAGACAAGAGATACTCGCACACGCACACACATAGGGATCTTTCTGAATGCCATGTACGTGGTCTTTTGCTCTCCCGCTCCCCAGCAGACTGGGGCTCAGCCTGCCCAGACATGTGCCACCGCACACCTGGTCCCCATGCTCTGCCCAGGGTCTGTTCCTGTCTCCCGCTCCTTCCACAGCTCCGACACCAGCCGCGTCTGCAGCATGAGAGCAACCACCTGAGGTGCAACAAGGGCACATGAGTCATTTTCCTCCTAGCCAGCCCTGTCTGCTGCGCTCCAGCAGGAGTGACACAGTGCTCTTCCTCCTGGTTCTTAAGCGGCGCTCAGAGGTACAGGGTGGGTTATAGATTTTTGCCTCTCTCTGGCTTTTGGGCTTAGGAGTGGCGCTTCGTACTTGGCAGGCCTCGCTGTCTGCTCGGCTGCACAGGCTGCTGGCTTGCTGCTTTCCCCCTTTGCTTCCCCTGCCATCCCCAATGCGTTAAAACCTCCTCCTGGCCAAGGAGCAGGGGGGGCCAGAGGGAGCAGGCGGGCTCGGTGGGCCACTGGGGCTGGGAGTTGCCCCAGGGTGCTGTTGACAAGCATGAAAGTAGCTGGCCTGCTCTGCAAACCCAGGGCAGTCGGGATCAGGGGGTCGCGGGCAGGGAGGTGTCACTTGCATGACCCGGGGCCGAGGCCACCATCGGGTCGGGGAGCAAACCACCCTGGCTGGCTCCTGT
>NW_008824306.1:1965433-1965843 GCF_000699105.1 Pygoscelis adeliae | reverse complement strand
GTGGGGCTGGCCCGGGGCAGCGGGTGTTCCCTGGGGCCTAAATCGGCCCAAGTCACAACGCCAGCGGTGCACGTCAACCCTGTCGTGGGGAGAGCCCGCGACGTCCCGCCTGGCTGAGGGTAGGGGGGGGCTTCAGAAAATACCGAGTGCGTGCTTGGACTGCGTCAAAGGTATTTATTTTGTTTGTCCCTTGGCTATAACTTCCATCGTTCCCCTTTGTTTTATAGCTGCGCAAGTTTACTTGCAGAATTAAGACAGATTTTGGGGGGAGGGGGAGGAAAGGGGTAGGAAGCCTTTGTTCTCCGGAGTGTGCTTGTCTTACTTTTGCATCATGTGGCCAGAGCGGCACCCCCCCCCCCCCCCCCCCCCACCGTCTTTTCTCTCTCCGCGCGCTGGCCCCTTCACGCGGG
>NW_008824306.1:1964801-1965167 GCF_000699105.1 Pygoscelis adeliae | reverse complement strand
CAGCCGCGCGGACCGGGAGCCCGCGGCGGTGGGCCTCTCGGAGAGAGCCTGGGGATACCCCCTTGATCACTAGCAGGCTAGCCTGCTTAACACGAGATTGGAGATGCCTACAAACTCGAAACAGCTGCCGGGCTTTGCTCTGGCCTGCCTGCTAAAATACGCCGATCTCCTTTTAATCTGTTTCATATTCACAAATTAAGCACTTAGCCTAGGTAATAAATCATGAGGCAGTTTACGAGGGTAGCAGGAGACAAACAAGTGGAAAGGGAAAACAATCGCCTAAAAGTGCATTCAATGTAACTGGAAAGACGCGCTCGGAAAACCCAGCCCGCGCTCCCCTGGGCGGCGGCAGCACCCCGCGGCCCC
>NW_008824306.1:1961227-1961949 GCF_000699105.1 Pygoscelis adeliae | reverse complement strand
TTTTTAATTCCCCCCCCCCCCCCTGCTGGCCTCTTTCCAACTGTTGTTCCAGGACCGAAAAAAATAACAATTAAGTAGGAGTCATGTCTTGTGACTTGCACAATCTCTTCTAACGCCTGAGTTCAATTTTACACAACATTTAATACAAATATTAAAAATCAATATATCAAGGGGGTTGTTAATGAAATGTTACAGTGAGTGTGTGTCACCAGATAGAATTTCGGTGGGAAACGTGTCTGATTTAGCAAAAACTGAATGCGGTTGTATTCTCTATCCTGCCGCTAAAAACAAAAGATAAAGGTGTTCATTAAATCACATCAAATCGAATTAAACTCTATTGGCGGGTCCCTCCAGCAGAACAGAAGTCTGAAAAGCAGGGGATGGAAAATGAATCTCAATGCATCTCTTGACAACGGAACAGGAATCGGAACGCATTAAAAATAAATCAGAGCGCTGCTGTAGGTCACAACACAAGGATTAGACTGTACTGGAATAATGGGACGGGAGACAGAAAGGCTGAGACTACCCTGCAGGTACGCCCTGGCACTAGAAAGGGAAGCCAGATTTTTTAAGCAATAGGTCACGCCAGGTCTGTAAGAGACAGTCTTTGCCCCATTCAGGCTGCTTCTCCATCGCCCTTTCCCTGGCTCTCGGGACTGCAGTGCGCCCCAGTTCCTCGGCATGCTGCGCACTCAGCATTTTGCAGGCTGGTGGCTTTGCCT
>NW_008824306.1:1957763-1958464 GCF_000699105.1 Pygoscelis adeliae | reverse complement strand
GGACACGCTCCGGTCAGCCCGCCCCGGCCGGGCCCCGGCTCGCAGCTCCCTCACCCTTGGCACTGCCCCCCCGCTCCGAGCCTGCTCCGACACCCGAGGGCGGCCTCTCTCCCCTTCTTCTCTAGGACGATCTAAAAGTCGTCCGAAGCAAGCTGCTTTTAGAGCAGATACAACAATAAAGTATATTGAAATAAGTCTGCGGTTGGTGAGTTTCCAGCGATACTTAATGGCACTCGCGGTAAACAGTCCCTCTCTGTGCTAGCGGGGAAAATCATCCAGACACAAGCACATTCCACCCTCTTTAGGGCTCCCTGGCTGTTATTATAGTTATTGCATTACTCTGGTGTAAGCCTTTTGTAACTAAGCTTCTATAAAGCCCCGCTTACAAGCACCCTGATTAGAATTTTCCTTGCCAGTAACCAAAGGCCACCCGCTTTCCAGTGCTATACAGAGGGAGCCGTCAACAGCCACCCCTCTGAATGTACGCTTTGTTCCTGGCAACAAGGAAACGAGTGGGCTTCTATTGGGGAGAATGCAACCCTTCTTTTAAATATCACTCAGTGAGAGCTGATGGGGCACCGGGCTCCGGAGGGGCCGCGATGGAGGGAGAGAGACGCGGCGGGGTCACGGGAGCGCGGAGTGGCCGAGCCCTAATGCTACCCACGAAGCGGCTGGCACCCAGCCGACCGGCGGGGGGACCA
>NW_008824306.1:1944992-1945308 GCF_000699105.1 Pygoscelis adeliae | reverse complement strand
GATGTGTTTCGGGGCGCCGAAGGGAAAAGACCTCTTTTCAGCCAGGGAATCGCGGTACTTCACACTCACTTCGTGGTTTATTACTACAGGAGGAATCTGTTTATAGTCAAACCGTGTTACACTGGGCCATATCGATTTTCCAGCAGTACTCCTGCTTCCACCGATTTAATTGTTTTTAGGAATGTCAATTGCAGCTCTCATGTTCCCTGAATTCGTCAGCGTTCAACTGATAAACCTCATCATCGCTCTAAATCATACGCAATCCGCTCGTCACTTGCTGCGTGTGTCGTGTCCCCCACGCCCCCCCCCCCCCACC